>NC_046645.1:22005339-22605339 GCF_900324485.2 Mastacembelus armatus | reverse complement strand
CTAACCAACACAGACAGACAAACAGTAATGGAAACATGAGCCTCTTGGTAATAACATATGAGTAGGTTAAAGCTGATTATCAACGCCTTATTGATTCAACTTCCTGATTCAATACCTGAAATCCTGAACTGTAGAATCAACATAGTATTTGGACAGCTCTGGACTTCTGGAATAGATGACTTTAAGCTGAAAGAAAAAAAAAAAACAGGAACAAAACAACAACAGAGCATGAATGAAGGCTGTTTGAAAAGACCAAAAACAACTTCAGACTTGAGCTGACATGAGTTTCATTTCTGAGCGGTGGTATAGAGGCCTCAGGAGTATTCTTACCTGTGACTTCACCTGCTTGGCCAGAGCCTTAAACTCAGAGCTGTCGGAGTTCTCGTAGGCCTTTATAAACTGCTGGTTGGTGATCTGCATGGTGCCGGCGTACATCCTCTTGACCCATGCATTTTTACGGACTGCAGGATCACACAGACAAGTCAGAAGATGTGATCCACAACCTTACAGCACCAGAGTCCAGTTAACTTTATCTGCCTCAGTTTTTCTAAATGTTAGTACTGCAGTCTAACAGTCAACAACTGTGGCTTCTGATTATCTTTTGTCACAGAGGTTTTCCTTCTGCTGTGATGTTTTAAGTCCCTCAACTACTTGTTTCAACTAATCACCAGATCTGGGTTTCAATGAAACAAACAGAATGAGCAAACAGAATAAGGTGTATGAGCTCTAGCTAGTCTATAAGCATTTCAGAATTTAGCCACAACCATGTGAACTTATGTGTTTTTGGTTATCAAAGGAAACTTTTAACTTTAAAGACATTTTGGGGCATTTTTTATTTAAGTGGCAATTTATTGGTACCAACGTTTACCAATTACCAACACTAAGGTGAAAATTATAAAAGAAAGCTGCATCAGTTGCATTTCATAGTGCCATCATCTGCACCATCCCTTCCAACTTGCAGTGATTATCTTTGAGAGTAGACTGTTTTAAGCTTCTCTCTTTTTCTTTTGCCCAAATCTGTATGTCCATTTACAACTAAAGGAAGGGGTACTCACAGTGGAAATGCCAGACCAGCAGTCCAGTGATAAGTGCAATAACAGCTGCCAAGATCAGCACACCGATCAGAATTCCAATTTTCCCTGGGCCCTTTTTCTTCTCAAGCTTTCTGTTATCAGAAGCTTGCAGAAACTGGACACCAGTTTCCCAGTCTTTGTCCTGGAAGACAGACAAATACAATGATCAATACAAAACTGGAGACACATATTAACAACTTTCAGCTATTTCACAGGAAGACAAAGCTGTGCTCCACATAGTTTTTCCTGATGATTTTTTAATTAAAGTCAGCTTTCTGCAAATGAGTAGCAGATAATATCCTGAAAGTAATTAACAGCAACTGACAGCAAGTAGACACTTGTGTATTCTAGGATCGTTCCAGCTCGTGGTCAACTGCAGCATAAAGTTTCCAAACACCAAAACTGTGCAGCAGTACTGACAAAACATTTTACGATCTCATTTTAAAATCTCTATCACCAAAACCTCATTCAAAATCTGCTCATAAAAGAAAATCAAACAGCAGTAAGGGCAGTTTCAGTCTATGCAATGCTTTATCAGGGAATTTCAAGCATGAGTCACAGTTTTGTGGTTACCTTTAAGAGATGAGACGAGGGGGAGGGAGAACAAATGTTTCACCATGTAAAATCCTGTCAAACCTGCTGGGAGTGAACTACTCAGAGCTGATGTGGAACAGGTTTCTGCAAACGCTCTGTCTACTCTAGCATAAAATGACAGGGATACCATGTCCAGTTTTCCTGCCTGTGGGTCTTGTTTATTAATTAAATACTAGATGCATCATTATTTCACTTTATGAGCTTTACGTGAAAGGGAAATAGATCTTGTCATTGTGTTTTCTTACCTATGACACAATTTCAAAGTAACCAGAATAATAAACTCACACTGCAGATGAACCAGATATATAAATGCTAACTGTTATTGATGGCTCAGATTTAGGTGTATCTGTCCTAATATGCCAAGCACACACTCTTAATAAACATTCAAATTCCTTAAAATGTCTAATGGCTACTTTTGCCTATTTTGCTTATTACCTTTGTGAACAAGAGGAATCTTAATATACATCATGTGGTCATGATTTGTTTAAAATGGTGTTGGATTATTACTCTACCTCACTGTCAATGAGGCATACATACTGTACATACATACTTAGGACCAAAACCTGATTAATACAGGCATTTTTACTTCAGATCTCCATTTGTGCTACAGGACGAATACTCTGAGACCAAATACTATGACATAATGCCTTGTACTTATCACACACTATGATGCTGTGGTGTAATCTGAAATGTGTGTTAATGTACATAACAGGGAACTATAGTGGGCAAGTTGCAACAGGGTGGAGGAGCCTGCAGGAATTCAGGCAGCAGCCATTGTTTCTGATAATGTTCCCTAATGTGTCCCAGACAGACACAGCTTAAAACTCATTAGATGAACAGGTTTAATCCAATGTATTGAGTAGGTTTGATAGTTGAAGGGCTTCAGAGTACTGCTTAACACATTCTGCAGGCACGTAAATGCCTCGGTGTATTTTCTCAGTGTGGCAACTTCTTGGAATTGAGCGTTCACAGAAAAGCAGCAAGGCGTGTGCAGAGGCTTAGGGCTTGTACAGTACAGGATTTCAGGTATTGGTTTGTTAGCAGGATATCTCAAAAACCTGTTACAGGTACAATGGCAGTGAGAGCCTACCCACGCCAATAAACATTAAAGCCAAGACTTTAAAGACTTTCTCATTACTGTTGTTCACTCATCTTTGAATGAAATGTTAGGACTGTGCAGCTTCAGAAGAGGTGTTTGCTTTCAAGAGTCAAAAGGTGACAGTTTGGGGCTTTTTAACATGGAAGTTACAATATACATATCAAACTGCTGCCACAGCCTTGATCAGTTCACAACGAGAGGCTGGGAAACAAGCGGTTTATTCCTGCCCCTCGGTGCTGGATTTCTTTTTTACTGTTTGGGTTAATAAAAAACATTTGTATGGCATCGTGTCAAGTGTGTAAAAGTGACCTATGTACTGCAAGTGCGACAAATTTGCCATAAGCAGCCTCATTAACCTAAATGGCCACAATAATGTCATTACTTTGGCCACTTCCTGTGTGGTCTGTCCCGTATAGATCCACGACAGTAAACAAAGACAGGCAGCTGTCTTACCTTGCCGGGAGTGTATTTCAGTCCACTGTCCATGTAGTCCATCAGGGGGCAACACCTGCACTAATAAAAACACCTGCTGAAATAAAAGGCCTCCCCTGCCTCTCCCCTGCTCTGGTCGCGCTTCTCCTTCACCGCTGGGTTTTTTTTTTTGCTGACTCCTACAGGTTGTTAGTTTTACGAGGTGAACCTGCAGGCCCTGTTTGTCAACGACTCCACCGGTGAGAAAAACAAATAGGTGAACAGGTGAAGGAAATAAATGTCTCCTAGTGGGTGTAAAAGCAGGCTCCTCTCGGGTCCAGGTGCTCTCAGGCGGACATCTGACAAGAATATGTCGCCTGTCTGTGCCACGACGGGAACAAGATGAAACGGGGGAGAAAAAACCTTTTCCGGGAGCTTCGGGTTTCTGCGGGCGTGTCTCTCTCGGCATACACCTGCGAGGACTTCCTGTTGACATGTCTCAGGTGAGTCGAGAACTGTGTTTTCCAATGTCTCTTCATGGAAACCAACTTGAGCAGTTCCAATAAAGGAACAAGTAAAGGCCATTAGCTTGGTTTGAACACCTAAAGGTGAGAGGTTTAAACGTGGTTGTAGCAGCTGTGGAGTTTATTATAGTTTCGCCACAGTTTCATCCATTTGTGAGTAAATTAGGTAAAATATCTGTTTTCATTTAGTCATATATTGATGTAGTAAAAAGGTTTCATGCTGCCTATTTCTAGCACCAGTCATTTGATCTTCTCACTGTTTCAGTCTGCCTTGTTTCTGAAATACAACTATGACTCATGTCTGCTGACTCACCTCATTTTTTAACATCAGGGATGAGCCATTGGTTTCTGTGGGAGAGCAGGCTCAGTGTGCTCTGCTACCCAAACATGACACGGAAGAAAAATAGTGGAATCCTTTGGTTTAACTAAATTTACACCTCAATCAAACACCCTGGACATATTTTATTGCCATTATCCTGACTGCCTTTAATAACTTCCCCTTTCCTCACCATTATAATAATAGAATAGTACTATACAGTACTGTGCTATATTATAAAGCTGTGGCGGGTGTAGTATATTTCCAGCATTACCTTTATACCATTTGTTGTAGGTACTCAACAAAAATGGGGACATTTCCATTTGAAGGTTTTCAAAGTATTTGCTTCCACTGCGGCAGAAGACGGAGCACATTACAGGTTCTCTGAAATTCACATCCATCTTCAGTTTTTTTCTGATTTATTTTTTGCCTCTGGGCAGTTAATTACTGGACCTGAGCTGCTTAAAAATGTCAATAAAAACTGAGAAAACTTTTGAGTGTTTATTCCCTGGAGGCCTGTCCTAACCATAGTCATAACACTACTTGGCTAATACCTAACTATAACCTTAACAAATCAAGTTCTTACCTTAAAAATTCACTGATTTACAAGTTCCCATGAGAAAAGCCAACCCCACAGTGTGAGCCTGTGCAGATTTTGGTCCCCACACGAGTAATACCAGGTGAGCACACACACACACACACACCTCTCTATCATTCATGAAAGATGACACATCCATATGGAAGTTGTGATTTTATTGATGTGTATCCCCCTGTAACCATAAATCTGTTTTCATTGGTGTCAATCAGGTTTTTAAATCACTAATATGCATACTATATTAGTTCCCAGTCCCCTCCCACAATCAAGCAGGCAGTTACACGATTGAAGCCGTTTGGGTGCATAGTGAGACAGTCACATACAGAGATACTGTCACAGGAAGAGAAGAAACTAGAAAACAAGAAAACAAACTTAAAAATATATATCATTTCATATAAGAACAATGCACACCACAAGTAATCCTCCAGAAAAAAGCCATGATTGCAACATCAACTATACAGGCATACAAAGACAATACTAAGAGAGAGAGAAAGAAAAGAAGATTCTTACTTGTTTTGTCATTTTCTACCTGTAAAAATACACAAGCCGTCTTTGTCCTTTCAGAAACCACTTTTCCAAGCCGTGTCTTTCTCTGTGTCTCTGTCTGCCTGCACAGCCCTCCAGCTCCAACTTCTCTTCACATGGCTTTGATCCAGGGCCAGCCCAATCGATTTAAGGTACTCAAGATCCAAAATCCAGATTGCAAAATTAATTTTAACACCCAAAGAAAATTAGTTGTTACAGACCCCAGATTTAGTGCAGTTAGTGCATAGTTTGCTTATTGTTGGCCCCCAGTGCCTAATGGGCTCTAAGCAGTTTATTCTGTTCTGTTTGTGCATCTGGCTGGCCCTGTTTTGATCTGTCAGCCTACTTATGACCAGCAAAGTCAACAGCTGCTTTAATCACATGTGTGCACAACATCCCAAAATATGTTCTGAGAAGCTTTTCTGGTACTTTTATTTTTGCTTCAACTAATTTATTTAAAAGCTCTTCCCCCAAAACAAAAACAACAACAAAACAAACAAACAAAAAAATACTTGTTTGTCACTGTGGCATATCTTCGCCTACTGTCACAACATATGTGACACTGCATTAGGAGCCATTAGGAAACCGGTCGGATACACAGTATGGAAAAAAGCTTCCACAGTACATTCAACTATGTAACACATCTCAATTGTTAATACTTAATCTATCAATTTATCAATTTATACAGTTTACATACTGATAAAAGTTTGTTTTTGTGTGTGTCACATTCACTCAGTAAAGGTTCAGAGTAGGTTCTGTGTGATGTGTTTGAGCTGGGGGCCTGTGCGCACCTTCACCTTCCCCGACACTTTCTAACAGTGTGCTAACAAACACAACTTATGTCCACCAAGAACCCTAAACTGACTCATAGCATCTTCCCTGGAAAAAAGGTGGAATAAAAACATCTACTCTTATATATATTTAAACTGTATATGTATATTTAGTCTGGTATCTTAACAAAGAACAGAAAGTAAATAACATGATTTGATTTTTTTTCTCATTTGTTGTTTCACTATACATTTTAATTGGTACAAAGAACCTTCATATACAAGCAATCTATTGAGAGGAAAAAGAACAAAATAAAACACCAATTCTTTTGGAGAAAACCACCAGAAACTGCATCGGTGACACTTGCATTATGGAAAACTAAAGCGTAGTGTCTGCTCCCCCAGTTTGATGATGGCTACTCAAAAACTTTTTTTAAAAATCTGCTTGATTTGCCTTTCTCTTTCAAAAATAAAGAAAATGTGCAAAGAAATGTTGTACACCTTGATCTGAGATAGCTGTATTGGTAATTACAGAGAAATCTGCAAAATCACATTTTCCATAATGCAGAATGGCAGATACATCACCTTTTCAAAAGAAACATGATCAAAAGGAGCTCTATAGTACAATAGTAGCAGTAGTAGAAGTAGTAGCATTATTTAAGGATTGTTTTGAACAAACCAGTAAATGGAGTTTGGATGTATGCAAATGATTTTAACAATAGCATCTTGTGTTATTGGTCAGTAGTATGTTCCCCCTCAGTTGCCGTCCTTGATTAGACTCCACAGCGCCCCCTTTAAGCTCTGTTTATATCTGCATCTGCTCCAGGTATTTGTAAGTGGGGTTTTCATAGCCATGGTTCTGCATCTTACTGAGGTGGCGTTCCTCTGGTGTCAGCATGGGGTCAACCTATGAGACAGACAAATAGCACTCAAAATGGCTGAAAGGACACGTTCACAACTATTCCCATGAAGACACGTCATAGGCAAATGCTGAAGGGACAGTTATCTAATTTTCCTTCCACTCAACCATGACAGAGATAATTTTGTCTAAATCTGACACTTAGAATAAGATGGACAGTTCATTGTGTACCCTGCTGTGTGTGGTTTACAGCTTCTGCCCACACTGTGCCACAGACAACAGATGGCTTACCTCCACAATGCCATGACTGATAGTGCCATATTGCCTCTTCCTCAAAAGCACCAGGCTGATCACAATCACAGTTGCTATGGCCACCGCAATCACCAGCAAGCCAATCAGTGCACTGCTACCAAAGCTGAAGTCCTCTCCCAGGGGCCGGTAGGACTCCTAACAGGTAGAGATGGTCGGAGAAAGACGGAGAGAGACAGTGAGGTGGTAATACATCAAGCTAACAACAGACAAAATAAAGCTGTTTTGCTTTAATTGCACAAAAACAGTTACAGTTACATGAACTATATATAAATATTTATGCTGAATTGACATTTAAATAGTTTTATGAGTATTTTTAATCAAGCCCCTGTGCAGCTGTGTGAAACAAGAAACCCTTCTAAAGGAACTGTCAGTAATTTCTCAACCTGGGTGTTCTTCCCATATTCAGTCCAGTCCAGTGATCATGATAACATTAAGAACTATTTTTAACATTTACTTTGGCTATTTTAGAAATTTGCTGACACAGACTGTCTTGTTTTTGCTGCTACTCTCTGGCATGTATGCAAACAGAATAAAAAGTGAGCATCACATGGCCATCTACATGTGAAAGTCGTAGCTGTAAAGTTCACCTGAAGAGGCTCTGCTGTGCCGTAGAGGGATTTCTGTGTTTATTTTCTTTGATTCAAATAGTTAATTTGAGTTTTTTTATAAGGTTTAGTTGGCTTGCACCAGAGCTCTGTCCTTTGTGTTTTTAAATATCTCCATCAGAGGAGCATGTTGTTAGCATGATCATGGTCATAACTAAATGATAGTATATTAACACCCAGGATTGCTCATATCAAAATTTCCCTTTAAAAAACAAGCCACTCACTTCTTTAAAAGGAAATATGAGAGTAGCAACTCATTTGTGAAATTGAATTTGTTTGCTCTGCAGGCAACATATACTTTTATTTCAAATTTGTCAAGCAGGGAAAATGAAAATTAGCATATTTGGAGATGTACCTGCCTTGAAGTTGTTTGTAAATTAGGTGATAAATTAACAGAAGGAGTTTTGTCTTAATTCTAATGTTAAGTAATAAACCCACAGTGAAGCAGGGACACCAGAGGCTCCGTAAGAGATGTTTGACTGGTGAACACTGTGTACACATGCATGAAATGTGTCTTTGTGGAGACTGTGTAATATCTCGGCCAAATCCGTTTATACACATATCCATAGTCAGCTGCACTCATCTTCACAATGTAATCTAATACATATGACACAACCTGATCATATGTAGACAGCCACTGTGGGATTCTTTTACTGCTCATTCTCACACATAAACTGAGCACGCTCAGTTTGTGTGGATTCACATTCATCATATCAACTGAACTTTTGATGTGTACATTCAGATACATTCACATAACAAACATGCACCCATGCAGAAATAACCAAAGCATATTAGCCTGAACAGAAAAAAAACACAAAAGAGGGGATTAGGGGTCTCTCAGCTGTTTGTACTTTATTTTTTCATCGTTTGAGCTGCGGAACTGGTGTCTTTGCACACTCCCACACTCCCTTCTTTTTTCGTCTTTTCCCCACTACTAATATCTACAGTTCCCCAGAGAGTCCTGTGGAGGGCACCGCTATACTCACCAGCTCATCATCATGCATAACGCTGACTCTCTCTGCACTGTAAACCACTTCTTTAACATCCAGAGACTCATCAATCACCTGTCAACACAGACAGGGGAGCCCAGGTTACACTCACCATAGTGTGTGTGTGTGTGTGTGTGTGTGTGTGTGCGTGTGTGTGTGTGTGTGTGTTTATGAGTGAGAGTGTGTGAGAGAAAGATAGACAGAGAGAGGCAAGCAGAGAGAGCGAGAATGTGCAGTGAAGTATACTGTAAGGTTTATCTGTGTTTGGATGATGATACACTTGGAGCTGCCTTGTACAAACTGGAAGGAGAGAGGGAGGTGGTTTGCAAGCATCAACAACAGACTCTCTTTTAGGCACACAGCAAGCATGTCTTTCTCCAACTACCATTACTGAGAACTCAAATCTGAAGAAGAAGCACTGTGAGTGGAAGCGTGTGTGTTCAGGAAGCAGAGCCAAAACCTGCTGTTTGTAGACACAGAGCAGTCCAGAGTCTTTTTCTCCCAAAAAATAATAATCAGGGCAGATATTTAGGGTGGCACCACCGTGTGTTATTTTTAACCCCAGATTGCTCCGTTTTTTAAAAAAATAGTACTTTCAAAAAGAAACATGCATGACTCATATTCACACACACAAATACACAGCTTTACAATTGGTGCCGGATTAGCATGCGAAACACAGCACACATTCATCAGCCAAGCATCGTTTGAAAACACGTGAGCAGGAATGGTGTTTCTGGCAAAGAAAAGTAGCATGCGATGACTGTCTAACCAAGCATGCAGCTGATCTTAGTGAGGGTCGGTTGGCGGAGGCCAAATACAGACACGCAAATAGCCCGGTATGAAATAGCTGTAACTATGACAACATAGTTACTTCGAATAATCTAATTTATTAAAAGATGAACTTAAGAGAGCTATGTGAAAGCACAGTATGTACTTCTTAATTTCAATCATCCACACAACTGCATCAGCCTCGGGTCATACTAATATCATTAACCTGTCATGGCAGTTGTTTGTTGTAGAATACAGGATTTAATGTCAGGAACACAGTTTTTATCCCTGCACAGTTTCTCCTGTGTTTTTGCTTTAACATTGCTGCTCTCAGTTCATGTGCTGAGGAAATTAGAAAAGTTAAAAATGCTTTGAGCCCCAAACAAAAAGATGAACCGAGAAGTAAGCTCTTACCACATTGTCGCTGATCTTAGGTTTGCTGTTGATGATTCTCTCCTCAGCACCGATCAGACCATCTAAACCAGACATGGCGGAGCCTGCAGGAGGTGACGGAGCTCAGTAAATAACAGCAGAGCAGCATAAACAAACAAACAAACAAACAGGGTAACAGTGCTATTGATGGCAGACAGCTGCACATAGATATCGAGCTCTTTTCCTCACAGTTGTTGCCTCAGTCTCCTTAGTGCAGTGGTGACAACAAAGCCCTTTCTTCCATTCAGGACATTGTGAGCACTGTGAAGCCAACGTGACACTGAACTTACATTGTCTACAAAGGCCCTCTCAATGTGGTGTTTTGCATATAGCTGAGATTTCTCTGTAAACATCCACTTACATGCACAGACCAACCAAAGGAAAGTCTTCTAAACTATTATGAGTCATCCCAGCAATTTATATCCCTCGCTAATCTCCAATTTCATGGTCAAAGCTATTTATTGCTGCAGCTCCACATTTACAAACCTTTTACAGTCCCCTGAGATTTTCACAGATGATCATTTTTAAAAAACCCCGTGGGTTTCAGTAAGTGACTAAGCCAAAAACTAGGCCACAGTGTCAAATATGCATGTTATACTGATGGTTTTGAAATAGGCATAGGATCTATTAATACACATACACCAGATATAGCATGAATAAATCAGGAACCAAGAGGAGAGAGCATGAGCGATGCAGTGAGGACAGGGACCCGAACAATGTACAGCAGCACTGGCGTCTGCTTATTGTCTGCTGTTGCTGCTTTTCAGCCAATGCCTAACGCTTAAGATGAGTACAATTGCCTTTGGATTAAGCAAAGAACAATGATGTGTGTTTACGAGGCTCATTCAGCCAAAGTGACATTAAAACTCTGGCAGCTGATACTGCAGAAGCAGCCGCAGTAACACACAGTGCAATGGGAGTGACCTCTAAGGGATCAATGTGAGCTCTCATCTGCGTCAATTGGAAAAAGTGCTGAAACAATTAGGTCATTAATTGATTCGTCAATCGAAACAAAATGAACTGATAATCAGTCACAGAGGGTGGAATAGGAAAACAGAAAACACAGACGGACAAATTCTGTGAAAAAACAGCAGGGAAGGGCATTCATTCATTTTGCAAAGAATCAATACATTATTTAGATTTACAATTAGTGTAAAATGTCTCTGTGTCCACTTAGTAAAAACACAAGGTTAAGCCCGGATCTGAGAAAACATGTGATGTAATCACATCCCTGTTTCAGGTCCTGAAGGACAAATTGGGCCAATTTAGATTGGGTTGTGGGTCAGCAGTCCAAACACTTAGTCTCAAAGACGGCCGCTAAATCACACAGCTCATATCAGGAAGAGGGCGACTAATGAGAGGAGGAGTGTGTGAGAGGGGGAATCATTAAGCAACGTGCTTGACAAATGTACTGAGGACAAGATGACAGCGAATGCCACGACTCAAGAGCCTCCCTGACAGGGGAGGTGGCTCGGACCTATCACTGCCAGACTCAGAAGCCACTGACTTTGTTATTCAGCATGAGGTGATAATCCTAGTATGACAAAAAGCAACACTGTTCATGTGAGTCATCATAAAAGGTAGAAAATGAACCACCACATGGCTTCTGATAGAACAGAAATGGTGGGAGAGAGAGGATCCCAAAAAAAGGGAGGACAGTGGAGCAAAACAGTAGGTGGGAATGGCTTGAGGGATGAGGAAAGGGAGGGGGACCAGAAAAACAAGACGCAACAGAGGCACCAACCTTTCTTGAAGGCACGTGGGGAGTCTGATAGATCGCCTTGGCATTAGAAATGAGCAACAGAAAAAAAGAACGGAAAAGGGGAGGGAGAGAAGAGAGAAAACTTAAGTGAGAAGAGAAAAGGCAGGATTATCAAGCTGTGTTAATTGATTAGGAAAAGAGTCCAGCAGGGAAGAGTCAAAAAATAAAATTGAGAGATAACCACACTCAAAAAAAGGGAGCCATTTCAGAACTGGCTAGCTCTATCTGAGCCCTATGGGGTGTTGGCATGTATATTAAATGCTCCTTGGGGATTTACTTGTAATTTGCCTTCCAACTTGCTGGAAGTGTTCCATCCATCACTTTTTTCTCTCTGTGAGGATTCAATCTTTTGCTTGGCACAAATGTGACAAAGAGACAACCATAACTGCTCATTTTTTCCCTTAGCTTTTGGCTCCAGCTCAGCACCAAAGCCTGAGGCTTTGTGCATTTATCAGAACTTCGTAGTGCTGTGTTGAGGCTAGGCCACAGGGAACTGTGCAGGCATAGATAAATCCAAACCCATGGCTCCACAGCACATGTGCATCAACATAGAACACAGTATAAAACCTTTCTCCCTCACTGTGCAAGAGTTCTAGCTTGCTTTGTCACCGTTGTTGTTCAGAAAGACAAAATGAATGGTCTATAGCTTTTCTTGTAGCCACAGTGTTGTTCATGATGCTACTTGTGACTGTGTCTGAGACTGGAGCTGCTCACCCTCTGGCTCTGAACGGGACCCCAAAGATGTGACCTGGAAGGGCCGGTAGGGTTTGCCCTCAGACACGGGGACTTCCACGCTCTCCTCTGATGACACGGTGACATCGGGCTGTGATTCAGAAATAGACGACAGGAACTGGTCCATGTCAGCTTTCTGCTCCTGGAGTAGTTCGTCTAGTGCAAAGACAAATGACAGAGTGTGAGGCACATGAGAAAACCTGGCACATGGCAATAATGTGCAAAACCAGAGTTTCATCAGTCACTGTTAGCATTGTTTTTCCACCAGTAAGAGAGCTACTGGTGTTGGAGATATCCGCTCTCATTTCTGTTAACTACCAATTAGTATTTTTCAGAGTGTTGTTTTCTGTGTAAATCTCCACATCTCCCCACAGGATGCTGCATGGAGAAAGCTGTGACCTACTTCTGTCACTGCACCCGCTCTACTTTAATCTGTACTGCAACACCATGTTTGGTTCCTTTAATGAACCAAAGGAAACAAAAGAAAATAATAAAACACGGCGGACATTGGCAGTCTTCGGTTGTCACGGGAAATAAATAAATCCTCTGCACAGTTTACAGTTTCAGATCTAATCGTTAAAATGAGAACTGGTGATTGAGGGCCCTAAAAACAGAGTAGTAGCTTTATTCATTTCCCTCGATAAATTCATACTGAGAAAACACACACATATAAAATAAGAAAAAATAAAGGCCACAGGAAATGTGATGTATTGGCTTCATCGCTGACAAATGTGCGACTTCCATCACCGTCTTCATTTCACCTAATTCTTCTTACACCACACAAGTCATGACTCACCAATTTCATCCTGAATTTCCTCGGCCACATGAGGGACATTGTAGAGGAGAGACAGACTCTGGTTCATCCTCTCCTCAATTACACGCAGGTGGGTCATCACCTGTTGTTGGAAAAAAACAAACAGCGCTGTGATTTTATGATGGGATCAAAGTGAAACTGCTCCCCTGAATGGAAAGAAAAAATTTCCTCTTACAGTGTTACCATTTACAAGCAATGTAGCCCTGTAGCTTTGATTATTATTGTCAAACTTTTAATTGTTAAAGTTAAAAAGTTAATAATACAATTTATCTAAGGCATAAAATCAAGAAAAGAAATACACTGGAGAAACAAATTTTTTTCTGATAAATTACTAATAATTATAAATCACTCATTAAAACAGTTGTTGATTTATTTTATGGCATTTAGCAAATCCACTAATTCAATTATTTTATCAACATGAATATATTGACAACTAATTACAGAGTGAATTGCCAAATATTAGTATAAAATCATCAGCCCAGCAATATTTATTTAAAAGCTGACACTAACAAACCAGAAAAACACCTTATTCCAGAAAATCCCCACATAATTTGTAGGATTTGCACCGGGAGGCTGTGCAAATCATGGAGACGATGAGGAAAAACATGGTGGTGTGTATGAGACGATTACAATCATCCCCAGAAACACTTGTCAGCAAGAAAAGACAGCAGAACAGAAAATGATGAAGAAGCGAATGAGGAAGCTCTTTCTTGTTTTATCTTGGCATGCAAACTGGAAACAGCAACAAATTCCTAGGCCACACCACACCAGCAATAAATGAAATGAGTGGTAAATAAATTCTGCCAACAGTCTAAACATACTCAGTAGAGAGAGTTCACACATTGACACAGAACTGTCACAGAAATGTGCTTTCTGCTAGAGAAAATACTTTCTTAAGATGAACCAGCCAACTCGCTACATGTAATATTCAAATCAGTCCTGAAGCTCTGAACTGACTTGACGTGATCAGTCCCAATGATCATAAATATTACGCACTGGGTAAAAACAAACTCCTCTGATTGAACAGAGAGAAAATTTTGAGTATTCCAAAAAAATCTCCAGTTGCTTTCACTGCAGTATCATTTTTAGAAAAGAGAAATATTTCCAAACTTCTGCTGCCAAATTGGTTGGCAGAAAATGAAACGCTACCAGCAACTGACAAAGCTGACCAACTCTTGGCAGGTAACTGGTGTTTATTTCCCAGTATGGTGATTGACTGTTTTAATCTTCCGACACAAGGCTGCAGTGCACCAGTGCCAGCAACAGATGGCAATAATGCACCTTTCCCAATAAAGACATGCTGCAGCCCCTGTGGCACTTTCCTGTTGACATTTGACAAACAATCCTCATTATGAAGATTATATGTCCCAGTGCTGGAAAAGTGATTTTGAAGCATCAAGCAACCTCGCCTAAGCTACAGAAGTGAGACTGTTATGCCAAGATGATCCCAGAAAGTCACCTAACGCAGGTATCTAAAGCACAGAAAGCTTGCTATTCATAAACAAATGTTTCTTTTGTAATTCACTTCTAAGTCACGTGTTAAAACGACAAAAAGTTGAAGTCGCTCAGAAATTTACGTGGACCAGGCTTGACAAATAAACACTGTGAGGGCACAACACTACAGATCCCACAGATCACCTGAATGCTAAGACTATTGTCCGTTTTTGTTATCAGTAACTACACAAGATGCAGGGGACTGACATACACACATATGAGTCCATCTAACAGAGGAGCTCTCAGCCAAACTCTGTACAGCAGCTCAGAGTCTAGAATTACACAAGACATGCAAAATGTTAATCTTCAGCTGAGGCTTAAGTAAATGAAACACCAGCCCTGCTTCTGTCAGACAAGCCAGCTTACTTCTCCTGGGCTTCAACTCCAAGAAACACACACTCTTTCTACCTCCCACACACTTAGAAACAGGCCAGAGAGGAGCACGCTGAGGCATCATTATCCTTCTCCTGTCTGAGCAGGAATAGAAGGAGGGTAAGATCTTGGATTGGCTCAGCATGAGTTTTCAGATTAACTGTAAAGGCCTCTAGTACAAGATACCTCCAGTGTCAATGGTACTAATTAACCTAACTGAAGTATACTACATCGTCCAATGACTGAAATGATTAATTAATTGTATAAATCTAAGATAAGTAATTCTAACAAAATGCCATCATTTTTTGGTACCAGCTTCTCAAATGTGTGGATCTGATGCTTTTCTATGTTTTTACAGTGGAGTTGGTCAAAAGAGTCACTCTGAAGAGGCCTGGGCATCATCAGGATGAAAACACTCACCTGTGACTTCATCTGAGCAGCCTTCTCTGGATCCACAGCCAGGACATGCTGGTAGTGGCGGATGGTGTGCTGGCGGTCTTTGTTTTCAGCGCGGACGTAGCGTCTCAGAGCTTGCAGGATGCGGTGGGGCTGAGGGGGCATACAGTAGGAAGAAGAGGCTGGTTAGTAGTGATGGCAGGTAAAACATTACTCTGTAATACTGACTTGGACTTACATGGATTAGTATGATGCAATGTTCCTGTCTCGCGTGTATATAACAAGCAATCACCTCTCATTTAAACTTTATCATGAATCTTTTACATCTAGTCACATCATTTTGAAAGTGATGTTTGTTATTCCCAATCATTTTTATTTTTTTCATTCAGAAGATTCAGATTTCATCAGATTCAGGTTAGTTTTTTTACATTGTTAATGTCAGATCATGAAACAACATGATCAAACCCAGTAGTTGTTTGCCTCTCATTAGACATGAACACACTATGTGCCATTAAAGATGAAAAATAACATGAAATTACTATCTTTCCTCCATCTGGATATAACTAAGCTGAAGGATGACAAGACTACTGTTGTCAAACGTAGGGTGCACTTACTCATTGAATTAAACATGACATAAAAGCTTCTGCAGCACCTACTGAAATAGTGTCACTTCACAGATGATGCAATTGCCAGTTTTGGAGGTGTAACGGCAACTGGATAAGAAATTACTACACCCATGTCACGCAATTTTATTAGATTTGAAATTAGTAAAAAATGAAAATATTTATTCATCTTCTGGTAGCGAGCTCAATACAGTTAGTTAGAGAGACAAACAGCACCTTGTAAGGCATGCCAAACTGTGTGCTGGCAAAAGGATCACAAGACAATTAGATAACAGAAATGAAAAAAACACTGTGATTATAGCTAAAGGTTCAAATGTGATTGGCCTGGAGGATTTTGGTATGTGTGTTTATCTGGCTACAGTAATACATCTCCTCATGCTGAATTGCACCTTGGCAGAGTGTCTTCTGACAGGATGTAAATGTGTTTGCACATAGGCCGAGGGGTGGAAAAAGCAGAAAAGATGGTGACAGGTGAGGAGAAGAGAAAAGGTGCTCTCAGAGCTGCTTACCCTGGGGGGGTCGGCCTGCAGGGCAAGCAGGTAGTTCTCCAGGGCCAGACGGCGCCGATCATTCAGCATGGCTTCCACTCGGGCAAGGTGAGTCTCCACTAGCTGCTGCTTCTCACTGGCTGCCTCCTCCTCCAGTGACTCCACCATGGCTTGGAAGTGCTATAATCATATAAATGTGTATATGCACATTAAACAGTATGAAGCAACAGGGCTTCTTCAACTTCTACTTAAAAAAAAAAATAGAAAAACAGTTCTCAGTTTCACTTATGTCGCCTCTCAAGCGTTAGGGACTCATTTAGAAGTGTCCCCACTCGGTTGGTGCCCTAATTTAGCTTCAGAGTGATAAAGATAGAGCAGCCAAGGGAAAGAGAGCTTTAATGACACAGGGAGTAAGGGACCCAGGGCATGTAAGCTGTCATATCTCACCCAAACAAAAAGACAAAGGGGGGCTCCCATGGGGATGGATCAGTGTCTTACCTGGATCAATGTCTGCCTCTCAGCTTTGGGCAGGTTCTTTGCCTGGCGATCAGCCTCTTCCCATTCCTTTCTTACCTGGAGCAAGAGAGAAACACAGGAAGGGAAGGAAATAAAATGGTTGTTATTAAAACAAGACGTTCACAGATTTGACCCCAGAAATAACTGAGATGTGCTAAAAAAGACTCCTGCAGAAATACATTAAAGTATAATCACAGTGTGTGACAAAATTGCCCACAGCAATTTTTGTGAATGTAAGTAGGAGAAAAGGTGCCATTGCATAAAGGTAAGAGGCTCTTAAAGTATGAACTTGGTGGTTGACATGTTCCTGCATTCAGATTTTTAATTTTAAGGATACAGAATTCAGTGAGTCAATATTTACATTTTCTGGCCCCGAATTCTCTAATGGCTGCTGCGCTGCAACAAGCTTAAAAGACTTTTTACTCTTATTTAAACGACAAAAGGTTTTACCATTTGAGGTTTTAAAATAGTCTGGTTGTTTAATATCTCAACATCGTTCCATCTTTATTGCTAAATAATGACAAAATCTGTCACAACCAGCATCAGAGTTACTGAGGACAACTGATGCAAACAGATCTCATCCGCATGTCTTTATCTGCAATTCCTTCCAAAGAAGAAAACAATAAAGGACAACAGCTCTATGAAAAGAGTAACTGTGATTATGGCACAATAAAAAATAATGCTTTCTTTTGTAGTTTTTGGATCAAACGCACATTATTTAACGTTTACTGTAAGATCAGCACAATGCAAAATGTTCTTGGACTTAGTGGTATTGATCAACACAACAGATAATGTATTATGGTAACATTATGCACTGGAGCAGTAAAAGTCCTACTTATTTCCTTTTTAATAATTGAAGCTGTATCCAGAGTCAGCCTGGTAACTCACCCTCTCCATGCGGTTGCGGTGCCTGATCTCCAGCTGCTCTTTAGCCCTCTGGAAGCGGCTGTGCTCTTTGTCATCAGCCGGAGTTTCAAAGTAGATGTCCACATCATCTGTGGGCTGAGGGGTCGGGGGCATGGCTGCAAATTTAGAAACAGATTGTTGTGACAGGGAGACAGATGTGCACAGGAAAAGACAGACAGGCAGACACAGGTAGGCAGAAAGACAAAGAGAAACACACTGGACCGAGGGAGGGAGAGTTGAAAGTGCTGTGCACACTGAAGTTGGACAAAAATCCTCACAGAAGCACTCCTCTCATTGGTGTTATTCCACCCTTAGTAACTCTGATAAATTTGAGGGAATCTGACAGTCTTTCCTTTTGAATTCCTTTCATCTTCCCATCGGCTTTCTGCTGACAGGTCGCGTCTCCAATCCTAAAGAAAATATCTCTGTGTTTGATGGCTGGGTCATGTCGGGGGAGGCCAGAGGCTCTGTTCTGGGTTCCTGCCTATACAGTCACGCAGGACTCACTCCCTGCATCGCTGCAACTCGCAAAAACAATAATGCTCCAGGCTCGCAAACAGGAAAAGACCTTATCATCTCACCCCCACATCAAAAACAGGATAAGCTTAGAGCTCCGATTCCTGCACCGCTTCAGCTCTAACATCATTATATTTTTGAAATGCAAAGAAAAACCCAATTGGTTATGGCAATGAACTGTGTTTGAACTGATGAAAAAAAGGTGTTTGCTGACATGCTGGTGGGGTTCTAGCAAAAGTAGTGGCAGTGCTCTGTGACAGGTTGCTGACAGACAGACACAGACAGAAACATGGACAAATTGCACAAGTGAAAACTGTCAAGCAAACAAAGAAAACAACTCAAGAAAGCATTCATTCATATATGCACATATGCAGTCAAGAAAAAAAATATTTCCTATTTTATGTCTTGAATTTTTATTATTTAAATTCAATTTTTTATTTTATTGATGTATTACAATGTTTAATTTAATTTACTGACAGAATTTTCAGCAATAAAAAAGTGAACAGTTTACAGCTTATTAAATGTAGTTTTTGGTTTCTTTCTTGGTTTTAATCATATTAAATATGGTTGGATTGTGAAGTATTACACTAAGGATATTGTGATAATTTTTTTTTAATTGTTTTTTATTTATTAAAAATAATTTGCACATGATGATAATGAATTATGGGCTACAATCATTATTTGCAGGACTTGATATGCAGTTTGAGTGGAAAAATAAAAACACAGTGAAGTGACTTTAGTGCTAGAGGTATCATGGTAACTGTAGCGTTTTGATGGGTGAGAGCTGAAGACTGCAGAGACAGTCTGTCGGTGACAGACTAAACCTGTATTATCCTAAAGTGGTTTCAGCAGAGAGTCTGCAGCAAGAACACAAGCAGAGAGAGAGAGGGATGTTGTCAACCTGGCCTCTGTCACATGAGACTTACTCAGGCGCTTGCACACGGCCATGCAGTACTCCTCTGAGTCGAAATTGTTGCGGTTGCCGGCACAGCCCCCGTATATGAAGCGCACACACTTCCTCTGGCTCATGTCGAAGTGCCAGCGAGGCATAGAGGCACGACAGGGGCCGGTCTCAGCCTCCAGGGTGCACACCGCTGCCAGGGGACAGCTTGTTAGACCACAAGGGGCAGCACTTGTTCCAGTCTCAATTACTAACACTGGAAACTATGGTCATCTATGCTACATCTACGAATATGACTAAACCATACAGTACATCAAGAATGCAGGAGCAACTTGTTTTTGTCAACTTAAAACATGTGATGAGCAGGATTTAGCAACAGTTTGGCAGGATGATTTGTCCTTGCACTCTGATGAAGCAGAAAAGTACATCACAAGATTTGAGCTGAAGAAAAGGGTAAATGCTGATGCATGCATTTATACAATCACAGTCTGACTGAAATGTAAAAATTAAAAAGATTAGATCATATTTAAGTGGTAGGCAAAGTGCCAATAAGGGAGAGAGAGAGAAGAGAGGGTGGACTATTGGGCATTTTAATCTAAAAGAAATCATTACAAACCTTTCACTTCCTGCAAGGTTTTGTCCTCATCTAGGCTCTCTGACATTTTGCTGATCTCTTTTTTCTCATCCTCGTCCTCCTTATCTGCTTCCTCATCCTCATACACATAGTGGTACTCCTCCTCATCTTCTTCCTCCTCGTCTTCGTCCTCCTCCACTGGCTCCTCTTTTTGTGTGGGCTCCTCGTCAGATGGTGTTTCACTGAGGAGGAGAGAAGGCCGAGGTGATTGAGTGAAGGGGTAGAGGCCAGGAAGAGAGGTGATTTATCAAACCAGGCAGAGCAGCTGCCATAGTTCAATGTCACAACACTTTAATACATCCAGATGGCCAGTAATACCTGCCCTTTGTAAGAGGGTGGGTTTTACACTTGTGATATTTCAAAGACATGCCATGAGCATGAACACAGTTGCAGACAACTACCGACTTCACCCTTTGCAGCTGCTCACCTGTCCTCTACAGCCTCCTCCTCATCCAGGTTGGTCTCGTCAATCTCCTCATCCTCTACCTCCTCCTCTTCATCGTCCTCCTGGGAAGGCAGGGAAGGTGGGGCGGACTCCCCAGTGCGAGAGGAGGGGCAGCACACATACTCGGTGCCGTGGAACTTGTCAATGCCACAGGGCAGCAGCATGCCATAACTGTGCAGCACCATAGAGCTCTTGCTGCAGGCCTTACAGGGACAGAAGAGAAGGAGCGTTAAACTACGTCAAAAGGACTACATCATGCCAGATAAAGCAGCATGTGAATTGTGGTCAGAAGAAACTATGGAGCATAACTTCAATAATAATGTTATTGACATGCCATAACCAAGTTTATGTCTTTCTAAATCTACATTTTCTCTATTACCCTGCAAGAAGACCTGATTCTAAGTATTTGAAACATGACACATTGCCTTGTTAAATTGTTGCCTTTAAAATCCCATGTAGCTACAGCTGTTAACAAATGTTGACCTTAGTTTTAGGTGAAAGTTACCATTTTGTGTTTGAGTCCACATAAAGCAATGAACGCTATATGTACACAGGCAGTCTTAAATGAAAAGAAAGCTATGACGTCAGCAGAAATCTGTTTGCAATCTAATCTCTGTATTCTCTATTCCTTGGCCTAGATGTGTACATAACTTTCAAAAGAATTTTTGTAAGAGCTAAACAGTACTGCGTTATTGGATGTGCTTGAAATTGTATGATATTATTGAAAAGAGCATTCTTTATCCTTTTACCAATCCTGGCAGGTTTATACTACCTTCCTGGCCTGAGAGATGCCACCAGGCATTATTTTTGGCCAGTTCCTTACACTTACCTTAGAGATCTATACACACACAGAATGTAGACATATTGATTTTATGGCTAATTTTCTTGTCATTTCCAGACTAGAAAGATTCATGGGCCGTGTCATGTAGTCCTTTAAATGATATGCTAGTTTTCAGCAAGGCTATGCTCCATAGAGCAGAAGGTACCAAGTACAACTTCGGTGCTGGGAAACTCCAGTGGAGCGGTCCAGGATTAGCCGCCCTGCTTAAGAACATCTCGGTGGCAGCTGGTGCAGGAGGGAGATTGTTTTGAATCATTTTTCTTGCTCAGATGTTCTCAATGCTAAGATTACTGCTTGGTTGTAACCAATTTGATATTGACTGCAGGTTGTTTGTGGCTCTGGGTCTCACACATCATCTAAGGCTGCAGATGATATCCAGGTTCTAAAAGTTGTAATACGTGTTGGACAGCAGTAGCTCAATGGGCTTGGTAAGCTGCTGCTCTTACTGTGGTGGTCAGAGTAGTCCCAGAGGGCCAGCTCTGAAGCTGCCCGGGAGGGATTAGTTGCATTACAGCCACAACACTAATCTGATTATGAGCTGAAATCTGAGGGCTCCCAGTCAGCCTGTGATCAGATGACCTCAGAGACTCTCAGAGACAGGTGGAAAGATGTTAAGAAGGAAAGAGGAAAGACTGGAAAGAATTAAAAATGTGACCAGTTTGGGTAGATAAATTTCTTGTGAAGTGAAGTTGATGCTTAAGACTTCCCACAGGAATCTTTTCATTGCTCCGCTATCTCTATGATACAATCTCCCACTGTTTCCTATGAAGTAATTCCTTCCTTACCTCTTTGGCCACACTGTGCCACTGCTGATGGCTGACGCACATGTCCATTCGCTCCTTGTGGAAGAACTTGCACTTCTCTGGAACCAGAAGCACATCGCTCACGAACTCTCCCACTGTAACAATGAATGACACAGACCAATGTGCCTGTTAGTCAAACCACCAATCTGTCCAAAACAATCACTATTCTGATTGCTGCTCAGCAACACTGTTAGGATCTAAAAAAGGAATAGCAGATGAGATGAGTGAAAAAAAGGAATGATTCAATAATTTATAGCTGCCCGGTCCGTTAAATTGCATTACAGTGTTATAACAGAAAGGGCATTTGACATTTGAACATCTGTCTGTGCACCTGAGGCCGAGAGGGATTCAACCCTCTTATACAGTTGCGCCTGTAAATCTGAAATCAAAATGGCAGTGGAGAAAATCTGATTTCACACTGTGACTCTTTTAAAGTAGTCCAGACTCTTCCTGTGAGTCAATGATATCATTTGCTTGATGAATTCAATTCAGAAATGTTTTATTCATAGCACGAGCTGACAGAAAGCACATCTGTGGGAAATAAAAGACTTGAAAAGCATCTTTTGAATTTCTATGAATAGCTTCAGGTTGAAAACCATGTGGGGGTTAGCATATGGTGCAGGGGTCAAAGGAAAGATTAAAAAGGACAGTGTCTGCCAAAAGGCTGGCAGTGTGACGACGTTCTCAGGTAGAAATGCTGCCATCCAAAGCAGATGGAAAACCAGGTGGAGACAGGCGAAGAGAGAGGGAGAGAAGAACAGAAGCAAAGTTACAGCAAAGTCCAGGATGAGATCAGACTGGCTGAGAAATGGGCGGACTGAAAACACACAAATGAGGGTCTGGAGGTTTCATGACGAAGGCTGGGAGCTGTTCTATAACTGCTCATTTAGTGGTTCGCCACGACCTAGGCCTGAGGCAGAGCTGCTTCACTGGAGCCATGCGAGGCAGGCACAGGGTGAAAAAGCAGTGTTTTGGAAAATGAGAGGGTAAGATAGAAAGAGGAGAGAGCTGGAAATAGCAGAGAACTCAGCAGCTGCTTCTCATCTCCACCCAGGAGATACAGTAACACCCTCTCAAAAAAAAGCTATCCACCCCTCAGCCCTGCAGACCCTCATTCTCCTGTCTCTGTTTTATACTGAAGTCCTGTATTGTGATACAGTTGTCACCTTGGGTTCTGGAAAATTATGATGCTGTTTTTCTGACATTTGAAAGACTAAACACTGAATTGATTGTTAATCACAACAATTTTAAAGGATAACATTCAATTTTCGTTCCATTTTTTGAAAGCTATGGTTACTTTAAGGGTTTGAACTAGGTCTAGGATATGATCAGCTTATAAACTATGATATATTGTCATGGTTTGCCTAAACTACCCAAAGTATATTAAGTAGTTCACAACAGCTCTGTCTTGACTAGCTGTAGCATTTAAATAGAATAATAGAATAATCCAGTGCAACAGACATAAAATAAAACTCTGAAAATGGTCATTCTGCATAATGAGCGCTTTTATGTGTGATGCATTGTTACCAAGTCAAATTATGAATGACTTTTACCCACTTTGTTTGCTTAAAATCATCTGAATATGTATCTTCTCTTCCTTTATCTTCTCTTAACATCCACTGAAATAGACAGAGAGAGCGACCTCAGGTAAAAGCATCATGAGTCCCAGTGTCCGGCACACCGGATGCTAACCAATTCGTTCACTCACACACTCCCTCTTAATTTCATCTCCCTCTCTCTCGCTGCCTCTTTCTCTCACACTCACAGGTTGCTTTGGTTGTGAGGTGGAGTGGGTTTCAGGCAGATGCCGAATGCAGTCACACCGCAGTGGATGATGGATGATGGTGTTTGGAGAGCAGCTGTGCCTCACAAGCATCCTGCTCTGTGTGTGTATGCGTGTGTGTGCGTGTGTGTGCCCCCTTTTCTCTGTGACCTCCTCTATTCATCCATCTTTCCTTTAACCTTCCATCTATCAGACACCCTCTCTAACACTGTCAAGTCCCTACCTTGTCTGCACTACAGACGTTTAGGGAGTGTGATGGTAAGAATACGCCAATGACACCTTCAGTGCCAGGAGGGGGTGAATTCAGTTGAGCAGCAACCAAGATATGCTTCGTTAACAGCATTGCTATTGTGTTTTAAGAGTTTTCTAAAGGAAGCATGCTGTAGTCAAATTTTCTGACAGCATTATTAATCTTTAATAACTTAGATGTAGTTGTTCTCTTGAGTTTGGTTTTAACAATCACTTTGAAAATAGTATCATGTTCCAGGCTTTTGCTTTGATTTTTGGGAGTGTCGCTAATCTGTTGCTTACATTTGCATCACAGATTGTGCCTTTGAAATGGAAGAATTATGATGAAAGGAACACAAGGAGGATATTTGGCTAAGACCAGGATCTAGAAATAATATTTGCAGTTAAACCCTACAGTACTAATTCAATATTTTTAACCACAGACAACACCTACGTCTTAGCTAATGTAATACCCCTACCTTTAGCTTACGTTTCACATACAGTAAATATGTGGCATGTCATGTAATCTTAAGCTTGTAAAGAATGTAGACACATTTTGTCTACAAAACTATGTTCCAAAGTTCAGGCTCATTTCAAAACACTTGGGGTGAAGCAGTGCAAACAGCCAGAGGTGTGGTGCTCAGAAACAAGCCTGGGTTTGTTAATTTCAACATATTCACAATCACATGACGATGATATCAGAAGTTGTCATTGTGTGCTCTACCCTTTGTCCAGAGGCTTAGTCAACAGGAAAAGCAAAATTTGTGCCATGTCTGTAAATGTTACTTACTAAATTCATTTTTTGTAAATACTTTATACCTGCCCAGGAAGTAGAAAGTCGCTCAAAAGTCAAGATCAGAGCAAAGAATGTGATTATTAAGGAATATGACTGATGGTTAACTTTATGAAGCTCTCTGTACAAAAGAAAATTAAAAATGAAATGTAGGTTTGCCTTTTTAAGGATCTTATAAATCTGTGCTTTGTCAGAAAATACTTACTAGCTCACATGTTCTTTTAAGCGTTACCAACAGCTGCTGCAGATTGTTGTCCCAGCAAACTGATTCCCCACAGTTTAATGGCTGTGTAAAAGACAGCCTGCGACACATACTAACCAACACCCCAGTCACACATCTGCCACTGACTGTTCTCACCATTCCAGACATAATAATAAAAAGTCTCTTAAATAATCCTCTGTGGCTTGACATAGACATCATGCTGTAGGGATTAGAGTGCCAAGGAACAAAAATCACATTCATTTGCAGAGCCATTGTTTGGGGACAGGAAACACAGAGGGATTGTGGCTGAGGCTTTGCACAGAGAGATGGAATCCAGCATAACCCATTTCTTCCTTTTTACACTGGGCTCCCTCCTTAGAATTTGCATTATTCATTTGAACCTATTAACTTGGCATGGGTGCTGATCTTACTATTTTAATCATATCCTTCAAGCTATACCCTGCCTTCCTTTGGTCTATTCAATTTTCTTTTTAATTTTACTATCATGAATATACACTGGTGATTATAATACAAAACCTCTGATGTCCATTTCTCTGCAAAACTTTGTGAACATCACAAATAATGAATAATTCAACAGCACTTGATATGATAGAGAGGCCTGATAAATTATGGACTTGAGAAGTGAGGGGTGGTGAGATGGCAGAGGCGTGCTGTGGCTTGTAGCATATGATCAGAGCCCCCCAATTAAACCCCTAACATGCTCCATTACATAATTAAGCAGAAACCCTTTCAATAGCCTTCTTCTTGCCAACACCTCATGTTTATCTCCTTCTCCATCCGTCTCCTCTGTTCTCTGTTCAGGCTTCTCATTTGCAGCCCATCAGAACAGCAGAGAAGGCCTTTGTAATTTGATGGGGCATAAGTTTGCAGACCTTTAACAACCGTGACAAAAATTGTGCAAGAGCAAGCCATGACACTATTTCATTGTGCCAGAAGAGGTAATGAATTGTTTCAATTAAATGTTGCTGAATCATGATGAGAGGCTTTTGGTTGTAGACTGACGTCACAGGCGGCTACACTGAAAACAGGTGGACAGAAGCTATCAGTTAGGACAGGACCACAGAGATAAACAGGTTCAGAATGTAAGATGAGAGCAAAGCAGGGGAATTTTGGAGAGTGATTCTGTGTATGAATCTCTCTCATTTGCATTTCTGTCTCAGCCTCCCTGTGGTCACTCCAGTTGTGGTGTTTGCTGTCCCATGAATTTCCCAAAAGCCTCCTCTCTGTGTTTGCCAAAAATGCTCTTGAATGGTAGCCCATTTCACAGTCCAGTGCAACTGCTAATGGCTTTTTCATCTCAGAAAGCAGCACAACTCAATCAGCAAGAGGCTTTTGGGCAGGGTAAGGGTGCTGGGAAATGTTTGCAGTATGGAGGAAAATGTTTTTCCTTCCTGACATAGCTGAACAAATACAGGGAGAAGCCTTGTTTCAGGACTATTTCTCTGTTACTGAAATCCTCAGAGGCAACTGGGCTGTGCCGTATTTTTGTAAGTCAGGGGGCACAGAGGTGGCATGCAAAGTCTGAGGCCCTATCTGACATTTAATACACTAGAATATAGCCATGTTGCCATTGTTGATTACAGTGATGCTGCAAGAGACAGGAGGGAGAGAGTTGTATATGATGGCACAGGCAAATGGAGAAATGGGGAGTAATAAAGAAGGCCTCTTCACAGACCTCCCTCTCACTGACCCTGTGTGTCTGTGTGATTTTATGGCCACTGTCTGAGGGGGGAAATAAGATTGTGCTTTATTGCTCAACAAGCCTCCCCAGCAATAATAGCTTTTCGGCTTTAGCCCTCCATTCTGAGAGACATTAGCTTCCATCCAGCCTGGATCTGCTCAATCTGCAGCTCAAGGCCAGGATTAGTGAACTGAATCGGACTCCAATATTGCCTTATGTCACTTCTGCGTATGGCTAAGATGTATCATAATATGTTCTGTCTCTTATTGCCCTCTTTAATGCTTCATTCAGCATTAAAGGGGGGCAATAGAGAACTTCTGATATGAAGAGCAAATAACAGCCTTCTACGTGTTCTCAGATAGCCCTTGAACTAATTAGTAGTGTACACCTTACCTAAGCATTTGTAAGGCACCACAATGTGGGCATGCCCTTTGCACACCTTCTTCTCCTTCTTGCACCAGTTCTCGATACGAATTGGCTGGTTGGCTTCCACAACGTTTGTGATTTGGAGCTCAGGATACATCTGTTGGAAGAAGCAGTAGAGAGTGTATATTCAATAGTGACAGAGGATCTTTGTAATGTGTGTGGATGTGCACATGAGCCTGTGCGAGAGTGAGGCGATGTGATAAGTGGAGCTTCAATGGGATCCTTTAATCCACACTTTATGCTCTCTAGATGCCATCTGCTCTACCGTGAAAGAGCACGCAATTTACACTTTCCCCAAATGCCATCAAAATGTCATCAATAAAAGCAATTGAAGCTTGTGAGGAAGGCTGCTTGAAAATGTACAGTCCTGCTTTTTTTCCTGGACAGCTGCATAATAAACCATGACAGTAATATGAGCAGCTTCCTGGGCTAGAAGATACAGTAGGAGGAACAAGAAAATATGAGCGAGGATATCCATGCTTAGGGAAAACATGTCCATGACTACAGGGACAGCTCAAGAAAATGACAGTACTAGAGACTATAATTGAAATGCCACCCAGTATATTGAAAATAATGCCAGTCTTTCATGAATGAATCTTGCTTCTCGAATGACAAATGAAAACTGACTTTTCCCACCTCCCCTTAACATCACACGCAACCTATTGGATAATAAATGTTCACATATTTAGTTTTTTAGCTTCTGTTATCATACCATTCCCGGTATTTATATATATTATATTTCTATGCAAACATCTTGCATCCAAGTTGTGCCTGATGTAATGTAAAGCTACTCAACTGAACTAAAATATCCTTAATAAACAGTGGTCACCTTTAAAACAAAAAATGTCTGGCTTCACCTCTAATGCTCAATAATTAATATGCTACCCTATGAAAAACAAAGTATTTTTATTAACTATAAACAAAATGTTAATTCTCTATGAATTACAGTACTGTGCAGAGGTTTTTAGACAGATCTTGTAGATTAATATCATATAACACCATCAGGTGTTTGATTGATCCCAGGTTTATAGTGCAACCCATTGTGCAGGACAACAAGCCCATAAAGAACCCACTAGAGTCCATGAAGAACTATTTTCAGAGGACGAAACAAGAGTCTTGCAGCAGAAGGTCTGACCCCCATAGAGCCCTGATCTCAGCAGTGTGGAGTCAGTCTGGGATGACAGGAAGAGACAGAAACACTGGGACAGCCTGAATCTATGGAAGAACTGCAGCAGCTTCTCCAAGGTGCTCCAAAGAACCAGGAGAAACTGTGCGCAGGTCAAACCAAAGGGAACTGCTGCTGAAAAGCAGCAACAAACAACAAGCCCAATCACAGCAAACACCCCAGTCTGAACATCTAAAAAAATACCATAAAACACAATAAAAACTACATTTAAATCAAGTCTAACATTTTAGATGACCAGACTCATGACACATTAAGCTGAGTGAAAAACTGTAAAAGAAAAATAATGAGATCCTTCCAAAATACAGTCCCACACAGATGGCACCTCTACACCTCCACCCTCAGTTCCTAAAGTAATTTCACTGACTGTACAAATGCTGACAACCCACTTTGTCTATGCCCTTCTCAACTGACTTTGGTGCTTGAATTTCATCACTGAGACTGGGAGGATGTAGATTAGTGACTCACCTCCTGGCAGTACTGCAGCACACCCTCTTTCGTTCCTATGCAACTCTTGGTTCCAGATGGATCGGGTTCCCAGCGGCCGGTCTGTATGTTGACATGCATGTTGAGCTTTCCACAAAACATCGCCACCTGTGGCTCGGCTACAGCAAACCCTGTGCCTGCATTGGCTGCTAGTGCCTGCAGAAAGACAAAGAGAGGGATAGTGAGCTGGGGGTTAATGCACTCAATCATCATACAGCCCATAAAAGCTGGGGAGTATTCTGTCTGACTTGAGCCACAGTCTGTTCCACTTCACTTTCTCATAAATAATGTTATGAGACAAATAAGGTAGTTCGGTACTGTGAAGTCAGAACACACACAGCAGGTTCAACTCTGTTCCACAATGGATAACTATACAAGATGTGATGCAGGAACCTTAGTACTGCCTGTCAACGCTTGGCTGCTGCTGCAAATCACTGCTGCAGTGCTGAGAGAGCAAAGGGGGCTCAGACAGGACACAAATTAAATGCAGCTCGGGACAGTTTGACTGGGTTGATTGTTAAACGAGTAGGACTTTGATTGGGTTTGTGCAGAAGATTTTTTTTTTTTTTTTTGCTCTGATGGCCTTTGAGTGACTAAGAAGCAGCACACAGAGAGCTGGAGAGAATGGAAAAAAATGCAGTCTGTCATGCCTCACCAGCCAGGATATTCCTCGTTAAGGGCAGAGCTTTGCTCATCTAGACCTCCTGGGATTAAAATCGTTTTACAAAGGGTGGATGATTTACTCTTCAGGGTAAACACTAACAGTTCTTATCCAGGATCAGGTCAGCTGTATTGGCACATATGAACAAAAAAAATATACAATTTGAAAATTAGCATGCTTAGGTACCACAGGATTTTGCTAAAATTTGCTAAACTTTTCCTATCTCTGTTTATCTCTTAGCCATTTGAACAGGAGAGGAAATCTGTTATCTTTCTCTCACTGTTGTCCTTCGTACTATCATCAACTTAGCTATGCCGTTCCTCCTTTAACAAACAGGAAATAGGAACACCCAGTTTGCCTTCCTGCTCAAAATAACTAAATGCCACTCACTATAAAAAAACAACTGTCCAACCCTCCTGGGTAATCTGCATTTACATGATTGCCTTTGAAGTGACTTAGTGTACTGCATCAGTCAACTCATCAGCTCATTGAGATAATAATTCACGGCCTGCTAACACTCCCCTGATCTTTGGGGTGTCACAGCATGGGAGACTAATGAATCAGCAAGGCGATGTAGCTCTGCATGCCAAACTATCCCAAAACACACACCAGAGAGCACCCACATAGGAAGTGGAATGGAACTGATCCCCTTTTGATTGTCATAATATCATCAGAATGAGTAAACAGGCTTCAGCCCCAGAGAGAGGGAACGAGTGAGGACTGCTGGACTCAAATGTCTGACAGTTTGCTTGGTTCTTAGCCTTGAGGAGACACAGAGGTGTCCTCTGTAGCAGAAACCCAAGGGCAAAACAGCTGAAGAGAGAGACTTGAGTAACAGTGTGTTAGACAAAGCTCTCTGTCTAATTCTGTGCAGGCTCCCAGGCTGATAATGGGTGCAGAACAGAGTAGAGCGAGGACAAAACAAGTGCTGTGTAATCAGTAGTTGGCTGTAGTGTATGATGAGCTGCAGAGCCAACCAGAGCTGAGTCTGCACACACACACACACACACACACACGCATTTAGCCACAAAAACCCGCTGTTGCCCACACAAACACACAATCATGAAGCCCATTAAGAAAAACATGCACACAGTCACACAAGCACACGTTCATCCACTGAGACAAGCAAACACACACTCAACTGTCTTGATTTGTTCCTAGAGGCACAACAGCCTCAGATTCAACCTATTTTCTCCACCTTCCTCCATCTTCATGTCTTTGTCCTGCTCCACTCCTCCTCCTCTCCACCACCACAGGCTTGTTTGCTCTCCTCCCTCTCATTTCTTTGTGACAGAGTGTACAGTGTGAGAAGTAAAGCGGTGGGGAGGAAATGAGGGGTGCAGAGAAGCATGTTAAGGGGGAAGACAAGGGAGGCACTGACAGCCTGGTCGCAACTAAAAACCGTAGCTGTGGAAAAATAAATGTTGAGGATGTCCCAACATCCCTTTGACTCCACTGAAGTGACATAGTATCAGTGTGTCTTTAATTCTTTAATGCAACTGTGGCTCTGAAAGGAGCATGGAGACGTTATAGCTATAGGGAAGAAGCAAAAATGTATCTGGTCTGTTGTCCCTGCCTCATCGCCAATTAACCATGCTGGCATTAAAACTGCTGGACAGTTAGTTCTGCATCCTCAAACACTGAGACACACTACTGTAAGAGACATAGTCAACTTTGTTCTTTGAAAAACATTTCTGGTCACATTTTGAAACTGACAGACTTTATAAGTAGGTTGTGCAATTTATTTCTGAGCAGTGGAGCACAAAACTGGAGTGTCACGGTCTCACAATTTTTTGCATCATCTGAATTTATTCCATTGGACAACAAGCTGCAGAAATGGAATCAGAAGAGGCCAAATGAGAAGAACAGAAGCAACTTGTGAACTCATGAGGAAACAGAAACTGCAGGCTGCAGTTAGCATTGGATCACACCAGTTTTAGCCTTGTTTTTCTTTTTACTGTGATTTGATGGAACTGAATTGATCACATGTAACAACTTGACAGTAGTTTGCTCTTGCACTTGATCATGTTTTCACGTGTAACAGAGGTTTGGGTGAGGATTTCATGCCAAGAGTGGCTCATCTTAAAGTTCAGAAGTAGGTGAAACCAAGTCTGCCAAAGTGCCACTCAGTACCCCTGAAGACCACATGTCCCCTAGTTTACTTAGCTGATGTACTTCTTCTGATAACTGTTTTCATCCAAAACACACACCATAGAACGTATTTAACTAGAAGACAAGGAAGTTTTTACAAGATGGATGGAGTTGAGGCGCCCAAGTGGCCGACTGGTTGATATATACTACATAACTACAACATCATCCACAGTTCAACTACTGGCCTTAGGGAATTTTGTTGCATTTCATATCTCACTCTCTCTCCCCACGTTCCTGTCTGTAAATCTAATACTACAGTCAAATAAAGGCAAAATTCCAAGAAGTAATCTTTAAATAAAGAGAGGCTCATGCTCTATGATATTTTATTAACTACAATCAAAAGGATGGGCAAGAGAAAAGGGTGGAATGTGGATGAAAACATGCAAAACAATGTTTTGAGATTCAATCATTGTATATTATTTTCCACAGACACAAGGCAGTGACAACACATTTTAATTTCTTTTCCCATTTTATGTGACCTCCTAGGCATGCATCACCCACTCTTATGTTGCCAAGTCAGATTTTATTTATACGACCCATTATAACAAATCAAATGTGCTTCAGGGGACTTTATAATCTGTACAGCATCCAGTCCCCTCTGTCCTTAGACCCTTGAAAAAACTCAAAATACTGTTGCATTAAGTGATAAATTTAACTTTGACTATTCCTTGTGATTCAGACTGAATAAGCAGTGGTGTAATGTAATGGAGTAATAACACACAAATACACATTGGAGAAACATGCTGCCACACCTAACAAGCCTAGGTTATTGAGCATCCATCTCTCATTACTGACTCACCGTGACATATTATATCATGTGTAAGTGTGAACACCTGCTGGTGTGTGGAGGTTTAGTCAGTCAGGGGGACATACAAAAGAAGGAACAAGGGAGTGGAAGTTGTGAAAAGGGAGAGGCAGTGTGACGGAGGAACGCTTAGGCAAACAGGGTAAACAGACAATGGCAGCAGGGAACGTATCCCGATTGGCTTATGTCCTGACTTGACATATTATTTTGAAAAGAATGCAGACGGTAATGCAATAAAGAACGGCGTGAGGCAGCGTGTACTCAGGAGAAACAGGCCTACCACCACAGACGCTTGTCAAAAGCTGTGTGGGCTGAGGATCATTTAGCTCGTTTGCACTCTTTACTGCAAACACACACAAGTCTGTTGCTGCTTTCTCGGTCTGCCTCCAGCACACAAGCATGTTTCATTAGCCTGATGCAGTGCCAGGTTTCACATAAAACAAGCTCAGACATGACAATGCTTGTCATGGATTAACACAAGGAACATCACACACACACACACACACACACACACACACACATAGACAAACGCTTCTTCTCATCCTCATAACTGATAAATACTATATTAGAAATATTATATTATTTTTCAGTGACTTTGATTTCTTGCTGTTGGTGATTGACAGTTAGTCAAAAAGTAGCTGCATTTGTAGGAAAATGCTGAACAGTAGTTGCAATGAAAAAAACGATAAATCACAGAAACCTCTGACAAAAGTAAATCATGGTTTTAAATTTACTATGATAGACCATTTAGTGGAGACAATTTCAGAATCTGTGGAAGCTGCTTTTTGTATTGGTCAAGAATAAAAGACTGAAACAGTTTCTGCTAGAAATTCTGAGAGGCAGGAAATGAAGCTTGAGAGCTTCAACAGTGCTGATTGTATTCTGTTTCCAGCAGGAATAATAGAGAAGGGAAAGTCTGACTGAGACCAGTGACACACAGCTAAAAAAAAAGCTAACTAAAACATACAGGTAGTATTCTTTGATGGGGTTGTATACAACCCTCTTGGGCCTTTATGGGTCACTTATTATCTGACCTACCACACAACATCTGGGCAGTAGCCAAAGAAGCCAATCCAATCTGTGTGTATTTGTGTATGTGTAAGCTTTTGTGTATGTGTGTGGTCTTAGGTCAACCATTCAGAGCAACCTCAGGCCACTACACCTTCCTTGCTGTTTTTATATCCACACCAAGAGGGTAGTGGGAGAGGTGAAAGGAATGAATGAGGGCCATACCGTATAAAACACCAGGGTAGGAGCCTCAGTGCTGATCCTCCAAGACAAACAATAAGATAGTAATGCTGAAATGTCCAAAACAAACCATACACAGAATGTTTCCTCCATGAACAGTCTGATGAACATGTTAGGACTTGGTGTTTGCCTGACATTTCTGACAACCGTATCTTCTGATAAACTGCCTGTGTTGCATACAAAAACTGCTCCAGTGTCAACTGGTCTATAAACCTTCTGGGCGTCACTGAGCTGTGGCAACCAGTCTAATTTTGGCAGAGGCATGGTGAAGCCTTCTTTACAGTCTAGCCCTCATAAAAGCAGCTCCAGAATGAGACACTGGTCTGGGCTTGTGGGATCCCAGAATGCTCAGTGTCCATGTGACATAGAGGAGAAATGCCTGGCATTGTTAATCCTAATCCTTCTCTGTGTTAACTTAATACTTAAACAAGAGATGGCAGTGGTGAGAAAGCCACATGTACAGGAATATGATCTCTATGAACAAAATATATGGATTTGATGTGGCTTGATGTGTATGAGGGAGCAGTATTCGCTGCAATTACTGGATTGCACAAATACCTGGAAGAGCATTTTATAGTTATTTTGTATCGTTAACTTCTATTATAGCTTTTATATCACCACTTTCACTGTGCTTTTTTATTGTATATTGAGATTGTTGCTGCTTTAGCAACTCAATTTCCCTGTGGGATTGTTTCAAAATGCATAGCATACAGTGTAGTTTCTAACGCTGCATGCTACAAAATGCTCCATTTCTGCAGGGCTTTAAATCACTGATTAATAATTTCTTTAAACAGAGGTTTCTATGAAAACACTCCCATGAATATTGTTTAATATTTTCACCTTTTCAAAATGGAAGGATGGTAAAAAGGAGACATTTGATAACTCTTTAAAAGCATCATAACATCATTACTATCGTTACACAACACTGCAGAAAAGTGAGTGTAAAGAGACGGAAACACTTGGATTTGGGTGTTTACTGTTTGGTGGGTTAAGAAATTCAGACAGCATCTTAACTAAAGCTACATACACAGTCATGACATGAAAGTTGATAAGCTGTAGCTATGAAAAACTGAGCTGTTTCCGGCCACTAGTATCCATGCTGCTTTTTTTCCAAACGCCACTCTGCATCTGTTACAATTACAGCACAGAGCTTATTATCATGAATGCCAAGAGTGATTTCTAATATCAATGAGCACTGAAGCTCCAATCAACTTTTATTTATGCACATTATGATCTTAATGTAAGTCAATCTAGTTAAGATAATTTATGCTACTTTAACTATCTGTCAATCTATTCCTATACACAAACACACAAGAACAAATAAATGAGGCTGTGTGACATTGTAGTGACTCCAGCTGGTGGTGAAGCCTGGGGGAAGGCTGGAGCCACTGACACCATCACTACACAAACAGCTCAGCAGCAACAGATAGCAGACGAGTGGGGGGGGGGACAGTGACATTTTCCTGCCGACCAAACACCTCCACCACCTACCATCCTTAAAAGGGCAGACAGTAAAAACAGAATAATAAAAGGAAAAGGGGTGTCATGTTCTTAGACTCTGAATCAAAAGGGCAACGCCTCACTGCAATGCAAATGAGCTCCTCTGTCTGAGTGAAATGGCCTTTTGTCTTCACCATCTGAAGTGTCCCAAGACTACTATGGAAATGTCCTATGGGTCAACTCTTCAGACACACAGCGAGAAAAACACTCCCACGGTGTGGGGGACAGTCAGGTCCTAGCAGTGCTAAACCCCCCTCTTCCACAAAGACAACCTAACGTTGTGAAATTTACAGTTCCTCATGAATTCCGAAGTATTTATCTTCCTCTTAAAAAATAAATATGTCTCACTTTCTACTTCCTCTTTGAAATCAGCCTCAAGTGAAAATTCTAGAGGAAAGTTCATGTGTAAAAAGTCATTTCCTGTAAATAATCTTTTAACTTGTTCACAGTTTGAAAAATAAACCTATAGAAACTGAAATAAGTTTAATATTTTTATTCGGCTGCTACACACATGACTGCACAAAAACAAATTTCTATATTTGTTAAAGAAAACCTTAAAATCCAAACACGTTTCCTGAACTAGACCTTGTTGGCTCCACTGAGCAGGTCTCCTGACAATGAATTGAATGTACTTGTTCTTATTGCTGCCAGGACTATCTATCTACAAGAGCTAATACTAATATTAAAATGACTACTATTATAAATGACAAAAATAACAAAATGATTTTTGTGATTGAATAATGATTAAATAAGATAAATAACAGCTTAAATTAAACAACAACAAAAAAACATAAATATAGGACTATCATTAAAATGACACAAATAAAAACCAAAATAATCCAAATGTTTCTCAGAGGTTTAACCCTGTTCCTGTCCCCTGTTCCAGGGAGATGCTGAGTAATATGTTACTGTTTACCAGCAGTTAGCTCACTAACCCCACATCATTCATACTCACATGGGGCTGAACTGGACAGAAAAGTCTGCTGTTCCCTTTTCCCTGAACTGTCAAAGAACAGTGGAAAGACACCATCAGCACACCCCCAACGCCCACCTTGCAGACAGTGTCACAGCCATGACATGATGATAGCAGCCCCGGTGTTTGATTGAACACGCCTTTGTTAATAACACTGTGTGGAACTGCTCCAAAATGCGAAATGCTGGAAATACCATTGACACAGCCGTGTCCAACATTTCCTCATTTCAGACATTTCATGTCTCAAGCCAAGACAATTATTCAGAAGGGAAAAGGGGTTAACTTATCTAGGAGAGTTCAAAGTGACAGCTGATGTGAGGGAGACTCAGTGAGGAAATATGTTCCTGAGTCCTGAGACCGTTGGTCTGCAATTAGATTAGCCTGTTGCCTATTCAGTATCCCATTTTGAGTTTGATCTTATTTGATTTTTACTGTATTTTGCTGTGGGATGGAAGTATGAATTTATTTGACTGCACCTTGTTGGCAGCATTCCTGAACAGGTCTCCCTTGAAGACAACTGGGACTTAATGAGTTGAATATGTTGTGTTGTCGGCAGTAATACTCCTATAGTAACAACTAATATTAATAATGATTAAAAATACTCCTATTATAATATTATTAAAATAACAAAATGCATTGGGGTGGTGACTGTTTAAATATGCAAAGTAAGTATCTATATCTATACATACTGTGTCTATGATCAAAATGGTAAAAAGAATGAAAATGAATGCATCCATGTTTTCTTCTCAAAAAAATGAAATCCCAAGAAACCTTTAAGGAATGGTAAAAGAAAATGGAGCACAGTTATGTAATAACCACAAACTAAATTGCTTCCTGTTGTGTGGTAATTATTCAGTGCTGCTAATATTGTACATGTTCCACCTTGAAATAAACCCCACTAACAGCCTCCAAGGTGAGCTGTGACTGGGCTGCAACTCGATCTCACTGAACATACACTGTGCTCAGTGAAGGGAGATGAACAGTTGTGTGATGTGGTCATAATTATGCTCTAGCTAGAAGATGCACGGCAGCTTGCTGGTTGCAGGTAAACAGTTGTGGTCACTGAGTGGCGCAGGTCTGCCTGTGTGTCAGGGGGAGATAACATGGCCTCTCTCCAGCTTACAGCAAACAGACGTGAGTGACGACTTGTTCAAATGGCTCGTCACTATGGAAACCTTCTACAAAAGCATCCCAGCTATTCACACAGAGGAACACTGAGGCTGCAGAAGCAAGAAAGAAAGGCAGGGCGAAAGAGAGAGGGAAAGGGGGAAAGAGGGAAGTGGGAGAGAGAGGAGGAAAAAAGCAAAGGAAAAGAGAGAAACTGAGTGAAGAAGTGGAGCAGGGGAGAACAAGGGAAGGAGGGAGAAAAAAGTAGGGAGATGGATCATCAAAGCTCTCAGCAACACAGCAAGAGGACAGATAGGAGAAAAAAAAGAGGAGGGGGGGGGGTAGAGAGAGAAAAAGAATAAAAGAAAGAGGGAATGAGGCCACAATTGTGAGAGACTGGTATATATGCGACAGTGTGGCAGAGGCAGAAGAGATGGGAGGTGTAGTGACTAAGGCTGTGTGAATGGCACAGAAGACAATAACAGCTGCTCTGCCCTGTTTGGCACATTCAGTAACACTGTGTCCTTGTGTACAAACATGAAGATGACCCTCAGCTCCATAGGTTCGCACATATCTGCTCTGACATACACACACATAGCACATATACTGTACACCACACAAAGCTGTGTCTGTGCTCAAGTCCTCTCCTGAACAAAAAAAAGCTGTGCCCATTGCCATGGCGGTGTGTGTCAGTGCGTTCAGCAATGTTGCTCCCTGCGATGAGCCGACACTGCACCAACCTCTGCTGGTTTCTTCAAAAATATTTGGCAGACAGTAAGTCACAGCTTGAGTTCTGTGATGGTAGAACTAGCAGGATATGTTACTGCGGGTCTGGGTGGACGTCAGAGTGCAACACTGTGCAGCACTTTATGACAGCAGATATGGAGGTGAATGATCATCTAAGGTGAAATGGTAATCGAGTCAGGCACTCATAATACATTTCATTTTTATGAATCTGTTGTTTTCAGAAAGAAATCATCAGGATTGCTGCCAGAGAAATTATTGGGAAGAATTCAAGAGCAAAAGGAAACGTGGAACATATTTTTTTATCTTATTTTAATAGTAACTAATGACAATGCAGGTTTGTTGCTTTTATGCGCTAATAAGTATGATGTCATTTATTTAATTCCTTACTATTTATCTAAAAAAGTGCATTTTTTGGTTTGTATACTACTTTCATGAATGCAAACAAAGAGTTTTCTGACTCCATGACAGGGGCAGAACTGAAAGAGTGTGGATGAAAACTCGTGAAACTGGAGTCCTTAGTCGTGTCTGTGCCGTCGGTCTGGGCAGTGTTCCTTTGGATTTGTGTGGTCAGAAGCCATCAACTCAAAACCACTTCAGCTGTCAGAGTGAGATGAAATTCAAATCACATTTTATTTAAATGCAGCCTGCTTTTGGTTGGGAAATAGAAAGAAAAGCTGCTTCACACTGATTCATACAGTATTATGAATACCATGCCTTGGTATTATTTAAATCTTAGATGAAAGGTTTGGTATGAAGCTAGAAAACGTTCAAGTGTAGCAGGGAGAAAGTAGCAAAACATAGTCTACTTTGTTAAGTCTCCTTTATATCAGTTTCAAGCATGTAGAGCATGTTAACAAAGAGCAAAGTAGGTGTTTGTCTGATTCATGTTTGCACTTTAAAGTCCTGGTTTAGGTGCCACTCGACTAAAGAAAACATTTCAGAGGAATGTTTGTGTATTGCGAGCTATTTTCAAGAGCGCACTTGGAACAAGACGTCACCCGAGCAAACTTGCACAAAAGTTGCAGTGACTTGTAAATGTAAGGCTGTTATGTAGCAGGGAACCAGTTAGCAGGCCTGCACAGTCACTCCATTTTCTGTCAGCACCTGAAAAATCATCACTTCAAGAAGAACCTCATGTCACCTTTTCACTGCTCAGTCATATCCCCTCTCTCTCTCCCTCATCTTTCTCTTCTGATTGCTATAAAGTGCTCTCATAAAAAAGAAGCCTTTGACATCTCTCCTCACCTCTTATTTTTTCTATTCTTTGCATGTCTCTCTTATAGGATCATAGTATTAACACAAGAATACTGTCACTCTCAACCCTGCTCTAGTTATTGTAGGCTCTTTGTAACCACTGTTATCAACTAATTATTCTGTGTTCATTTTAAGTGGCTGTGGACAACAGTGTCAACTGAATACCTGCCATGTATATGTAAATGTAGTGAAGTTGAGAGATTCTAGGACAAGAGACGGGAAAAACACAGTTAATTAGAGCAAAGTACTTTTTTCCTCTTGTGCCACGCTGCCTTTCACAAGGGAGAAGGTGTGTCTGCGCTATTTATAAGCAGCTCCAGTTGGTGAGGTCTTGCCTTCTAGGCCTACTCCAGCTAATGTTCAGAGAGAGAACGGCATGAACACCGAAATGCATGAGGGGTAACACAAACACTTTTGATATTGTGCTAATTAGAACCATACATGCATTTCATTGTGCAACGTTTTAAATTTAATTTTTTAAATGAGAAATTAGGGGGGATCTAATGGTATGATACTCCATTATTTTTAATGATAGAGTCTATTAGAAGGAAGGTAATCACATGTTTGTGTGGCATTTAATTTATTTTCAGCAGCAAAGTAGAGAATGAAAGTGATGTATATTTGTAGTAGGTTCACATTCATGAGAGTACATGATAAATATGAACAATGTGCAAATACAAAGTTGTGGTTTGGTTTGGTTAAGGTTTTGGGGATATTATGATATATAATCTTTCATGGAGGCCACAGGGCAATGCAGTCTGTCACCACTGTACTTCCTGGCTGCTAGTTTTCACCTACCCCTGATGACCTTTTCTACACCGACACTCAGCAGGCATTGAGAGCAAAATCAGGCCTATATTACAAATATGCAGCATGGCTGCATAGTTTGCCACCTGTGAACATTTGTTAGAATTCATGACCAAGGCAGAGGAAATGCTACTGGGAAGGGAGCTGGGGAGTTAAGCTGATGGCTGAGAAAGGTTCAAGCATGTTGACTTCTTCACAAACCAGTTTAATTGGTCACTGAGCTCTGACAGACTAAAAACACAGACTTCAGGGTTCTTGTTTTCCTTGTTTTGCACTGTGAATGCAGAATCAGATCAATCAGTGAAGATCTTGTTATGTTCATTGGATTTTCATAAATGAGGTTTTAGTGCATGCATGCTTTTACAAAGAGGCAAACCAAAGAACTCCATTAATTCATGCAAATGGAACCTTGCATATTTATAATGTAGGTCTGAGTAACCAAAGGGTAGCCAGTCATATGAAAAATAAACATCTGCTGGTATAGATAAGCCTCTCTCAAAGGCAAAGGGCCTCGCTCTTTTCCATTTTAATTCCGTTCACCTCTGTTACTTCTCATACTTTTTCCCTCTGTGTTCCGCAGACCAGTGTTGTCAATACTGTGTGGTCATGCCATCTTTCTTTCAGCTGTTATCTGCAGTGTGTCAGACAGACACACAGAAAAAACTGTTCAGATGCCTGCCTGTGAACATGAGGATACCTGCTGCAAGTTGTGTTTCTTTATTTTTCTTTTTTCTGAGGGCAGGGGCTGCCAGTGAAAGAGGAGAACAGGGAAAAGCAGAAGCATGAGAAGGCTGCAGAGCCATTTACCTTGCTGCCCCTCTTGACACAGATTTCAGGATGAATGCATCTCCCTAGAATATTAATCTTTCCCATCCACCTTTCTAGCTCCATCACACACAGCCTGGAGGGCCATCCACAGCCATCACAATATTGCATTTGGGTTTCCCTGCCTACTTGGTTAGACGAGGTAGATAGAGACCAGATTGGTTTCAAGCTAGCTGAGGAGCAGGAGGATGAGAGGACAGGGGATGAAGGGGAAGAGGACCAAGGGAATAAATTTGTTTGATTTTTACTTAGTGTGTACTATTCACAGTATATGCGCTGGAATTTGGAAGAGACATGTCGAGCGATAGCAAGGGCTTGAATACAGCTTCCTTGTTAGTCCAATCACTGTCAAGACATGTCGGGAAAGAGGAAAAGGCAGGAACGAAGACGGGCTGACGGGGAGAGGCAGGCCAAAAATTGTGACCATTACCCTACAAAACATAGACTCTGCTATCTACTGTAACTATCCCAGTAATCATTCATCATTAAAAAATTACCCACTTCTGTCATACAGAACCTGGCAACCAGGTATCCCAACAGTTTTAAACAAGAAATAAAAACAGCATAAGGCCTTAAATAATAATAAATTGTTGGTTGCTTAATGGCTGCAAGTCTGATTGGGGCGTTTATTAGAAGACTGACTAAATTTTATATGTGTAAATACCAAAAGACAAGCCAAAAATTCTGAGTCCAAAGTGTGTGCTGTTGTTTGTACAGAAGGTTGGTATACATATTAAGTCAGTCAACAGAGAAATAAGTGATAAATGTGTGGTGCGGTGATAAATAGATAATTACACTGAGGATTTTACCCAGAGCTTGTTGTTTAGTTGCTAAGTTACGCAGGTGCATGGTTGCATAAATAAGGCGCTGGAGTGTAAAAACAATTTTGTGCAGGAAGCAGATAATTGCTTTTCATTTTGTGTTAATGACTCAAAGACTCTGATGATTGAGGTCCATTTTCAGGTGAATTTTTGTGCAGCAGCCTCACAGCTGCACAGTATCCTGGTGATAGGTCTGAGCATGCCTGTCTCAGTTACAGAACTCCTGTCACTACAATCACCCATTCTTCCTTTCTGCCCACTAAAAGCTCTCTGCATGAGCAACTCCTTCTATCTTCCATCACCCTCCTTTCATCTCTATTCACTCTGAGCACTGTGGATAACTCTTTGTGCACTAATGTCCTCTTGCTTCAACTATCTTACCTCACCACCTGCTTCTCTCTCCCTCAGAGCCATGTGAGCTGGCGACCCTCACAGCCTCTCTATCCCAGCTTACCGTCCACGTGGCCTAGAGCGGATTACATTCTTGACATCACTGTGCCAGATGTTTATGACTAGAATATCAAAACAACTAACCTGACCAATAGGTCCAGCAGTGCATTTAGTCTAAACTTGACAACCTATTTCCCCATTTTCACTTTAGCTGGTTTCCCTTTTTTCATTAGAACGATTTATTTTCCTGAATGATTTCCAGTTTGTTGATGCTTTGTTGTGAACCTCTCTTTCTTTGCAGCTGGAATCAGAGCTGCTGTTTTCATTACCTTGTTCAGGAGACTATGTTCACTAGCTTTCCCTTGTTTTTTCTTGATTGCTTTCTTCCTCCTGCAGCTCCTGGTCCAGGCTCTCTTAAGTGAGCCGGTATAGAGATCAAATAGCCAATAAGCTGCCCACTGTAACATACACATTAGCATGATTAAACTGGCCATTGCCTGTTCATTTATTAAAAGCCTGTCCTTCCTGGGTGGGAGGGCTATCTAGCTAGTGAGTGGAAAAGGAGAGGGATGTGCTGTATGTGTGTACATGGTAAGTATTGCTGTCATGTGAGTTTAGCCTGACATCACCAAGGCAAAGAAGCTAATGAGGGCTGCGGGGATATTTCTGACACAGTGTTTGCATTTTGTGGGGATTTCAAGCAATGCGATGGAGAGAGGGCCTGCTGAGAAGCGATAGTTGGGTGGGAGAAAGTCGTGGTGAACTCATCTCTGTCGGTGGCTACATGAGAGATTTAGGGCTTAGACGATTGTTAGACGGGGCTCTGTTTGTGTTGAACTATGGGCCTGTGTTTCCATGGGCTGCTTTATGTGTATGCTGACTCTTTCCCCACTTTAAACTGCACTCTCAGCAGTTTAAAAGAGAAGGATTAGGCACAGGAGTGTGCCTCTCTCTCGTCTGCTGAAGAGCACAACTGCCTAATCTCTTGTGTTGAGAAGAGCGGATTTGGGAGAAATGACCTGTGCTCACTTCACCTTCTCTTGTTTCTCTTCCTCTCATATCCTCCAAGTTGACTAAAAACACACGGTTGCATCCTTCCTTCCTTCCTTCCTTCCACCACTCGCAGTCTTGTCTTTTCATTTTTCTGCTGGACGACTCTACACTCATCAGCATGCAGCACCACACAGCTGCTCCTCAGGACCAGGCAGGCTGGCAGGGAGGCAGACTTGTCAATAAAGGAGCCACAGTAATAGGGCACCTCAGCAAGGCCTCCAGCCCTGTCACTGACGTCTCTCTCAGCTGCCTGGACTCCCTCAGTTAATGAACATGTAATTGTTGAGCAAGCAAAAGAGAAATTGGGGAAGCGAGGACAGAAAAATAGTAGATATAGTAGGTAGATGATAGGTATAATAGGAAGATAGTAGAGTGAGAGTAGATGCGGGTAAGGAATGCACAAGGACAAACCATTCCACTGAATAAAGTAACATGTAAAATAGCCAATTTGTCCTAAAATGTGAGTTGAAGTACAGCGAGTGGTAAGAGAGGAGGGGAGGAAGAACACCATGTCTAAATCAGAGGGACTGTGGGGGAATGCTACTCAGTGGGAGCTGACATTGAGAGCAGGCAGGGAAAAGCAGTTTCAAGGACAACATGGAAATATCACATTTAGCTGCTACACAGCCAAGTGTTGTGGAGGTGCTATGCTGGAGCAGGGGCAGGAAAAACAAGAACAGCTAGCAATCTTTCCAGATTATCTAACGATAAAGGCTGAAAGAAAAACAAAAATTGTTTACCTTCCAAATGTGGCATGATAGGAGGGGTTGACTTACATACCACAACTAAATTTAACATCCTTGGAATCAGTATTACAAATCCTCACCAAAGAAACCATAACCAACCACCATGTTCCATATCTTACTCTATCATGTCTATAGCACATTTTGCATCATCAGTTAAAAACAAAAAACAATAGCAAAAAACAAGTCTGAATCTTACAAGAACATTTTGACTAAGAGTTAACGCTAAGATGGATTTTCAGCTTGCACAGCAAAATGTTGAGATAAATATCAGATGTAATATACACACACACTAATTATATTAAAATGTAATATTAAAATCATTTTTCATCACCAACGTACAAGGTTGCATTCAAATTTAGTGACAATACACAACCTGACTCTGATTACTAGTTGGAAATAAGAGCTGACAGCTGAGTGTGATGCTGGTTTCTGAATGCAGTGCCACTCTCCCATGACCACCCAAGTAGATTTTAAATGAATCTGTGCTCTGATTGCAGAGCTCCTTTCTCCTTTGTCTCCCCTGCAGACAATGGGCAGTAAAGCAGAGACACAACCCACATGTCTGAATTAGCTGTGATGCTCCAGGCAAGGCAAGGGAGGCGGTCTTTACTAGGGAAGATGATGGATGTAATGTAGATATGCTTATCTGTCATTAAGCCCTACTCTGCCCTCCCTCAGCTCTCTGCAGGGGGAGGGTGGAGGGATTTCAATCAGACTAATGGAGAATACAACTCTGGTGAGACATGCTGAGGCCAACTGCTAATCACTCATGTCTCTATAGAGAAGACACAGACTTCACAGCAAGAGCATTTCTCTCTAGGCCTGTCTATTGCATTCGCTTTTTGTAAATCGCCTGACCTCGCTCCCCCACCTCCTGTGCACAGTATACGTCAGACAGACCCCTCTACGAAATGCTGCCCCTTCCAACCACCACAATGACAATGATTATGAGGCGGAAAAATCCCTATCCCTTAACCTGGCCCAGTGTCTGCCTGACAACTCTCAGCACCTCAATAATAGCACAGGGATGCTTAACAGGCTCCTGAAACATAAGGCCGGGATGTGATGAATGTTAAAGGGAGAGGTTGGAGGGTAGGTGGGGAATAGAGGAGGTGGAGCCTGGTGAAGGCAGCGAGCTGCTCAGAAAGCTCTATAATTAGCTGCAGAAGATCAAATGACTTTTAATGGTTTTGTCTGAAAACAGCGGACTATTTCAGATTTACGCTTGGAGCTACATTCATATCTCATCAAACTAATGGAATTCTCTAGAGTGCTTGATTGGTTTTATCTCAGATCAAAATGGCTGATAAAGGTGTGTGGCTGCAGCATTCATGAGCTGCAGTTTTTCAATAAAAAACTGCCTTTTGGGGGCACTCTTATGTATGCAAAAAAGTGTAAACGTAAAAAGGGCTATTTCTTCAACTTGTGATTTGAAAGCACTTAAAATTCATGGTTTAATGCATGTCATTATTGTCATTATTACTATAAAAGTTCTTTTTCCATAGATGCTTCAGTGAGAATGGCTTTATAATAACTTCTGATGGATAATGGAAACCTCTGCTGATCATCAGGTAAAGAATTAATAAGAAGTACTACAAGGATAACATCAAAGTAATAGCTCAGCCACTGCTGGTTCTGGGTGGAGGGATGCCTGGTGCAGAATGCTAAATATGCTATCTACAGTTAAGCCTGAGCACGCAGTAACACACAGCACACAGTGTGCAGTGACGTGCTTGGGGAACAGCAGAAACAATTAGCTGATTAGCATAAAAATAAGTAATAATACAAAACATTTGCTGGTTCTAGTTCTTCAGATGTGAGGATTTGGCTCTTTTCTCTGTTTTATGACGCTGTAAATTTTTTACTGGTGATCAGACAAAATAAGAGACCTGAGGAAGTCATCTTTAGGATATTTGGTGTTGTGATAAGCACTTGTAATCAATGTTGTTAGTTCTCAATTCAGAGAAAGAATGTAGTCAATAGTTTAAAAAAAAATCACTACCTGCAGTCCCACAACTTTCTGTTTTATCATCTCTGTATGTTTTTTTGGCCGAAGGTCTCACTTTGTTTGTGTGTCTGAGTCTCCTTTTTTCCCATGGCTTCAGCTAGCATGCAAGCTACATTAATTTTCCCCACTCCATCTTCTGGGGTTTTCTATTTTAGGAAGAGGAAATTATGTCCAATGAACTCCAGTCAGGTTCTAACTTTCATTTATGTTTTGCCTTCTCCTTAAATTATACAAAACACAAACGTCTTTTATTGCCTCTGTGAAGGCAGGGTTGGGATCTGCAAGCTGTAGCTCTTCATCATGCATGAACGCCTCTCATTGAATTAATTACAGTGTGCGAAGGTAGGAGCTTAAAGATAAGTAGAGGGGGAAACTCAAAGGAAAATTTTCAGCCAATTTCTGTCCAAGGTGAAATGCTAGTTACTCATTTTCACTCCTTCATAAGTGAAATCTCCCCCTGGTTCCCTCTATGTCCCAAGTGGACAATCCTAAAGGGCTGCTGTTTGTCCTTGGCCACCTTCTCCTTGAGAAAGTGCTGCATCACACAGGCTGCTAACGGGGCCATCACATAGCTTGAGTAGCAGCAGCGGCAGCAGCACAGGCCTCTCTCTGGGGGTATACAGTTACACTGCACTGCTCCTATCTCTTACAGTTCTGACATTTTCATTTCCTCCCATTCTCCTAAGGGAAAAAAAAAGATAAACTTTTAAAAAAGAAAGAAGATGGAGTCCGTGCCACCTTTAGGTTGGAGTCTGATGATACCATTCCCACGACAAGCATGTGGTAAAGAGAGGACAGTGATGAAGAAAGCTCAGTAAGCAGGAAGACGGACAGACAGGGAGCTGGAACTAACATGCTCTGTTTTCCCTGGCAGCGGACGGACTATTTGTGCAGCGTTGCTCAGCAAAACAGAGCAGCAAAGCAATGTCCCAGTCATTCAGCAAGCTTATCAGGACAAGAGCACCCCTCCCCATCCTCCTCTAGCTATAAAACATACTGTGTTTGTACCTAGGCAAGAGATTAACTTAGCGAACCTGATCCTACAGGACCTGTGGCTCTCAAATCCAAAAAAACACAAGAAAACCAGTCTCGAATACATCAATACAAGAAACATTAAAAATCGTCCTCCTGGGTTCTGAACACACACCCAGAGAAAATAAGTATAGAGGCATATAATGCACACTATGGCTCACACTAAGAAAAAACACATCAATTATAACTAAGTTAGGAAAACTGGGACTGATTTATATGCTCTTGTTTGACATGAGAGGCAAAATTCAGTTGAAGATTGGTTCAAACATGAGTAAAGAACAGCCCTTGAGTAATTTATGGTCTTACATTTCCTTGTGCCGTTGAGCATTCAGACAGTGGAAAACAATACCTAGCATAGAGTTAAACTGGCTCTCTGCGTCTGTGCTGCCTGTCTCCATTCTATTTCACTTTGTGCAGGCAAAAAAGGAGACAAATCAGTGTGCAGGTCCTTATCTGAGCCTGCATATGAGCTCACTGAGCTTACAAAATTAGGAGCTTCAAGACAAGGATAGGACAGCAGGTGCAGTTTTCCTTACAATACTGAGGAAGAGACAGGAGGGGCCATATGCTGAGGTACAAGTGCACTATAAGTCACAGATAGCACATCAGATATTTTATTCATGGGAAGATAAATCCAAGCAACAAAAGTGACTCACAGATCCACAGGGACACACACACATTGGCTGAGCCGGCAGGTTGAGAGGGTTTAACCCTCCTTGATTGCCTTCTCATTTTCAAACAAATACGCTATGTATGTTTAATATAACGCATTAAAAAAGAAAGTCTGAAAAGCCAGGGCTGCGTTCAGAGGGATTAAAGGGAATGTTTTTGTCTCAGATATTGCATGAGGAGAGCTACCAACAGCACAATTCAGTGAGCCGTTTGCACTTCAGGCTACGCATTCCTGAGCACTCTGGCATATAAACGGACAAAGGAATTCTCATGGAGTGTGTGGCTGTTAGGGAAAACACTCAGGTGGCATTCACCGTAGCTGCAAATGCACAAGGAGGATTGTCTAGGCTGTGCCAATTGGCTTACATATGGCAGGAGGCCTAGTGCAACTTAAGCAATGTGCAGCCATCAGTGTGTCAGTTTGAACCCACTCACTCCGTGTTGCACCCACCCCCAACCCCACCCCATCCAGAATCTCTCACAGAGAAAAACAGACTAAATATGTGATGAGCTGACCTGCAAGAGGATTCTGCCATGCACACACACATACATTTTGAAGGCACACACACACACAAACACACATTTCCAGTTGCAAAAAGGCGGCAACTCCGCTCACTTGGGATAATTAGGGCGCACGCAGAGCTGGGGAGACAAAGCCCTAGCATCGTGAGAACAAGGCTCGTCTGATGAGGCCTCTCTGTTTAAATCCTGGGATGAGCTGAGAGTCTGTCTGTCGATGGAATCACTCCAGGAGACATGCACGGGCTTGAAGAAAGAAAAAACCAAGGCAGTGAAAGGGAAGATGGAGTGACAGATGAAGACAGACAGCTGCAAGAAAGCTGAACCCAGTGACAGAAAGGTGTCTTAACAAAATAAAAGGACAGAGAATCAAAGATCAGACTTGGATTTTGAGCGAACACGTACTACACACAGGTGACTCACTGGGTTATCTGCCACTGAAGTCAGGCTGCCTCTGCAGGGTGTGGAAATAAAGGTTTGACAGAGAGTGGGCGAACTGGGGACTGAACTGAGGGAGCATGAGTGTGTGTATGAGCAAGCAGGGAAGGGTAGGGCTCTGGGATTACTACCTTTCCCTTTGCAGATCCATAAGCGTGCAGTGTTTCTTGTTGCTAAGAGGATTCATAGGGATATGTGACTGTCCCAACAATTGAAAGCAAGGTTTTAAACACTAATTCATGAATTCAAGGCTGACTGAGGGAGATTGTCGGCTGATGGAGCACCTACTGCCTTCAACTTGACTGACTATTTAGTGCAAAGAGGAAAAACAGCCTATGGAAACCTCTAGCTGCACTCCACCACAACAATGTATTTAGAGATCATTATCAAATGCAAGTGCTACTGATTGTTGTTTTGGGGTTTTTCAGGCATGAAATGTCGCCATCAGTCTGTCTTTGCCCTCGTCTCTGCTAGTTATCTTGATCACCTCTGTATGGTAATAACTCCCTGGGTTGTCCCGGCCATTCAGGGCCACACAAAAGGCCCTCATAAGGAATCATTCAGCCCTGCTAACAGACAGCTTCACTGCACCCACCCCAACAATCACAGCCAATTGAGGCCATTCATTCACATGTATTGTTCACTATCATCCCTTATCCAGAATACACACTTGGAAGCATACAGAAGCACAGTGTAATAGCAAATGCTCACCTACAAGCACAAACTAGGCAAACATGCATAGTGACTTTGGATGTAAAATGTGCAGGAGGCAAGAGGACTGCAACCAAAGATTAAGACGCACAGCACCACAGCCATTTTTGTTATGCTGCACAGATTTTTTCTTTCTTCCTTTCTTCCAGTGCACAAGTATCCAGCATTTCTATACTTATGTGAATTAGATCTGCTTCTCCATTCCTCTATGGCCACATTGACCAGCACATGTTTGTAAAAGGTTCACATTTAGCCCTTATAAAGCTAAAATCATTTCACCAGCACAAATTAAAGCTTCTATTTTTAAACAACACACGAGCTCAATTGTGCTTTCACTTTAAGACATGTTGATGAAGTTGATGGTAGAAGTAAACTGGAAAGAAAACTCCAACATTAGTTTGATAACATGACAGGCACAAACAATGTGTTGTGTAACACGCTGTAATAATCTCTGCTTGCCTAACTCAGAAGAAAATAAAATGTACTGAAAGCACTAAGTGTTCCAGATATTCTGTATTCCATTAATCCAGTATGAGCCATGTGAGCCAGCGCCTCAATGTGATGCAATTCTCTGGGTAAACCCGCTATGTGGTTCTAGTCTGTGCTCTATTCCTGAAATAGCGTCAGAAAATATACAGCTGCTCACCCTGGATTTCTGACAAGCGAGAAATAAAACCCTGTGCGTTGTTTTTGGGATCCAAAAAGGGGTATGTAACGATACGGGAAGACACAGAGAGCAAAGAGCTAGAAATCACCAGGGCAAAACCTCTTTTGAAGCTACTGCGAAGCCTGCACAGAGACGCTCAGACGAGAAGGGGGAAAACACAGCTGAAGAAACCAAAGCCCACAATCTGGCACTCTCACAGGTATCTGACAAAACAAAACCGTTTACACAACTGAGGTACAGGGCCAATTGCAAACGTTTCAAATGAAATAACTGCGAAAGAGGGGGGCTGCTCTGGTCCAGTGACAACTCAACAATCGCACAGGGGAGAGAAACAAATAAAGTTTAGTGGTGTGTCAGGAGGAAAAAGCAGTGACCAGCAGTGGGCATGTCAGTCTGAGGAGCTCTCATCAGGCTTGTAAATTCAACCTCAAGGTACAGGGGAGCATGTGAAGCCAACATTTCAGAGCTACAGCTGTGTGCCCACAAGCTCCTCAGCAGAGCCCAGTCTGCACACACCAGCAGCATCACTGACGAAACACAGCAACAGGCAACAGCAGCCAGTTGGTTACTATCCTGGCTGCCAAAAGATGACTGTAAATCTGTATTTATTTACTTCAGTTAAATTAAGCCCAATGCCATTTTTGAGCAGCTGCCCATCATAAATCTTATAATCCCTTTGGGCTGTTAGTCAGTCCTCTTCTTTCTTCAGCACAAATGTGCTCATATTTGTTTTTCACACCACAGGTATCTATTCAGACATTTGTCAGTAATTCTTTATAACAGTACTAAGTTTCTTCTCGACAGTGTGGGTCTGGAGGTGTAAATTAATCCATGTCCTATGTTTTAGTGAAAATCCTGTAGCAGTGCCACATAAAACAGAACTAAAACATGTCCTGCAGAACAGCCATTAATTAATTAAACCCAGGAATCCTCAGCATTACAGTCCATGAGCACAGCAGCCACCATACGTTTCTCAATTTAATCTGGGTGACTGATCAGAAAAATTCATTGGTTTCATCCATTAATCATCTCAGGAGAGTGTGTATTGATCAGCGGTTAGGAAGGCTGACTGGGTAGGTAATCATCGCAAAGGAGACTGGTCTTTGGTAGAGTGCAAGAGCATGGATTTTGTTGGGGACATAATAACCATTATTTCCCCCACACAATGCCAGCCAATACCGCCTCAAAATGGCTGAGGTTATTGTCGCCAGCACGGGAGAGAGAGAAACATTCCCTGATAACTACTTTGCACAGAAACAGGAGGAGGTGTCTTGTTAAAATGTTTTGTCATGGTTGCTTCCAACATTGAGCAGGAGCACTTATGTTTACCCTCTGATGGGGTGAGCCTGTTTGCTCTGAAAATGGGTGCATTGTTATGTGATTATATATGTTTGACACTGCAGGGACATTAACTAGTGAGGCAGCAGGAAAAACAGGACATCAGGTAGGCAAGAAAGTGTGGGTGCACATCTGTGGGTGGATCTAACTACGAGACCTCTGTGCAGCATTTTCAGACCTGACAAAATAAAAGATTAAAAAGACTGAAGTGAGTAAGAACACTTCACAGGGCTGCTGTGAGAGGGGGTCATCCTGTTGACACAGGAAAACCGGAGTTTAAATATATAGATAAAGGACTTCCTCCTCTATAACCAAATACAGATGAATAATAGAGAACCTGTACAGCAGCATATTGTTTGTGATCAGCTGCAGAGGTCCTGCGTGTCCCCACAGGCCTGACAAAGCGCCAGTGCTCTTTCATTTGATCTCTGCAGCAAACCCTGCTATAATTCCTGTTAACAGCACCTTCAGGCCCCACACTGTCCAACTCACACCAACAAAGTGCAATCAGTGAACGACCAAGCTCATTAATATTTAACTACAAGTGATATTATATCAGCCTCCATTTAAAGCCTTGAAACTAGATAAAAAGCAAAAACAAACGTTACATAAATCCTGACATTATAAACTGAAAGGATCAATTCCGCAACTTGTGCGGGAATGGGAGAAGCAGCAAAAGTCCAACAAATATATTTTACAATCACGTCAAGCGAAATGAAATAGTGTACTGGGATACACCAGGGCTTAGCCACAAATGCCTCATATGTACAGAGGACAAATACAGGCCGAAAAGATTGGATTTTTTACAAGCAAAGCCCGCTGGGGTTTGGATCCAAGTCAGACCAACCTGGCGCATAATAAACCAGAAAACATTTCAGATTACTAACCTCAATATAGCCGGCCAGAGCTGGAACCACGATGCCCAAAATAAGGACAGATAACGCTGGGACTGAACCCATCTTCCAGGATCTCCGGGTATACTACTACACCTAACTTATATCCTGTGAGCTATGTGCGTAATGATACGTCCTGGAGAATATAGAGCGGCGTGAAAGTCCTTGGAATAATCTGAGAATCTATCCCGGAGAGCGGGACGAGTCCTGCTCCGTTTGTTTTGTCACCCGAGCTCCACAGAAAATGTTGGAGGGGGCTGAGCGTCGCTGTGCTCTGGAAATGTGGACTGCGTCTGTGGCGCGGCTGCTCAGCCTCTGCTGCCTCCTCCCTCCCGAGGTCCATCACAGAGCGGCACACTGCGCCGCCAGTCGGCCGGCGCTGACACAAAGGGCAATAATTAACAGCAGCGCTCAAACAGGTCCACGAGTAGTTTTATTCTGTGTGCTTTCAGATCAAATACAATACAGGTAACATTGCTGTACTATTACTTACACAACATGTGTAATGTAATCTTTCCAATCTAATACAAACTTTATAATGTACAATTACAAAAAAAATAAACGCAAAATGTTCATTTCATGTGCAAATGTGGTTTTGTAAGCTTGTGCCTACAGACGGTGGAACTGGAGCACCTTCAGTGCTTCTTAGAGTTTTGACTCTTTCCTGTCGGCATCGTTCAAAGGAAAATTTTGGCCCTATGGAGGTTTTGGGAGTACGAGGACAGTTTGGTAGCTGTAAGGTTTGGGTTTGATCCCTGTGACGTGTGCTGAATGTCAAGGAAAGCGTCAACATGTCTAAGAAATTGGACTCAAATGTTCAGTATCTCAGGGAGTCTGAGGGCTTCGCTTCAAACGGCAGTGAACTTCAACATTCAAGGTAAACATTCAAAAAAAGATCCAGCCTTTAGCCCAAAAGCTCAGGGTGTTAGAGGACTGCTTGGAGGATCTGAGGCTGTGAATTTTGAAGTCCAGAACCCAAGTGAAGACTGAAAAGCAGCAAAAGAGAAACTTGGTGGATTTTAGTGATTTGATTATTTTCTCCACAACAACTTTTTTCTTTCTAGATTGCAGTATATATTTCTCTCTGATGGTCTATTGAAACAAACTTAATGTAAATTCCATCTTTGCTCCAGGCATCAGCAATCTGAGTGGTTATTAATTTTTGAAGCATCATCCATTAAAACATGTGAGAACAAGCTGCACATCTGAAGACTAATCTTGAGACGTGTCAATTTGATCCCCAGATACGTCAGTAAAAAAAGCCTCTGGAAAAAAACAGAACATGGAATTAATTTTCCATTTTAGCACCCCAGGTTACAGTAGTCCAGTGAGAATAGGTCAAACTCTATTTGAGTGTTTCTACTCCTTTCCTTCGGCTGTATGAAACATGTCGACTGCAATGTACTGCTCTTTTTATTTACTTCATTTATCTGAAGGTATCCAGCATTTTTATTGGAACAGCACCAACGGATTCTACACAAACATATTGTGATAAGTGCAGAAAACTAGAGCAGTGGTGTCCCCAGTATTCAGTGTAACAGGGTATTATAGAAACTTCCCATAATCATGCAGTCAAGAACACTTTATGCATTTTCTTAAGAGTTGTATCTAGCCAATTGGTGGCATTACTGACATACAAAATCAGGTTATTGGTTAGATTTTATCATAAAACTGCAAGTGAAACCTTTCCTGTGCCTTGCCAGGTATGAAAATATAAGAAATTACTGTGGACTTTTGAATCCAACCTCTTTGGTTGTACCTCAAGGGAAAACTTCCGATAATAAGACTAAAATGTCTTTTGTTAACACTTCGTGTTTAATTTTCACAATTGAATCACTGGAACAATTAGAGACTGGAGGGAAAGGAGATAAAATTACAGGGACTAAACTGCTGTGTAGGCCTACTAACATGACATGGCATCATTTATTTTCTAATATAAAGTCAATCCCAGGCTGCAACATTTAACAGATCTACTCTTAAATGCTTGTCCACATTTTCCTTATATCAGTGTTTGTGTTTTATCTACTCTCTTCATATTGGTATTGTTGTGCCGTGTGTTTTTAGTTGTCATAAGTGACTAATCATGTAGTGTCCACAACGCGTAACTACATGGCTGTATTTTATTTTGAAATGACCCATCTGAATATCAAACACAGAATTTCGTCTGCCCTAACAGATAATAGTTTTGACTTATGAGATAACAGGATTTAGTATTTTATGATTATACACAGCTTTTATTTGCTCCCATTGTGTAATCACACCGTTCAACTAGTGCAGCACAAATTACCGTATTACTGTCACTCATGAGTGAACTGTAGTCCAAAAACCAGGAAAAAATTAAAGTGCCACATATGTTTGAGTTTGGTCACTGTAATACGATCCGGAATTAATGTTAGCTACAAATTGCAGAGGTTTATGTATCGTTGTATAATGGACAACAGCGGTTTATGCCGGATGTACTGGATGTATCGATGGGTCCCTATAATTTGAAAGTATTTACCGGAAGTGTTTCTATAATATAGCTGTACTGACCCTAGTTTGACGAATTACATGTTGCAGTTTCTCTTTATGGCCACTGGAGGGCGGTAAACACAAACTCGGGGCAACTATAGCTCAGATTGGACGAGTAATGTTAATATCTATATATTGTCAGTGTAATTAACATTAGTCTAAGTATGAAATACTACCGAAAGGTGCAATAATCAAAAATATCTTTGGAAACTTTAGTGTTGTTGTAATGTTTGTTTATTTTTCGGCACGGTCTAAAATCGAAGTTTTTACCATGATTAACAAAAACTGTTTAAACATATCGCAAATTACTACTTGTTTTAAAATATCTTACGTTGATGTTGCTCCAAGTAAATAGCCACCAATCAGAAACCACGCTCCTGCGTGTTGCTAGGCAGATTATGTTAATATATGCAATGCAGCCATCTCTGCAGCTACCATTCTGAGGTAAGAACTACTTGTCTGATTTCTACAAAGTATAAGAAAACCAGGGAGTGCTTTGCGGCCAGCTCTGTAGCTCGGTTGTTCGGTATTCTTTCTGTTAATATAAAGTAGATGTGCGGATCGTTTTAGCGCATCTGAACCTGTAGAAAATGTATCTTTTTCTTTGGGTCTCTTTGGATGTGGTTGTTGTTGTTAGTCCCACCCAAAATGGAGCCCGTTCTTCCTTGTTCACGGTAGACTTGAAGGGCTGGGCTCAACTAGAATAGGGGGACGGGTGGACCTACCCAAATATTTCGGGTCTTTAACGCTTCAGATCCACTTTTGCTATAAATCGCTGAATGTGATCTACGTCCTGGGCCTTGAGAAGTTATATTTGTCTCTAAGCCCGGCCTTACATCGCGACTATACGGCCGTAATGCTAATGTTGCGGTGCAGTAAATGCCCGGGTTTTTGTGGTATGGTCCGGTTGGGACTGAGAACCTGCGGGGTTAAAATAGGGGGGAATTGAATTTATTATTGATTATACCAACTAGATTTCTGAATGAGTTTGCTCAGCTGTGATTTTTCACCGGGGCTTTTGTGCCGGGATGCGGGTGTATTTAGACGCCGTTTCCCGGGCGGCCTCCCGAGCAAACGCTGGCCGCGTTTTGGCTCGTACCCCCGCTGAGAGTCGTGTGTGTCCGCTCTCTGCGCGGACTGACATGCTGCTCTGTCTGCGTGTCAGCCGAGCCAGACCCGGTGTGGAGACCCAGAATCTCTTTTCAGGCGGCTCATGGGTAGAGTCCAGTGCCACTCTGCTCTGAGGTGGCTGCTGCAGCGAAACAGCTTTTCACTACACAGACATGCCTGTTGTGGCTGATAAAGCTGCGGCCAAAGGACTCTGCAGTCTACATGCACGTTTCTGCAAAAAACGTCATAATGTTGCTCCTTACATTTTCTGATGAACCTCTATCTATGACCTGCCAGTGTCAAATTCCAGAGTCAGTCAGGCAGATTTCACCTTCACTATTGTCACCACTTTTCATTAGAACTGTTTTATATAAATCACCCAAATCCCCTTCTCTGTGTGCCTTACAGGTGTCCCTGGCTGTTTCAGGAGTACAGTGGTAGGTGACGTGGATGGTGACAGGCCTAGCACCAAAGTGCTGCCATGGAGACCAAGCAGGAACCCTCGGCTGTGTGGAGTCAGACTGATAACAGTGATTCAGCCGACGCCACACAGGTTTGCCATCCTCTTTGAACTGCTCTGTTACAACCATAAGCTGTAAAAAGGGATGCAGTGCATTTGATAACTCGGAGAATGATTTCTCAGTTTCTCTTTCGAACACACAGACCAGATGAGGAAACTTAATTTCTGTCCATTGCTGGGTCCCACAATTCATCAGTACTGCTTCCTTTCCCTTCAAAAAAGGGGACACAAAAGCTCCTGTTCATTTGTTCGGTGCTCTACAGTACTGTTCAAAGGGTTAGGCACTTTAAATGTTTAGGTTCTTATCTCACCATACTATCAGGAAGGCGTCTGACTGGTGCAACCAAAGAGCTATCTGTGGAGAAGAGAACAAGGAGCCCAGTAACAGATGGTGTGGCCCCCAGAGTGTGGTGATATCAGGGAGTCTATTTGGGAACACATGACAATAAAAAATATACTCAGATAAGAAAACTGTAGCTGGGATTTCTAAGACAGTGGTTCCCAACCCTGGTCCTCAAGGACTCCTGCCTTGCTTGTTTTCCAGCTTATGCCTACCTTAGCTGATTACCTGGATCAGGTGTGCTCAGCCAATCAGAAGAGGGAAGTGCATGGAGAGCTGGAAAACAAGCGGGGCAGGGTTCTTTAAGGACTAGGGTTGGGAACCACTGCTCTAAGATCCAGGAGCAACCTACCTGCCAAGTATCTTGAAACACTGTGCAAATGTACACCCAAGAACTGGTGCTGCATTAAAGATAAAAGGGTGGTCACAGCAAAAAGCAAATCTTCATGTCACTGTTGTTAAAAGGATCTGCTTATTAAGCTCAGAACATTTGCACAGTACTGCACAGTAAATAGAGTTAATGGATGATAAATGTGGGGTGACTCACGCTGTAATAATGCTCCAGGTGGTTCAGGGCCTTTCTGTAATGTGTCCATGTGTTGCAGGTGCATTTCGAAGGCGGCACAGTGGCCCAGATAGTGTACAATGGAGATCAGGCGGATCGAGGGCAGCAGCAGGTGGTTTACACAGCAGACGGGAACTCCTATACTTCAGTAGAGTCTACAGAACACACACTGGTCTACATACACCCTGCAGATGGAACTCCGGTAAGAAGGGGTCTTATTTAGAGCAGAGATGTTTTTAGCTGACATTTTAAGTATATGGATGAAATTCATGACTTACACTGACGGGCAGGTGACATTCAAGGACACTGTGACAGGATACATGGTGGTGTTTTGGGCTAGCTTAGGAAGTTTCCCATCCTGGTGTTCTGTCAACACTCGTAGCATTCTTCATTTCTTCACTAAACCTGAGGCAATGAAACAGCAAGACAATATCCTCTGTCTTCCAACACTGAATATATTGTAAAATGTGGATTTGCTCTTGTCAAAGTTGTTGTCATTAAGTTTTATATTTACTTCTTTCAGACTGTATTTTCTGATCAGCCACAAGTGGCCTACATTCAGCAGGATGGGACGACTCAGCAGGTAGGTGTGTCAGATACTGTCATGTTATTGCCACAGTGTACACATTGGTTTTGCACAACCAGAGAGCAACTGAATCTCATTTGTAGGTCACTGTTTTGCTGCCTGGAGGACAGAACATGAATGCTGCTAATCTGCACGTTCTCAGTAATGTGGCAGAGGCTCCACAGGCTATCCTGGAGCCAGTCTCCCAGGTGAGGATGCGCTGTTTGTACGAAGCGCACTAGCTTTTTAGAACACACAATCTAGCATTAAGTGGGGAAACATAAGCACTGAATTATCTTAGTATATATTTACACAACGTAAGGTCCCATTTTCCAGTAGACACATTCAAGCAAAAACATTGAGTGGTATTCCAGCAGGTAGGTGGTCTAACTGGGTAGAGTTCAGATTAGATTTACACTGAGATATTTAGAGTGCAGGTATGGAGTATGATGCCTAATATACAAAACAAACATTCAGAAATATCACAGGACAAGATGTTGATGTCAAGATCAGTTCTTCACAAACAAATGAATGAGTAAATGAATGCTTCCACAAAAGCTGTTTTTACATGCAAAAACAATTGTAAATAAATTCTATCCAGGCATAAAATCTTTTTTTGTTTATAGTTTTCTATTACATTGTTGCACATGAGCAGGCCTGAAGATTAGAACTTGTCAATGTTAAGTATTAACTGTGTGAAATGATCACTCACACAGGAGCAGCTGTCTGTGTCCAATTCGCTCACCTCAATGGCAGACATTGCAGATCCTCCCACCAGTCCCCTTGGGGCCACAGACTCCACAGAAAATTCTGACGAAGACGAGGATGAAGACTCTGAGATGGACGACTGGGAGCCTCGCCAGCCTCAAGCATTCAACCCTCACAGCCTCTGTAAGTGACATCGTCCGCAGCTGCACACGGCCGTCTGGTCTGCCAGAACTCTGTCAGTCGTTCACAGCAGAGAGCAGACCCTGAGCAAATCAAATCAACAATTCAGTGATGTTTCTCAACAATAATTTAAGATGAAAAGCTGCACAGGGGTTTTCTTTGTTACAGAGTTTCATAATCTATTTACCTTTTGTGTTTTCATGTTTTTAGAAAACAAGTTTCCATAGTAGACTAATAATTACACCACATTATCTTTCTTTATATTTATAGTTGTGATTTTGTTTTACTGATTTCTCCTTCTTTTGGCCCCTTAGGGTGCGAGGAGTGTAATAATGCGAACCCCTCTGTGTGTCTAAAGCACGGCCCTCTGCACCCCATCCCCAACCGGCCAGTGATGTCCAAGGCACGGGCCAGTCTGCCTCTGGTCCTCTACATTGACCGCTTCCAGGGTGGGGTGTTCTCCAAGAGACGCATTCCAAAGCGCACACAGTTTGGTCCTGTGGAGGGACCCCTGGTCCCTCAGAGTGCTCTGCAGGACCACTACATCCATCTGAAAGTAAGTCAGTACTGTACAACAATAGTTTTTGCTGAGTTGATGATGAGGTCTTTTGGCTGTGAGGGTTTAATTTTGGTACTTCAGTGTTCATGTTAAAAAAAAACAAACAACATGTCTTCTGCATTAAGAAGTATATCTAATTTTACCTGAATCTTTACATCGTTGTCCCATTACTTACATATAAAAAGTGTGGGCAAACTTCCTGGCCACAAAATAACAAGCTGTATATTCAATATCGGCAAACGGTAAACACAGAGAAAGGAAATTATTGCCTTACAAACAGCCAGAAGCCAAAAGAGAAACTGAGGCCGTCTAAGACTGCACTCTGTCACTGTCTGATCTGGGTTGCGGCTCTTGCTGTAGCTGTGCATGCTGGACGCAGACAAAGAAGGAGACAAGACTGACGACATGTGGCTGGACCTTTCTGATGAGGACACCTGTAACTGGATGATGTTTGTGAGACCTGCTCAGAACCACCTGGAGCAGAACCTGGTGGCCTACCAGTTCGGCTCAGAAATATTTTACACAACCATCAAGAACATCCAACCTAAACAAGAACTCAAGGTCAGTCCTGTGCAGGGCAGTATGTGTGTGGTGTAAACAGTCTGCTCATTTGTCCTGCTTCAAATATGTTCCTGCACATTTTCCACTGTGTGTGCCAAACTGAACATGCAGCAAATTCAGAGCCTGATATTTTTAGGCAATTGGTGGAAACAAACAAAGGTAAAATGAGAGCGAATCAGTTCCAGTAAATATATCAGGATATCTGAATTAACTGTTTGTGTTTGTAATGATGCAGGTCTGGTATGCAGCATCGTATGCAGATTTTGTAAATCAAAAGATCCACGATGTTACAGAAGAAGAGAGAAAAGGTGAATCTCTGAACCCAGACTTATTTTATTTAATATCAGCACCATGTGTGTTGTAGCGTCCTGTTACAAACTATTACAGCTGTAGCTGGTGTTAGCAGTGGTTGTAACTAGTCCTCAATTTCTCTTTCTTCAGTGCTGCGCGAGCAAGAAAAGAACTGGCCTTGCTATGAGTGCAACCGGCGCTTTGTGAGCTCTGAACAGCTGCAGCTACATCTCAACATGCACGACGACAAGTTAAGCTCTGTTACCAGGTAAAAACATTTACTTAAAAACATCTCATTATGAATGGTTTCTTTATACCTACCAAACTATAGCCTGTATGACCGGTTCACTCTTTATTCTTTCAGATCCAGGGGTCGGGGTCGAGGAAGAGGCAGGAAGAGATTTGGCACGGGAAGAAGACCAGGGCGGCCACCTAAATTTATACGTTTGGATCCAACAGTAGACGGCAACGGGGACAAGACAACAGTAAGTACCATTTACTGATTTCTGACATTTTACTGCTATGTACTGTTTTCACACAGATTACACACAAAATAGTGTTTGTATATTGTGTTGACATTTTATTGATTAAATGATTAACTGAAATGTTAACTGACGGGTTAATTAGTTATAAAATGTTAACCGCAGCCCCAGTGCGTACAATATTAGACTTCACATGAACATATATGTTGTATTCATTTTATGTTGAGCAAGCAGACAGATGACATAAAAAGTGTTTGTTTTTAAATATGCAAATGAGAACACTGAGCCTATAATAATATTCTTTTTTTTTAATTACAAATTTCTCATCTCTCCTTTTAATCAGGAGATGCTGGAACTGACAGAGAAGCAGCCTCTGGAGGAGCGAATGGAGGCAGCTCAAAACGGGCTGAAGGTAGTAGAGATAGAGCCGGAGGCGGAGACCGGGGATGAGGTGGAGGGTCAGCTTATACCACCTGCAGGGGAGCCAGTCCCAGAGTCCGTCACCCAGCCCTCCAACACAGACCTGCTTGTTCCGCTAAAGGAAGACCCGGCACAAAGCTGCGAGTCAGATGCACACATCACATCTCAGGACATGCGCCGAGCAAAGAGGATACGGGTGAGAATGGAGACTGTGAAATGCGATGAGTTTTAGATTTAGTTTGTTGTTTGGTGTCATAGTGGCTGCAATGTGCTTTACAACCGTGTGTCTCTCTTCCTTAATGCGTGCTCCCCAAAAGATGGATGTGCAGGTAGGTAGGGTCCAGACAATGACAGAACAGTATGAGGTTCAAAGATTCCTTTTTGTCATTTTCCATGGCCTTAATGTTCATGTGCCATCTCAGGATATCCCCCCTCCTGCAAACATTGCATCCATCAGCCTATTTCTACATCTCAGCAGATCCATGTCAGAAAACACTGACTCGGACCAGGTACTAGTTTTTCTCACTATTGTTTCCATCTCAGAATGCAGCTCTGCAGCACCTTTTCATCAGGAAGAGTTTCCGTCCTTTTAAATGCACCCAATGTGGCAAGGCCTTCCGGGACAAAGACAAGCTGGATCAACATCTGCGGGTCCACGGCCGGGACGCATACTCCTTTTCCTGCCACATTTGCAGCAAGAGCTTCTTGAGCGACTCAGCGCTGGAGGACCATCTGCTGGTGCACACGGAGGGTCGTTCCTACTCGTGTCTCTTATGTCCAGAAACCTTTGAAAGGCTAGAGCTGCTCAAAGATCATGTAGGCGTTCATGCTGTAGATGGCTGCTTCTCCTGTCCCACCTGCAAGAAGACGTTTACGGACTTCATCCAGGTTAGTAATAAATGGTTCTTAGACGGATTTTAAAACAAGACAGATTTTGTTCCATGTGACAGGAAGTGAACAGCAGAATTACAACAGACTTGGAGGATTAAGCAGCACTGATATCACTGCAAAGCAAAAACCAGACAGGCTTCTCTTTCAGAAAACTGCGGTTACTAATTATATATTATATAGAAGGAAGCAAATGGAAATCTAGTTTAAAATAGTAAATAGACTACAGACTACTAAATGTTCTTTTTCTTAGGTCAAGAAGCATGTCCGCTGCTTCCATTCAGAAAAGATCTTCCAGTGCCCAGATTGTGAAAAGGCCTTCTGCCGACCAGACAAGCTGCGTTTGCACATGTTACGTCACTCTGACCGCAAGGATTTCCTGTGCTCAACATGTGGCAAACAGTTCAAGGTAAGGTGAATCAACAGTTCGAGTGCTGGATGATAGATGTGTTTGTTCTTATGTGACAGTTCTTTTCCTGAAATTAAGAGGAAAGATAAGCTGCGAGAACACATGCAGCGCATGCATAACCCTGACAGAGAGGCCAAGAAGACTGACCGGATCCACCGCTCCAAATCCCTCAAACTGAAGGTCCCCACCACTGACTTTGAAAGCTTTATGTTCAAATGCAGAGTGTGCATGATGGGATTCAGACGCAGAGGAATGCTGGTGAGCAACAATACGTAAAAGAACTATTTATTGATTGATATTGAAGTCCTCTGCTCTTACCTCTATTCCTGCGATTTCAGGTGAATCATTTGTCCAAACGTCATCCAGAGATGCGTATTGATGATGTGCCTGAGCTAGCGCTGCCAATTATCAAGCCTAACAGGGATTACTTCTGCCAATACTGTGACAAGGTTTGTTTTTCCCCATCCTGTCGTTTCTACAGTGAGTTATGGTCACGACTAATATATTGAAAAAATAAAATAAATAAAAACATAGTACGTTCCACCATCTGTGTAAAAATTCATACCTTGAATCAAACTTTACTGATTTCCATTATGGTACTAATGAGGTAACCCCCTGTTCAGGTGTATAAGAGTGCAAGCAAGAGGAAAGCCCATATACTGAAGAACCACCCTGGAGCAGAATTGCCTCCGAGCATCCGTAAGTTGAGACCGGCTGGCCCGGGTGAACCAGACCCCATGTTGAGCACACACACCCAGCTGACTGGCACCATTGCCACGCCACCGGTCTGCTGCCCACACTGTGCCAAACAGTACAGCAGCAAGGTTAGTGTGAAGCTTTGTCAAAGGAGCCTCACTGGAAGTTTGTGTAAACACATAGATGGACAGTGTCAGACAGCAACTGAGAACTTTCTGTGTCATCGTGTGTTAGACTAAGATGGTTCAGCACATCAGGAAGAAGCACCCAGAATTCGCCCAGCTTGCCAACACCATCCAGGCTCCTCTGACAACAGCTGTGATCAGCAGTGCTCCTGCAGTCATCAGTGCAGACGGCACCACAGCCGAGGCCGTGGTGGTAAGAAAGAGTTACAAACACACACAGGTTCAGTGGATTTCTGTCCATGTTCTCTCCATGCATCCTGCAATAAGATTAGATTTACATAAACAAAAAGGGTTGACTAATACACACCAGATAACTGTATGATTTATTTCCCCCACAGACCACAGATCTGCTGACCCAGGCCATGACAGAGCTTTCTCAAACATTGACCACAGACTACCGAACAGCACAGGGAGACTACCAGAGGATCCAGTACATCCCTGTTTCTCAGGCAGGGGGCAGCCTGTCCCAGCCACAGCATATCCAGCTACAGGTGGTGCAGGTGGCTCCGGTAAGACCCAAGGTTTGCTGTAGGACAGAGACCTCTTTCTTTTCTTTTAAACCTATGGGGAGTGAGAGATGGCCAAGCATCTCTATCAACTAGCTGTTTTCCTGCTGTAGTTTGAAAATTTAAGGTAAAATAATCAAAGTAAATGTGACCATAAGTATTTATTTGCTTTGTGTTTCACAGGCTTCCTCCCCACATTCCCAGCATCCAACAGTAGATGTGAGCCAGCTGCATGACCCTCATGGCTACAGCCAGCACTCCATCCAGGTACAACACATTCAGGTCACTGAACCCTCAGGCACTGGACAAGGTGTCACACAGGTAAATCCTCATCACGCTGAATCTGATCAGGGATTTCTTTGCAAATTGATGAAAGCATGTGATCCACAATATGTTAACGGAGTTCTTACTCCACCATGTCCCCTAACTCTTTCAGGTTACTGGTCAGCCTCTAAGCCCTTCTTCCCAGCAGGCTGGCCAGGACCTGAGCCCCACACCTGTCACATTGACTCAGAGCCACACCCTACAGACCAGCAGCAGCACTCAGCAGCAGGGGACTGTGCAGCATACTTACATACCTGGGAACTGGAACTACAGAGGCTACTGTGAGTCCTACACATGATCCCATATTGTCCAGTTAGACTGTATGTTTTTTTTTTTTTTGTCTCTAAGCTGCGATTGCAGGCTCATATCTTAACTCCTGTTTTAGCATCTGAGATCCAGATGATGGCTCTACCTCATGCACAGTATGTGATCGCTGAGGCCAGCACACCAGTATCTGGAGTCAACAGCAACCAGGTGAAAACGGTGGGTGAATGCTGTCTGAGACCAGTTTGATGTGTTATTTGTTATTGCAGTTTAGAGAATAACTATGTCCTACCATGCTGGAGCAGGTTCATTCTTACAGGCAAAGCGCAATCTGCAGCTGAAAGTATCACACACATCAAATGCTTCTTAAACGTTCTTTAAAATGTGAATAAAATAACGCATGCCATATTTGGTCAGGTCTTGTTCGGAAATGCATTAGAGTTTGTTATGTTCAACTTGCAACAAATACATTTGAAATATCCATAAATGAGAAATGAGCTTGATGGGCACCAGCATTTAAAAAAAATAATAAATTCAACCTATTATATTTTGTGTATTTGGCTAAACTGTTTAACTTATATAATATTTAATTTAATGACCAAGCAAAAACTCTGGATTGAACATAGTATGAACCAAGTATGAACCAAGTGTTTGTGTTCTTCAGACTCATTACGTTATCTCCGAGGGTCAAACTGAGCTGGAGACAAAACAGACAGCTCCTCAGAGCACGACCCAGTCCCACACTGAACATCTGGAGCAGCAACCGGCCAATCAGCAAGCCACCACACAGTACATCATCACCACAACCACCAATGGCAGCGGCACCAGTGAAGTTCACATCACAAAACCCTGAAGTGTAACGTGATGAACTGTGCAAACCCAGTGCAGATCCACAGACTGATCATGCATGTAGACCTCAGAAGCTTGAATGAACAAATACACTGACATATGCAGATGGATTCACACTTGTGTACATACAGAGCTAAAATGGGGATGAATAGATGACCAGCACAGTTTTATGTGTTTGCAGCTTAGCAGAGATAAAAATATTGAACAGAATATACAAACAAACAAAAGTGAATGTTTGTTTTAAATACCTATTGGACAGTGTACAGTTTTTCAGAAACATTTTCAATGGAGTGGCTGAAACTGAAGGATAGTACATCAAAAACAGAGTTCCTGTGTAAGTTAGTAAAGTAGAGAAAATTAAAGTTATCAGTTTAAAGTCTGGACAAGGTGGAAAGTTTTGTTTTTTCTTGTTTGTTCTTATGCAGATTTTAGTGCCCATTTTATGTATTTGTAAAGTTTGACATTTTTTCAAGTACAGTATTTGTAAATGAAAGCTGAGAAAGAAATACAGAACTGAAAATTATGGAAAATACTATATAAACAATACTGTGAAACAGTTCATTATTTTTGTCCAATGCGAGTACACTATGGCCACATTGTCCTATTGTATGTTACCACATTGTTGCAGATAATCTGTTGTGGTTTTTCTCCATTAATTTTCCTTTTGAAATATCTCCGACATCTGTTTTTATTACATGCTGGGTGGCCTACGTTATTTTATGGTCTTTTTTTTTTTTTCACAAATACACTTGTGTTTTTAAAATAAAATTTAAAAATGCAAGAATAATCAGTTCATGCCTTCCAAGACTTGCTGACTTGGGTGTCAGTTTTTTTTCCACATTGCAATTGGTCTCATACAGAACATGCAGAATTCTTATGGACTATCTAAATGTGATCAACAGGAAACTATACTGAAGAGTAGCCCAGCTCTAGTCTGAAAATCTGTGAATCACTGTTCTGTCCAAACTGTTTAACCTCTGATTTTAGGTCCCATTTAAGAGGGTTGAAAACATATTTGTAAACACATCCAGCAGTGATGTCCTGCCCTGGATAACAGCTGTGCATGACTCAGTTCAAGTCTTATGAGAGTTACCTGTCTGACTAAAGTGTCCATGACCAAGGCGTGTCTGGTGCTGGAATTTTTCTTTGACGTGATAAAATATTTTTGGTATGTGTTCAGACTACATGAGGTATATATTTTCATTACAATAGTTTCCCCACGATGAGAGCAGAAATTAATGTAGTGAAATAAGGCCATTGTAAATTAATAAATTACTTATATTGGTCTATGACAACAGAAGAAATACAGTGATTTTCATTGCTGCTATAATTAATAATAATTTAATAATAATTAATAATTTATAATTCTTTTTATATCTCCACATGGTGCTTTTCTGTTTACTTTATTATGGATGGAATAGACTCTGGAGGAAATGGTGTCCAAATAATTTTATAGTGCCTGTTTAGGTTTTATTTTACTGGATGTCATTCTGGTTCTGACTGCTAGATGGCAACGTGGCCTCAGAAAACAAACGAGTTTCATTGTAAAACTCTGATATTTAAGCATCACAACTGAAACATATGTTAACCTCAATTATATCTGAAAGTTGATGATTAAAATGGGCTTTCTTCTATCTCTCATAAGGTTGAATTTGATGCTATTCTGATTTAAACAGGTTGTTGACATGGTGTGAGTCAATAATAGCTGAATGTTGGTATCTGACGGAGATTGATAGGTTAAGAAGTGACTGTTGGAGGCCTTGTTCTTGGCTCCTGGTGTATTTGGGTGGAGCAAGGCTTGTCCACCAAACAATTGTAATCAGAATGTTTAAGACATGCCTGCATGGATGGCATGTGGGAAAAGGAAAACGCCACTGCCTAGGTAAAACCAGTCTTCCAGTAGAGCCTGTTTAACATGCTTGTCATGTTACAGAACTAGTCACATATTTAGCAAGTGTACTTATGCTCAACTAACTTCTGGTTTAACATCTCCTGCAGTTTCAAGCAGCATGTCTGTGTTGCTGCCATGCCACAGTTGACATTTGCCTACCCCCAAGGTCAGGGGTGTACAGCACAGGGATGGGACCGGCCCTGTAAATGGATGGAGGACATTAAAAAGGATGGGGTGGGAGAATCTGCCAAGAGGAGCCGAGAGCCACAGTGGTAGGTAGCTCTGTGCGTCATTCAACAAAAGGTCTTTTTTTTAGTTTGAATTGGTGAAGTGATGGGTAGAATACATTTCTCTGCTCAGACTGTCCAAGGCAAATGTTTTTCTGATCCAATATGCAGATATCAGATTTATAGTAGCGTGCGGTGCTGCTTTGAGGATGAACCTTTTTGTCTACTGGACCCAAAAGCTGCTTCATCACTAAAATTTAAAATTAAAATTTCATCAGGAGCCTAGGATTTCTAAAGAGAATAAATTGACTGCTATGAATGTGTAAGTCTATCTAAGTAACACCAGAGTGAAATTGCCCTAAGTGTCTCAACTTTATATTACATTATAATTTATGTTCTTTTCCTTTCTATTTATCAACCTATGGTGGGCTTTATGATTTTTACCAAAACAAATCTCACTCTTCTTGTTGCTTTTTAACTGTTTGCTGTCATTGCTCCAGGAGTTCAAATCAAACATCAGCTGATGTTAAGTCACATCAAAAATCCTGGTCCCAGGTTTTCAGGACACTGCGGCCCTGGACAGGCTGGTACAGTTTTGCTCCAGTGGGTGTAATATGGTCCATCTGCCAGGCAGAGGTGCTGCTGCACCCCTGTCTCCTTGAGGTGGACGTGTGCTGGAGCTTCTTGTTGGTGTGTTTGCTGTGGATGGTTCTGGGTGGTTGTGTCCATGCCCTGAAGTGTTGCCTGCGGTCAGAACAGAACCAGGTGAGTGCAGTCATGTGACGCGATCCCCAACAGTGTTGGAGTATTTAATTGTGGTATGTTTATTCACTGACTGTGCTGCATTTTAAGGAGGGTGCTCCACAGAGGATACAGGAGGAGATTGTGGCTGAAACCAGGAATGACCAGGATTTATGGTGAGACTTTTCAAGTTAAAAATCACCAAAGACATTGAAGATAAAAGAAAAAAAAAATCTTTTTCCAATAAATTGATATGCATACTCATTGTTGACTCCTTATTTCACCAGGTTGTCGCAGTCAAAGAGCCCCAGACTCTCTGCTCCTCTGGCCCTTGTTCTGGTCGATGGCCTGCTGCTGTGTGTGCTCCAGGAGCCCCTGCCAGACCCCAGTGTGCCCCACATTCAGGCTCTCCTCTCCAGGTTGGAGGTAAGAGGCAGAAACCCTCTCTCTCATACACATTCGGCAGCCTCAAGCAATATCTGTCATCTCCTGTGTCTTTAGTTGCTCTTTGCATGTAGATCAGTGTAAAGTTTTTTTTTGGTGGTATTCTAGCCCCAGGGCATCACACACCATCCCAGATCTGCTGTTGTCTGCACTCTGAATTACCCAGCCTGGCACAGGAGAGAAATATTGTTTTGTCTTTTTCTTTTACCTGTGTGCGCCACATATCTAGATCCAGCACTGTGTTTCATTGTGAAGTATTTTATGTATTGATTGAATCACGGCATGTTCCTAGAAAATGATTCCTGAACTCCCCTTTATTTCTGACCTAATTTCTAACACCACCAGTCAAGGTTTCAACCTGTACCACGCTGTAGTTCATGACAAAAAGCTTAAGAGCTAATGGCCAAAAACAACTTACTGTAAACTTAATGCTGCTGACATTCTGGGTTAAGAACATGTCATGTACAAATAAATGATCATTTGACATTTGGTGGATGCATGTCTCCAGTGTTACACAGACACATGATATGTATATTTGCAGAAATAAAATCCTGCTGTCTGAATCTTATCTTTTCTCTGTAGTCAGTGTCTCACACACTTAGGAAGGCTGATACACTGGAGGAGCTGGACCGAGAATCCACACTGACAGACAAAGTGAAGCTTATCCGCATCTACCTAAAGCAGAGGTGAGTTTCCACATCTAATGTAAATACCTTCAGCTTTGACTTTGACAGCTTTAACTATTGTTTGGTTGAATTGACATCATATACTTTGCTTGTGATAGGATGAGATCGCTCCGTACTCTTGTCAAGGTGCAGGGGGATTTTGAGGTCAGCGTGAAGGACATACTGGAGGTCCTGGACGGCCTCTGGGCTCAGCTGGAGGAGCTACATACTGGGGTCACACTAACCAAAGAGGGGGGTCGAGGCCACAGGGACCTGGCCGAGGCCCAGACAGGTACAGAGGTAAACAGCTGTGAACATCTGTCTGCACATCTCTAGTGCTGGTGTTATGGTGTTGGATTTTTTTAATTTAAAGGCTTTCACTGAAACTAAGAAATGTACAGGATTTCTGTTTCTTAAGTTTTGTTTACAACGCCAACAGCTGTCTTCCTAGTTTTATTTCCATCATGAATTTTGGTGATTACATTAACATTTGCCTTGCCGTTGTCCGTGAGACTTGTTCATAAAACTCTGGTGTCTTTGGCAAAGAATTTGTCTGCAGTCTTGAGCCACTACCGGAACAAACTTCAGTCCTGCCAGGCTTATTTGAGGGACAGCACAGAACTTATGCAGGTAAAGGTCTCCACATACAATAAAAATCCACTTTAGATATTTCCTGTTGTCTTCATGCAGAAATCCCCTCTGTCCTGTTTCACAGGAGTTAACCTGGAGTCACACTCACATGAGCAACAATGTGAGCAGCAGCTGTGAGTCAGTCTGGCCAGAACTGTTGCTTCAGTCCAACATTGAGCAGGTACATTAAACTCTGTCTGTAGCTGAATGTTGTCTGTTAGCTTAGAAATCCACCAGAAGTAAAGTCTTCTCACTCCTTTCAGTTTGACAAAGTGCAAGAGAGTTTCCTCTCCCTGGAACAACAGACCTGTACGTTCCAGGCCCACCTGGAGGGACTTGGAAAAGGGACTCACGAAGGACATGGAAGGGCCCTCACTCATGCTAACGGGGCCCATTTCCACCCAGTCTTTCCTCAGTTTTCCCCACAACTCCATGATCTCAGAGGTGATGTGTCACTGGAGCACCATAACACGACCTCTGCCCCCTCAGTGAATACAGACACAGAAACTCTCTCTCTGTGTGAGAGGTCCGCTCTGCACTTCACGTCCACTATCGGACGTCTGCGTAAATCTGGACGGAAGAAGTGATTTTCTATCACAGTACACCTGGCACTCACGCCTGTTTTTTTTTTTTGTTTGTTTTTTTTTGTAAATAGAGTATTTTCAAATGTTGATCATTTGCTGGTTGCCTCATCACAGAGTATTTATTGACTGTTTCCTTTGGCTTGTCTTCATTTTTCTTTTTGTTTTCATTTCAAAGAATATTCATTAATATTTCAAACACAAGAGGGCACGCAAGTACCAGTTTTTATGAGCATGAACAGAAGCCACAGCATCCACCTCACATATTAGACAATCTCACCTTAAATATATATTCAGCTGAGATCTCTGCCCAGACTTCATTGCTTCAGTGGACAAAAGTAGTGGACAGGCTCTTCTAATATATGAGCTGTAAATATGTTTCCTTATGATCACAACAGTCAGCCACAACCTGAATCTCATAATGTTTCTGATAAATGAGAATGAAACACACTGGATATCTGATGATGTATCATATTTTGTTATTGTGCCATAGGCTTTGAGACCGTACTTGTTGTTTGTTACAGCTGTTTAAAATGAATTGTTAAAAAAAATGTAGCTTTATCTATGATTCTATGATGAGTGTGTGTTTGTAATGTGCAGGAGGAATGAACTATAGGCTAGGAAAGCCAGGCTTTTTTCTTATCCAAAACAATTTTTCATGCTGTCTCTCTCTATCAGCCTGAGTGATGACTTGAGACCTTCAAAGCAGGGATTTCAGGTTGAGGGCAGGGGGGACAGTAAGGTAGAAGCAGGCAGTGGAGGTCAATGCCGGAAGTGTTTCTGTTATTAGTAAAAACTAAGCAACCCTCTAGACATTTCTGAAAGGCATGATTGTCTTTGATCCAAATTCAATGACCCTGCAGCACCACACTGAAGTATACGTCTTTCTGGCCAGACCAAACAGGACTTCTGACAAGAATCAATTCATTCTTGGCTGCCATTAAGTTCTAATTGTTGGGAGCCTGTACAGTATGCACAACGTGGATGTCATTTGACCATGGACGTGCCTACCATCTGTCAGATCCTGCATCTGTCTGATTCCCTCACACTGGGGTAGTGATGGGGAGAGGTGGAGCCGACCCCTGGGGGATCTGGGATGAAAGGAATGTGAGCTGAACCCTGCAGGATCCGAGCTGTCACAACATGAAAGACACAAACACACACCGTCTGGCTGCTAGGAGGGATGCAAAGACTGAGGGAGGAGAGATGTTGTGTGTTTAATTATTTGAAGTTAGTGACAAGAGCTTTGAATAAAGCCAAGTCTGTTATGACATTGTACTTGAATATATAATATTTTCCATTAATCAGTCATAAATACACAGAACAAAATGCTCTTGGATGTTTGCTGAAATATCACTGACCACATTTGCTTTGAGGTCCAACAGTGAAAAGACAACTAAAGCTTGTGAATAGATTTATTAAATGTGTAAATAAATGAACACAGATAAATCCACAAATAAAACCCAACTCTGCTTTACGAGCTGCTGGGGAACATCCTGGCCTGTCCAGATGACCTCACGCCTCACATTGCTGGCACGTGATGTCATGGCCACAGAGAGGTGACATCTGGGAGAGCAGAGGGCACCAGCGATCAGCTTGCTGAGAATGTCAGTGAGCGAATTACAATGAGCTTTGTTTAGTTACACTAAAAAGTTGATGACTAGCTTCCTCATGGGCTACTTCAGTCCTGAATGAGATGCTATTTCAAAGCCAGCTCTGTGTGTTGTTTCACAAAATATGGTTCATGGCAGAGGTCAATCCCTTGCCTTATCCAGACAATTACTCACGATCGGGTTTCACTGGCGTACACGGAGCACACATTTGTGCTGATCCCTCCTATGATGGCACTGAGAGAGACATACAGTGGAATGGATGGCTGCTATCTGATAACAAACTCAAGACCTCATCAAAAAAACCTTCACAAATAAAGAACACAAATACACAGTTTAAAGTCCACCTTAAACAACCATTAAAATTCAAAACTGAGATGCACAAAGACATGTCAGACAAAAGCACAAAATATCAGTATAAAAGACTTAGCAGACCTCGGCTATGAAAAATAATAGCTGGCACACAGCAGTGTGTGCGCGAGTGGATGGTCGTAGTCCGATTAACATTTTAACTTAATGGCATTGACATTTCCAAGGTTGAGAAAAGGTTTTAGAAAAGGCTGTTTGTCTTTACCCAGTAATCTGAGTGTGACAGTGACATCTCCCTGCAGCATTCATAGCAACACAGCTGCCCAAAAGGCTTAAACATTAGATTTTTGTAAAACAAGTTTAAAAAAATATGACAATTGAATAAAATTGTATCTTGTCAAAGGCTTATGACAACGTATTGTTATTTATTTTAGTGATTACATGAAACAAAATTATACAGAGTTGGAACATTATAATATTGGCAGTAGTCTGTGCCTAGTGGATCAAATGACTTGGTAATATGGAGATTTGTGTGAGTGTGGACATCTCCTGCCACAAGCTGTGGCCATAGCAGCTTCCTGAATAACAGGAGAAATGTGTTTTTAATGAAATACTGCCTCATGTTTATCTTGTGCATAATTTGTAATGTGTTTGTAATGTGTACATGTGTGTCGGCAATGTACAGAAACAAAACATATTTCCAACATATGTTACAAAAGTTCACCAGACAATTTACCAACAAATAAGACACTTGATTGTTTTTTAAATACCTGTTCCCTTCATTAAACATGTTTGTGCCAAATCTGAACAAAGATTTCTACTGACAGGTGTCTGCTCTGCACCACAGTCTGCAGGAAAGCTTCAGATGCCTGGAGGCTTAATGTGTGTTTTCTCTTTTTTTTCCATTATACTCAGAACTTAACTGTGCTGGGCTATAAGTCAAATGTAAGACTTTGTGAAAAAAAAAAGCAAAACTCTCTTGATGAATTACAAATCACATGCATGGCTGCTATTAAAGGACTGGACGCAGATAACGGTGGGCCACGCCACTTGTAACCAGAGGCTGTTGGAAACTGACAGCTGCACATTGAGACAAAACATCAAAAAACCAACCACAGATGTACGCAATTAGCAACATGGTAGACATTTGGGGAGCAAAGGTCCATAAACCCGCAACTTATTATGGCTGATCTAAGAGAGCCAACATGGCTGGAGGGAAGCCTGAACTCAACAGCATTAATGGAGTTTTAGTTTAGTTTGAAACATTTGACCATCCATCATTTATTGTCAACATGTGTTTAGCTCCCAAGATTCTCCTTAAACCATTAATGTCAGATTTTTATTCTGACCCTAAGCATTGCCCCCATTCACTATATGTCTATATATCTGTATGTAGTGCAATCTGACTTAGACACAAACAGGTCGGGGTGGGGGCTGTTTCCAGCCATTAGGAAATGCTAAGCTCCCTGTTTGTGTAAATATTTTCTTATTTTGTTTTTGGAGAGAGCAGGCTAGAATAATCAAGCCTGACCTCTCTGGCCTCCTGTTTCCTTCCACATGGACAAGACTCACCTTCTGCATCAACACTGCTGAGAGCAGAGGTGGGAGCCTGGCCTGACCCATCACTGGCCAGGGGGGAAAGGTTAGTCAGGAATGGATGGATTTTTCAAAGGTCATGAGCAACAGGGTAACAGCTGTGGGACCAGTTTAAACTCAGCTTGGTCAACTGTTAAACTCCAAGGACAAAAATACTTTTTACATTCTTTCAGATTCAATTTTAAGTGCTAATGTCACCTTAGTGGCATCTCTGAAAAACAACCATCATCCCCCATATTGATAAGCTACAGTTGTGGAATATATTTGAAAAATAAGTTATACTGTATTTGAAGGAAGAGAACTTACCATGAGTTACTGCTGCAGTTAAAAACTCACAAACCAGTGGGATTTTTCCAGATGTAGCTGTCTGCAACTCTGAAATATTATATTGTAAATCTTTCAGTCCATGATTTTTCTTAGCTTTTTGGAATGATGCCTTTAAAATCTCAGTATCCATTGCGTCACCTGTCTTTTATCTTTCATTTATGGTTTATCTGTATTGCCAAAGGGACAGACAGATTCCTTTCTAAGAAACAATTATTTTTGGAAAAATTCTGAAGCATCTGCAACCAGATGCTGTGGCTCTGAATTATGGATTTCTTGCTGACCTCTCTACATTATACTGAAGCAGTTGCTGAAAATTGTGACCATGGCTATATTAAAGTTTGATTTAAGAAATAAATAGTGGCCAAGAAATAAGAAAGGATGCAAACGAGTTCAAACACTTTAACTGGAGCTTTGAAATCTAAAGTGAATACAGCTAGATCTTGGTAATAATCACTCTTTGCACAGAAAAGACGTGTGCATGCAGATACACCAGGGTGTATCTTTCTGTCAGCAGTGATGGATGTTTACAACAGACAGTTTCTTACTGATAGTGGCCATAAGTATGAACATAAGGCCTGTAATAAAATATCTTAGAATAGGGCCATGATTCTTGTGTTTTGGGCTTATCGCTCTGTCCTCTCACCTCTCAGAGGACGGGCGGGTCTCTTCGGTGCTCTGTATGAGGCGCTGATGTGTGAGGCAGCTCTCTGAGGAAAGGCTAAACAAACAGGCTGGCCCAGGCACAAAGAGTCTGCCACTCAGGGACATGTGGCAGCAAAACCCTCTCAATCCACGTCTCCCACCCCCTTGTCCTCCCCCCAGCCGCAACTCTGAAGCCCTCACACTCCCACCGGAGCTACCCTAACCCTTCCACACAGTCTGAACGTGGAGCCAGAAGAAGGAAAGATGGAGAAGGAGGGGGAGCAAATTCTGAATCCTATTCACCGAATGTCACCACCTCACAAAAGGAACTGCATGACACTGCCACTAAATCAGACTTAATGGACTCCTTTCTCAGTCCTGCGAACATGACAGGGGGCGTGTGTGTGAGAGTAAGGGGGTGTGGGAGAGGGACAGGGGCTGGTGAGGGTGCCTGTTTGCCCCATTGAAGGGGCACATGGGCCAATGAACCTTGTGTGATATAGTGAGAGAAGATTGGCAAGGGAGGTGTGTTTTCCAGAGGCATTAACAGCTCACCCAATGGAAAGCCCCATGTCTCATTCAACACCTATTTGCTTTAAGCCACCATAATTCAGAAGATATACAGACTTGGTGCTTCTCTTGTTTGTGTTAGTGAAAAAAGGTGAGTGTTAATCATATGGTCTGTTTGACTGTTATGTCATGAGTCTTTTGGAACAGCTAATTCATGTGAAGCAAAATAACACAACATCAATCACAGGTCACTTTAACAGTAAGTACAATGCTACACAAACCATGTTGGTGTGTAGGCAATCAATCAAACTCCTGAAGTGAAGGTATGAGGAGCACCATCCACTGGGCTTGTGGGGCAATTGTCGATTTGCATGTGAACACTATTTCACAATGAGAAGCCAGACTGGGGGACAGCAATTTCGGAGCCGTTTGTTATCTTCCCTACAGGGCAGCACCTAATAGGAGTAACCCCTCCCAACCCTTCCAACCTCGCACCCCATCGAAAACTCAAAGAGTGCAGCTCAGAGGCCGGGGCAGAGATGAGTGAAGATGACATTGGTGTCATTTGGCAGGCATTCAGAGCCACTGCTCCCCCCTGCCTCCAACTGCATAGGGGAGATGCAGGGAGAGAGAGGACAAGAGACATGGAGCCCCAGGTACCGACCTCATTAGCAGATAAAAGCAACCTTTCCCCATCACCCCTGACCCTAGAGGTTGCCATGGAGCCTTCCAGTCGAAGGATGCAGCATGCTGGGATTGCTCCCAGCGGTCTAGAATGAATATGAACTGCTGTGAGAAATATTAAGACACTCCCCGACCTCATCTCTCACACACCAGCCCATATTTGTCCACTTCATTCTCTTCTGAATGTAAAGTTGTGCTTTAATTAAGCTTATTACATCCCTGAGATCAACTTTGAAATGAAAAGATTTTTTATTATTATTATAATTATTACTATTATTGTTGCAGCTTGTTCCAACCACTGCAGAGTTTACATTTATGTGTATGTTTTCAATCTTAACACTAAAGACATGAAGCAGCTTCTTGAAATTTGTCTTTTGATGTTGGTTAGTTTAAATCTTTACTTAAAGTCTGTATTTCTGTATTATGTGGTATTTTTGTGAAATATTAATGTAAAAAAAATATCAGTTTATGAAACTGTTGCTTCAAAGTGCAAGCTGTTTTTTCTTTGAATGTATGATAACTTAATGCTCAGATGACAACATTTATTGTTGCTGTTGAGAACTTATGAACTCCTTAAAACCACAGAGGTCTTTGTAGGTGTCATCACATCTACACAAAACCTATAGGAAAAGTATCAGTATATCAGTATATGAAAGAGTGTGTGTGTGTTGGGGGGGGGTTATATCTTGGTCATGCTGACTGAGTTTTATAAGCTGTGGCTAACCCCACTCCCCACAGCTGACTGAATATTAAATAAACAGAGCCAAGTGGCTGAATACAGCACAGTGAGCACTCAGGCTGGAGAAGCACTACCTCACCAACACAGGGCCTCCCCTTTGGGGCCCCCACATCAGCTTGTCTTATTCTTGGCAGCTGCAGTGGAGAAAGGCAGCCTATGGGGTGGGTGAGTAGATGGGGAGTGTTTGGGATAGTGTACAAGGGGGAGTCACAAAAAGGGGAGGGGGAAGGTGGATGTAAGGGAAAGTTGGAAGGAGTAAGGAAAGTGGGATGTGGGCTGGTGTTTGTTGCTGTGCAGCTGTGGGATGAAAATCACGACCAGTAGCAGAAGAAAATTCATGAGTGAGAGTCGCTGGCTGGTTTTTCTTGCAGTTTCGAGAAGAGTTGGTGCAATTTCTCCTCCCTCTCCTCCCTTTCTTCTCCCTGTCAATGTCAGTCAATCTGTCAGCCATGAACAAACCTCCTGCCACCTGACACCACAAGCTAAATATCAAATTTCTGCTCATATCTGGTATTTTCTGAAGTAATGGTTTGCATTTTGAGATGTACCAGATTACAACATGGATTGACAGTATGTTGATAAGACACAACAAAAGATATCGCAGCTGGTGTTCACTTCCAGTTCTCATGAGAGCTTCAAATACATTTTATGTTTAAGAATGTGCTTTTTTTCAGTTTTGTGAATCATTAGTAAAGGAAGAAAATCACAGGTGTAATACTTAACGCCATCATTATGTATTTTGGCCTGAAATTTAAAGAAAATGTCATGTGACTTTTGCTGGTCATACTTGGGCAACACCTGATCTCTGCCACATGTAACTATATTATGGGGAATATAACTGGTACTCCCTGAACTGCAGCGTGAACACAGCCTGTCTCATCCTCTCCACAGGGTCAAGTCAAAAAACACACACATCCCCGTCTGGAAGCGCCTTCCCACCCCACTTCCCAAACTTCACTGTCTCACACTCTTGAGAGTTTCCTGTTTTATAAATCTCACACTTAAAAGAAGATCTGTGGCTCAACCCCAGATTACCCCTGCGCCACCATTACACATGCGCCCAGTGCTCTCCACGCACACACATACTGTGCTTGGTCTGTCCTTTGGAAATTTAAAACCAAAAATCCCAGACCATGAGTTCACCCATTCCAGACAGTGAATAAAAAGCATTTGATATCAGGCTCCTACTTGATTTATAAGACGCTCCCACATGAACGCTATCGTGTCACAGCGAGCATCTGTGCAGGTCATGGGAGCCATTTTCTGGATGGACTGAATCCGCTGGGCTCCAGCCTCCCACACCGTGCTCTGTAAACACAGCTGTCAGTCTCGTGTCTCTGTCATTGCCAGCTCCTGTGTTTTATTCTCTCCTCTTTCACATAATTTGAGCTCTAGGGCTGATCAGGCAAAGTGCTCCCTGTCAGCATCCTCCTCCTTTGTTGGAGGATGTGGAAGAATCTTGCTTACTTGACAACTGAACTGATTACACAGCAAAGAAATATATTTGGGATGCGTTCCCGTGTTTACAGCGCAATCTGTACTCGTACACTGCTGCAAAACCCTGTCCGTCTCTAGTGATTCATACCAAAAACCAGTGAAGTGCATACTCAAAGTTCAGCTAATTAAAGCCAGGATTTATGTTTTTGATTAATTGTTGTTTTCTTCTTATTCCTCTTTAAATGTCCTCCCACACTTTGCCTTAGACCTCCCACAGCACACTTCAAACATACATTTACATGCAATTGCACCTTCAGGCACATATACACAGATTCATACGCTCATGCTCAGCTGAGCAGGTGGGGGCTACAGTCAGGGAAATGACATTTCATCTTGGCCCTTGGACAGCAAAGGCATGAGTACAGCTCACTGGTTGTCAAAGGATGAATGAAAAATGAACCATAAAGACTGAGAGTGATAGACAAAGACAGGAAGAGTATTTGTGTGTGTGGAGCTGGAACAAGGGGAGAAGGAAACAAGAAGAAGTAAAAGGAGCTGCTTGCTAAAACCTCTCTGTGCACTCCCCTCTGCTTCCTCCCCTGTAGCCCCATGCAGGTCGGCGTTCTTCACTCTCCTTGTGTGGTCTGGACCTCATAGTCATTCCCAAACAATCGGCATTAATCCAGGGAACGAGGGGCCTGGAGCACAGTGCTGCCAGACTGCCAAAGCATCCTCGCCCTGGCCTGTACTGACGCACGCTACACTACACCCGCTGCACTCACACAGATGCACACACTAATAGACTTGTGCAGTTTTTAATCAGGCTCAGTAGTGTGTTGTATTGCGCAATATGGTAAAACAGACTTCGACTTAGCATGAGCAACATCACACAGCACACAGGTCCATAAATGTGTCAGCCAGGCGCTACCACATTCAGGTTTAGTTGGAATGAGGACAAGGTGTATTAGCACCTTGTCAAAGTGTTTTCAGCAATATGCAAACTGAGATGAAAGCCTTTCAAGTTTCTGAATGCTGACAACAGTAATCACACAGTTTTTGCTTATTGTATAGTCTATACTCTAGAGTAAGCTCAAGTCCAAGTAATGTCTCAAATTCCTGTTTGACTTATCATCAGTATACACTGTGCACTGGGGTCACTTTATGGTTTATCTCCAAATAATGTAGTTTAAATAATTTGTCTTAGCTGTTTTGCAGATCTCACTGATGTCATATTAACATAATTGATACACATGATGGACAAAATAACAAAAAATAGACCAGATCTTTACTAAACTGTAATTATTATTACTACAAATTGTCCATATATCAAGTCCCAAGTCTGCTGCATCTTAGAGTGGCTTAATATATTGAATACTGTATTTACTTCTCTATTTTTACATCCTTTTTTCAATCGAAATGTCCCTTCTTTGCAGGTGCACTATCTGTACCTGTTTTTTTTCCTCTTCCTTAAACTTGACATTAGTACTTTAAATCAAGCCAGGGATTTTAAGGTTGGCTGTGCACTTAGCCTCCATGATGGAATCACATTGACCAGCACAACTCCCTTCCCTCCTCCTACCTCACATGCAGCCCCAGGCATCTGGGATTAGCAAACATCATGTCTACATCCGGGAATGTACAGTATATTCCTGGCAGCACAGAGTAAATTGCTGTAATCAGCCATTACCCTAATTCAGTAATTTACCTGACTTTACACATTCATCACTTTCATAAAATTCTTGGCACACTGATGATGAATTGCAGTGGGCCCTGCAGCAAGCCCAGAAAACATGTCTCACCAGGGTACCCGACTGGATGCCCCCTCTAGTCTTTTATAGCATAATCATCACAACCTGCCATTAGTCACTCAGTTCAGACGCTCTGACACTATGTCTGCTACCACCCTGTTCCCCAGCTCATGGGCCAGAAGGTGGCTGTGCTGCTGGGAGGTCGGCAGGATGGAGTTGTGGTGTGGAACCAGGTCACTAGCTCCCTTACGGCCATTACTGTAATTATAGTTGACGTTGTTAATTGTTTTTCTTTGGGTCTAATGAGGTGGCGGGGTGGGATGGGGGTGGAGGGGTACATTGCAATTACAGAGGAATGAGGAGGCACTGGAAGGTGAGGGAGTTTTGGGTGATAGAGGGGGTGAGTGGGGAAGCTAGAATGGGAGGAGGGAGCAGGCGATGGAGTGCAGGATTGAATTGTCAGTCCAGGTTATGATTAGGAGGCGCAGATGCGACCATGTGAGAAATGAATTTCATGCCTGTTGATTCTGTGATTTCTCCTGGAATGTGGGGGTTGCTGCAGAGAGAGATCCTCAGATGCAGGACAAACATAGATCTTTGTGCTCTGACACACAGAGGGAGGAATGAAAGGTTGAGAAGGAAAAGGGCATAAACAAGGACTTAACATGTTGAACATGAAAAAGTTGTACTTTCATCTCCTTGAATGTTTTGTCTGTCAGAAGGGCTTACAAGACGTACTGTACTGTTTTATTACATATTTTATCAGTGATATTTGAATACTTCTGCAACAATGACAATAATAATAATAATTATTATTATTATGATAATGAATTTCTTTTTGCAAACATGTACAGGCTGTAATACCCTGCTGACAAAGCAGTTGTATTCTCAGACAGACATGGGAGGTGAGGTCACACTACGGACTTGTCCAATTATGCGAGAGTTAATCAGGGAATGTTAGATAAATATTTCCTGGTGTTTTTGCAGGGATGCGTCAGTTTGGATTAAAGGGCTGAGTCTGAAGAAAAGCCAGAAGAAAAGCTTTATGTATCCCTCACTGTGGGAACAACAGAGCCCTATGTACACTCCTCTGCCTTTTGACTCCTTATGTGAGCACATGTTTTCCATTTCTGTTTGAAGTGTCAGCAAAATGTGTGACACAAGGGGAGAGCAGGGTGCTGAAGGTGGGAGTATGTGCTCTGATGGGCTGACAGGCGCTGTTTACTCTGGCTAACACCAGTTGTGGATACCAACCTGTGAGCAGCCGCCACCCTGCCATCCCATGAGTAGCTTCTCACCCTGCTGCTGGATTGGACTCACACTGAATGATGTCCTGATTCTTGCCCTGTCCTGCCCAGTCTGTCCATCTGTCCCTGTGAGCCACATCCACTTCCTGAGGCCTCTCAAACTTTCTTCTGCCATTTCCCATCTGGCCACTAGATGCTATTGAACTTTCCCTGCAAAACCAGTCACCTGACCTTCCCCACCCACTCACACACCTTTTCCCAGTTTCCTCATCAACCCAGTTATGACTTATACGAGTCGATTCCATCCGTTTGCTCTCAGGGTGTCATGCTTCCCTGTTCTTTTGTTTGGACGCATATACTTGCTGACCTGACTGCCTGCCTGAACCATAACCTGTAGCTGTCCGCCTGCTTTCCTGTAAGCCTTTAATATCCCATAATCCTCTAATAAAGTCACTTCATTGCATCTGCCTGCTTGTGTGTCTGTGCTTGGGTCCTCCTTCCAACACTTATAACGTGTGACAGCAGGATTTCTTGGGCCAGACAAGCAGTGGAGATTCCAGCCAAGTGAAGTCCTCATGAGAATGCAAGTATAAAGCAAAGTTTATTTGCCCTAGAAGTGAGTACTTATTGTTTTTCAGCATGAAAAGGACACATCCAAAAAAATCCAAATGATAGATATAGGTCATTACAGTTCAGTGAACACAAATAAGAGCAGTTATTCCTAATTTAATAAACAATGCTTAGAATGAGTTGTCCAGACCAAAGGAACCATAAAGGCTCAGGTTAGGAGTGAAGCGTGAGAGCACTTTGTAACATGACTTTTCTCATCTTGGTCTCTTTTTCTGCAGGTCCCGTGCAAAAACAAAAAATCAAGATTTTTGGCTCCTTTTGTGTTGATTTTTTTTAAACTGGAATTGTTCTAACCAACATGCTGCTGGTCATTCTGGCTCTGGTGAAAGTATTTACAATGAGGTCGTGCACATGCTGTAATAGGGTGTCATATTGTGTCTGCCCACTGGGTACATCACATCATGGAAAACCAAATGCAGCCAGTGCAGAGCTGGACACTGTGTGAAGTTCTCAGCAGCCTTGTTGGAAATGAATCAACAAACTCCTAAAGTGTTGTTGTGCCCTTGGTTCTGTGCTCACCACACAATGTGGGAGAACACACAGGTGCAGATCAGAGTTCATGTGTGTACATGAGTTAGTTTGAGCCTGTGGCTGTGCACTCGGCCCTGTTTGTACCTCTCATGCTGGGTTTGTTAATGAAGGAGTCTAATTGGATTTTTTGGGTTGGTGCTGGGGCATTCAGAAAAGGGTGGGGCTGTTCAAACCCCCTAAAGAGAGGGGAGATGAGGGAGACAAACCTGCAGGGTGGATTACCACCGTGCCCTTTACTCTCTCACTCTGTCTTCCCAAGGTAGGGGATTATTGTCTGTATGAGCAGCGAGGCTGGAGAGGGAGAGCACTTCATGAGTTCAGCTTGTTAAGATAAAAGCCGGGTCATGCGAGGTTATACAAATTCTGTTTTAAATGTGAATGTTAAGGGATAATCTAGTTTAGGTCATCTGGAACTATTCAAACCACAACATCCATTACGCTCATGAACTTGTGCAAAGTTTTTCTCAAAGGTAAATGCTTTGTACGCTGAAAGATGGCTCATAAATTTGGTAAATTAGATTTTTATGACATGCAACTTATAAAACACTTGAGTCTGACTGAAGATCATTGCAGATGAAAATGAATCTTGGCTAGTTCATTAACTGAACTGAATGGGTTACTACCATGCCCTTTCCTGTTCAATGAACTGAGTGAATAAAAAAAAAAAAAAGCATTTTGAACCTCTCAGATATGCCATGACCATGCTAAAGAGAAGAGGGAGGTTCTGAAGATTTTTTATTTTTTTTTCCCCACCAACAAAAGCAGTGAAACAGAGGGAGACATGGTGTGAGAGTGAATACAGGTTCACTGTCCCTCTCATTTCTTCCCACCCTCACTTGTTCCCTCTAGTCTGCTGGGCTATTGTCCACTGTCCCCCGACCTCCCTGTCTTCCGGCTGGGACTGGAGTAGTTCCCGATGGCTGCAAACAGGATTAGAAGCACCCACAGCTCCGGTCATTCTCTGTGGATTTGGGAGTGTTACTGCAGCTTGACTGGGCTATGGTACTTTAATTACCCTGCCACCAGGGGGCCCCAGAAGGGCCCGGCGGGTAACAAGCGGGGAGTGTGGGAGAAGCTTTTGTCTTTACACGGGAATAATCCTTGAGCTGCTCTCATCAGGTCAGCTTGTACTAAGGACACCATTTTAACCCTGACTGCTGGGCCTTAACATTGACTTCATGTTACTGTGTTACATTTAACATAATACAAAATATTTTTAATCATTATAAGGAACATTATTAAATCAAGTGCATTGTTTAATGTCATAAACCTTGAAAAGTAAAAAATATTTTAAATAAAAAGTTTATATGAGGTTATGCTGTGTAAACTTGTGCTGCAGAGAAAACCAACTACATCATATCTTTTTGAATGTATTTACAGTTGTAATGTAAAACATGCTTAAATGGTTTACATTTTTTCCTTCATGCTGCCTGTATGAATTATGGTCAAATCATATCTACTGTTATAATGAACACACATTTTAAGCTAAGCTTCATATTTGGCATTCAGCAGGCACTGCAGAGCCTAAAAGCCCAGCTTGTGGCCCCTAGAGACTGTGTGGCTCCTTACACTTTAACTACACCAACAGTTTGAACTGAAAAACAAAATGACACCCATGTATTTTTTGTATTTGTGTTGTGTTTACCTGTTGCCTGACAAGATTAACTTGGTGCTTTTTGCTACAGAGGGCAATGTCTTTGTTTACTCTATCTACACTAGTGTCCAGAGCAGATGTGTTTGATCTGCTAATGATTGACACATAGTGTTTTTGTGCCATGTATGCACAATAGAGCCTCAATGGTTGAGAGAAAATAAGGTACAGGCTTCAAATCGCAACATCTGGACCTGGCTTAATGTCAAAGTTTGCTGTGTGTGTATTTGTGAGTCTGTGTATGTAGGCGTGACAGTAGATACAGTCAGCGTGTGTGCTTGTGAGAGAGGGCAGGACCTGCAGAGAAGGAGGCATAAACAAAGGTAGGCCTGTGTGCCCTTTCTACTGACAACCTGTGGAAAATTCCCTGTCAGTGCTGTGCCAAGATGCCTGGCCCTGCAAGGCAGGACTCAGGAGGAATGTAAGAGGCAGACGTGACCATGAGTGCCAGCATTCAGCCACGTCCAGAGAGGCTAAAGGAGGCACATCCTAAAGGCTTTGACAATTAAAATTCACAGTTTTCGTTTTTTTTTTCCTCCTAAAGCTGCTAATTGCTTATTACCAGTGCATGTGTAATGAAACAGTCATGCTGGATCATAATTCAATATACCTGTTCACCAGTTCTGTGGAATGACAATCCATAAGTAAAAACTTCTACAATCTTCCACTTGAACCCATGTCCGAGGGAAGTGGCATTGGTTTGTGAGCAGAATTTAACTGAAAACATCAGACTGATGAAGGGCTGAGGGGCCTACTGTTCAAACTGCTCCCTTAACTTTCCAATTTGTGTCTTTTCGTCATAAATGCAAAGTGCCAGATGACTCTGTCCTTACTTTTTGTAAAATATTCTTTGGTTCAGTATGCATGTAAATGTCTGACATAGTGACATAGTTAGGACGAGGCCTATTAAAATGATCTGCACCTTATCAGGAGTGACGATGCCGTGCCTTTAGTGGCAGATATACGTAATGTGTTGTCCCTGGTCTGCTGCATTCAGTGGGGCACTTGTCTTGCTCTACTACAAACATTCAAACGTCTCAAAACCTCATTCTAGGCAGCTGTCCTCAGGCAGTTCACCTGGTTGCCTGGCCCCAGGGTGTCAATCTAGACCAGGTGTCCCTTTCTACTTATCACCCATTTGGTGAGGCATGTCTGACCTACAGAAGGTTGCCAAAATATCCCATCCCACCTACACTGGAGGCCTGAAATTCCTTCCTCCATGCCCTCCACTGCTAATGACTGGAAGCTGTGTTACAGTGACTGCAAACTTCCAGGAACGGAACTGCTTAAATGTGCAACTTTGCTAATGCTAATGTTATTATCTTGGATGAAGATGAATAATACATTTTGAACAGTTATTAGGGCAGTGGGGTGGCATAGTGATTAGAGTCAGTTTCTCGAGCAGAAAGCCCTGTATTGTCTGACAGTAAGCTCTTTTGGATCCCTTTCCATAGCTGACATGGTGCTTTCATGGCCTCATGGCCTCATGGCCTCATGGCCTCATGGCAGTTAAGTAAGCAAAAAAATGCGATTTTTATTCTTCCAGAGTGGGACTAGAAGTGTGTTAGTGTTACTTTTTTACAGGTATCTTTCTCAGAGCGTCATTTCTAGAGGTAAGAGATTAATAGGTGAAGAGAGGAAATTGTCCTGTCTGCCAAGTCTCTGTTGGATCCTGTCAAATACTCCACTATCCAGAAGCTGCCAGGACTCTTGCATCTGGTCCTGCTTAGGACAGCCCCCAGCCTCTCCCAAATAACGTAACAATAATTTGCTTTTGCTCCAGTTTTCTACCACAGTGAAACAGCAGAGGGGCGCTAAGGCAAACTGCTGGGTGTGTTCCTCTGCTGTGCAACCAAAGCATGCATGAAAACAATCAGGGTTTGGAGGAAACGTACGCACAAATACATAAACACACATAAGGAAACTCACATACACATTAATAGAGAGAGAGGAAAAAGGTCAGCTCTGCCTTGCCCCCACCCTCATAGACATTCCTGAAGCACCTGCACTCACTTAATATTTTGGCAGTAGTGGGGAAAAAAAAAAGCTCTTCTGCTCAGCGCCTGTCATGTTTGTTCACTGAAGGAAACAAATTTGGTTTTAATTAGAGTTTTTGCCAAGAGCTGAGGTAATTGCCACTCTGTATGTCTTACTTTTAAAATTAGTTTTCTCTTTTGTTGCTTCACAGTTTAAAAGAGTTGATTAGAGCTCATACTTGCAGAAAAAAACCAGCATTTTTCTGTGAAAGCACTGATATGGTCAGTGACTGGAAATAGAAGAAAAGCGCAATCAGACTTGTATTGCCTTTATTGTCATTAGACATACAGGTCATACAGTATATGATGAGTCAGTTGCTGAGTTTGTTAAATGTCACCTTTCTGTATATTGCTCTCTATGGCTCCTTTTTTTTTATCCTCACTCCACCCTCTCCAACCTGCACTCTCCCTTTTCTGCACCTGTAACTCAGCTGGGATCTTGCACAGCTCTTGAAAACTCACACCAAAGTATTCTGACACCAACATCTGCTGCAGGAAGACAACCCCCCCCCATTACACACACATGCACACATCCATGCAAACACAGTTATTTACATATAGAAGGGCAACTCTGTTATTAGCTCCTATTGCAAATACATGCTTATGTGGCTGCAATGGCCAAAAGACCTCAAGGCACTGCTTAATGAAACACTTTAGTTTCTAGGGGACCCTAAAAATGGGTGGTGATTTTGGTAATGAATAAAAATGTACTAAAATGTGTATGTAAACTATTGGAATCGGGCAATTTATTTTGAACTACAATAAAAGCATGTTGTCAGCTCATTTTTGCAACTTACAGAAATGTTCATCCTACTGCTCGATAGCATTTCATCACACTGTGATGTGTAGCTGTCACAGTTACACAAGGTGAATGAGAGTGTGCGTTTGACACGGGTTGACACTTTTGATTTGTCTGTCTGTCATAAGTGGATGAGAATCGGAGATGTATTTTCTTCTCAGTTTTACTCGACAGGACCTCAAATGGCTTGAGCACATGCTGAGCCTTTCAGAAAGGGTCTTATTTTGATTTGCACCAGCAGGGGATGGAATGAAGCCTGCTTGGACTCTCCCATCCAAGCCCCTATGGACCCATGAAAGCTTCACTCCAGTCCAGAGATGAGACACCATGGTGCTGATTTACTATTCAAGAGTTATTCAACACCTGTGGATAGAAAGACAATTAAATTATCTTGATGGAACAGTCAAAGCAGGTCCAGATCAGTGTAGAATAGGCAATATGTGTGAACTTAGAGACAAGAGAAAAACACTTAGAAGGTGATTTGTGTTTTGATTGCTCTGTGTTTTCCTGTTTCTCTGATGAGTTCTATGTGCGATGAGAAACAGAGAAAGTAGCGATGTTTGCAGTCAAAGCGTCTGATATTCTCCAACATGCCGCAGTGTCCCCTCCTCATGCCTGAGAGGTTCTGTCAGCAGGGACAAGTGATTTACTGGCGATGCAATGATTGTTTGCAACGTGGTTTGAAAAGTTTCTATGAGACTTTTGAATGTTTCTTTGTTGTGATTGTGGGTCTCCACTGGAATTGATTGCAACTTCTGTGAATCCAAGCTGCTGTCTTTATAGAATCGTCTTTTTATAGGTGATAAATATAAAGAACACTTCAAATCCCTGGCATAAAGTTGTTTCTTGGATACCCTATTTCCTCTTCCTCAGTGAAATTGTGCTGTTAGTGTTGACTTGTAATCAGTACAGCAAACTTTTAACTATGCAGTTGTGGAGAAAGCAGCTTGTATTTTCTGCCATAAACAATGCATGTTACAGTGTGCTTTCTGGACTTTGTGGCCACATTCTCATTTCCTATTGCTGGTAAATTGCTTTTTAATCACTACTGCAGAAATGTCTATGCCAGATGCACTGAGGTGTTGGCAGGACATCCCTCCTTTTGAAGGACAGGTATGTTTTACCCATTTCCCATCACCCATGTGTACTCACTTATATTAAATTGAAAATGCACCTTGAAATCCCGGGACACACAGATATTGCAACATTTTCAAAACATAAACAAATGGCAAAAACATTCAGCAGCGTGAATCTCTGCATCAACAAGCTGAATCTTTTGGGTGGCCTTGCTCAGGGGGTGGCCCAACATGGCATGGTGTTGATTGTGTACAGTGTGAGTATCAATTGTAACACCCCCTTCTCTGTCTGAAAGGGTAACATTACTCCCTGCGCCCCTCAGCTCCCGAGACACAGAAGGTGAGCTGGACTCCGGCCCAAATAAACGTGCCGTGTGTTCCAGCTGGGGTTGTGTCAGGATCTCCTGGGCGGTGGGGACAGGCCCGTCTTTGTCCAACAGGAGTTGTGTGTGGTTCAATATCTTAAAAGAGTCATAATCACATCTGTGATTGGGGTGTTAACAGGCCCCCACAGCTGTCAAAAAGCAATGCAACCTGGGAATGCATGACGAAGGAACCACTGGCCCTTGGCGAATGGGTTGCAGTATGTGTTAACCTCCATACACACAGCATGCCTATGTCTACTCATCTCTGCTAGGGTAATATGGGTGGACGCCTCATTTCTTGTCCAAACATACCAACAGCTATGGCAGCACATCCACAGCTTCACCCTCTGTAATTTAAGTGTCTTATGAAAAGCATCTGTCTGGGACATTGTGTCATGACATTTTGAGTGTTGTGATGTATCTTTAAACAAATGCCGAACCACAGTAAATGACTGGATTCAAAAATAAACATAACAACATGAAACAATAATATAATTTCAGAACCGAAAAAAAAAAAAACTCAAAAACATCATCTGCTTTAAATTTAGCCAGAAACATTCTGTCTTTGCTGAAGAGACATTTTGGGGCCTTTTGATACATGGACCCAAAAATAGCTTGGTGGTTGAGTAAGGAGATATATAGGGCAGTGCAGGGAACTCTCTTTATGACCCATGCTAAAGTGCCTCCTCTCCGGGGTTGGATTCATGAGCAAGGGTCAATCCTTCAGAGTGTATATCAGGTTCTCAGTTTGTTGCTTTTTGCAGCTGTTATTGCATTCAGCAGAGTGAGCTGCCTTTACTGAATCATAGGCATGAGCAGAAGGGAAGGACTTTGCCCTAGAAGAGCAGGCAGAGCAGGAGGTGGGACCATCATGATGATCTTACAGTACTGTGGCCCAGCTCATGCAGGGCTGTCTCCATGCTGGCAGGCAGGGCAGCACAGGCTAGGTGGTCCAGCCTTGTTTACCCCTTCTGCCACATGCACAGGCTTGTTTAAACAAAATGGGTGCCTTCATAAGCTTCCCCTCAGCCTGTGGACGTCATCAGACAGGCGTGTGTTGATTTGGCCTTCCCCTTGTGCACCTTGAACTGTGCACTACAGAAAGAGACAGGAGTAGAGAGACAGATGTTTCCAGGTGCAGGACACATGCCACAGCTTCTCTTATGTGAGTTGTGTGACCAGATAGCTGTGAGCCAGATAGAGGAACGCCATCATCATCTTTGGTGCTGTGTCAGCCCTGATTAACATTTGGATCCCAAAGTCGAATCCTCCACCCAACAATTCAATATTCTTTCTGTGATCATTGTATATTTACTCCATGGTCTGGTGCCTGCTTCTTATAGGTGATCCTGACTGAAAGCATGCTTGAAAGTATAGTTAACTTAAAAAATAACATAAGAAATATGGAAGGGATTGATGTTTTGGTGGTTCTAACATAATAAATTACACAAACAAGAACAAAACCTTATCAGTTCCATAGAGTTGCAGTCATTGTATTAATGAGAGAAATGTTTGATAGAAAATAAAAACAGAATTCCAATACTATTGATTTTAGGTTACATCTGCAGGGATGGGTTCCAATAACCCATTCTATTTAGGTTCCTGTTCCAAGTTTGTTAAAACCTGAGGTTTGTTCATAGCCAAAATTAATCCTTCATCATGTTCTTTGCGAATTTCACTCTTTGGCAAAACAGGTGTTGCCAGAAAAAAGATGTGTGCAAACTCTTATTAACTTAGTGACACTGTCCTTCATGCATTGGAGCCAGCTCCCCTCTGAGATCTGAAATCTTTTCCTTCTTTCTCTATTTCTTTCTTTCTTATTTGTTAATACAAGATGGAATAATAGAATAATCTTTTTGCCAGACTGCTGGAACAGTGCTGACTGACCAGTGATGACAGACAGGAATCATACCATCAGGGTGAACGGGGGCGAGTGGGATGTAGAGTGCAGAGACAAGAGGACTCCAGGAACAGCAGAAGATGAGTCACAATCATAAGAACCAGATTGACTGTGTTCACAGCAAAACACAGATTTACAGGTTTCAATAGACTATCAATAACCTGTCACATACCAATCATAAGTCGAAACATTGCTAACTTTGGCTGAATTATAAAAGCCAGAAGTGGCACTAAATAGAGAACATTTTCAGAGCTGAAAGAGCTGGTTTTTATTGCTCGGCTGAGCCAAATAATCTGGCATGCTGGCTAGCTATTTACATACTATGTAAATTAAAAAACAAAGCAAGAAGGTCTGGTTGCAGACAAGAATGGTTAGGACCAATGTTTAGGATTATGGTCAAGGTTTATAGTTAGACTTAAGGTCAGAGTTAGGTTTCAGGGGTTAGGATCAGAGTTAGGGTTGGGCTTTAGATTTGTAACCTGCCATTTTATCTCCAGCCAGGTTTCTCTTCCAGAAGTTGCTAACTTTTTCCAGAAGTAGGGTTATGTCTATGGTTAATGTTAACCCTAACCATTAATACTAAACCTAGTCCTTCTCTGAACCCTAACCTAAAGGCTCTGCACACCTGAACAGGTGTTTTCTTTCTGTTTAGGTTGGTATTGGAATGGACTTTGATAGAAGTAATGATAAAGATCACGAAAAATCACAAGGACATACAAAGCTCTGCATTGACAGGTTCAACAAAGCTTCTGTTTAAGTATATTTTATGCGTTTTTAGACCGATGATTGCAGAGGGATGAGGTGAATTATCAGTGAAGAGAGGAGAATGACAGCAGCTGTACAATCAAGAGATGTAATGATCTTACCCACCCTCATCGGCCTCATCTCTGATGGAGATGAGTCGGCCTACAGGAGTGAGATGGACCGTCTGGTGTCATGGTGCAGCACCAAAAACATGGAGCTCAACTCCCTCAAAACAGTGGAGATGATTGTGGATTTCAGTAAGGACCCAGCTCCCCTCCACCCCCTCATCCTCTATTATACTCCGGTGACCTCTGTCGAGTCCTTACGCTTCCTGGGCACCACCATTACCCAGGAACTCAAACGGGAGAAAAACATCAGCTCCCTCACCAAGAAGGCTCAGCAGAGGATCTACTTCCTGCGGCAGCTGAAGAAGTTTCACCTCCCTTAAAAGATGCTGGTGAACTTCTACACTGCCATCATCGAATCCATCCTGACATTCTCCATCATGGTCTGGTTTGCTGCAGCCACAGCGAAAGACAAGGCCAAACTGCAGCGTGTCATCCACATTGCCGAGAAGGTGATCGGCTGCAGTCTCCCATCTCTCCAGGACTTGGAGACACGCAGCCAAGATCGCAGCCAACCCCTCATCCCAGACAAGAACTCTTCCAGTCCCTCCCCTCCTGGAAAAAGACTATGGTCCATCAGGCCCAGGACCTCACACCACAAGAACAGTTTCTTCGCCACTGCTGTCAGCCTGTCGAACAGTTACCCCTACGTGACCCCCCCCCAAACTACAGTTAGTCACTTTTCACTTTAACACTCTTAAAGTGCACTACACTTCATGCACTCTTCACTTTTCTGTATATGTATTTATTTTATTTTATTTTAATTCTTTAATCGTCTTTCTAGTTTATTATAAAACTATGTACATACTTCATACCTGCTTGCTCCAGACACCAAGACAAATTCCTAGTACTGTAAAGTGTTCTTTGATGTACCTGGCAATAAAACCGATTCTGATTCTGATTCTGATTAAGAAGAGATCTAATTAAACATATGTAAGACTATGATTTAGGATTCATGGGCAACAAATTGGAGTAAAATAACAAATCCATAATTACACAATTAAAAAAGCAAACAATAGATATAAAGACCAATACTTTTTAAAGGTGCCTGAAGGTGATAGTATGTCTTTTCACACTAATAGTCTAGTCAGCTGGACCATATGATATGGACACTATGGTCTAGTCATGGTGGAGGAATGAGGAATTTTAACTGCGGTGCACCTCTGTCACTGATGCCAGACCACATCTGTATCTTTCAAAAACATTTGAATGACTTCCGTCGCTTCCATAAAGATCACTTAGCCATTTTTCAAATCTCTGTGTCCTTTAATGGCACCTATAGTATAACAAGCAGCACTATCTGAGTGCTTTGATCACGTGTCTGCTTCCTTTCTACTAGCCTGCTGGCTTCGGGTGGCCCCGTGTTGTGGGCCGGAATGGTCCATGGAGACAGGATTTAGAAAAGGTGGCTATCTCAGATGTCCTCCCTTCCTACATACCATTCTTCTGCATCCCCACCCTGCACCATCACCCTTTTTTTCCAGCACATGAAAGCTATCAGGGGGCATGCTGGTCTGATCCTATGCACTGACATGAATTTTTGATCAATGGCTGGTGCCTCTGAAGGGTCTTTTCCAACACCACTCCTCCTGCCAGCCTCCCCCCCCTGATGCCCCCCCCCCCCCACTCCTCCCTTTTTCCTCTCACTCTAAAGCTTGGGCAACTCCAAATGTCAATGATGTTAGTTTAGCCATTGTACACGGCTGGCCGCATCTGAATGGGTGACTTGTCCCCAGGCCAGCCCCCTACAATGGCCTTCTTTCTCACTCTGACTTGTTCTCAGCATTTTCCCCCTCCATCAAGAGCGGGTCTCTCTATGGCTCTCTTAGTACATTGGCTCTGCTGAGAAAGAAGGAGCCAGAGTTAAACTGGAAGAGAGGGATAGGGAGATGGAGTCAGAAGGCGAGGTCAGTGGGGTGGTGGAGCGTGACAGAGTAGTAAGTGGTTTTATAACCAGAATTGTTATAGTGCAGTCTGCCAGTAATTACCAGCATAGAGGAACAGTGGTAAATCTGGCTTTTACAGAACAGCAAAGCTTGTTAGTGTGCTTAATCAGACAGGGAAAAAGTGTGTTCTACAGCTGAAGGCTTTGGGGACTGTGAAAATGTTCAGCAGCTTCCTTAATGAAGAGGAGGTGAGAGGAGGTCGGGTGGAGAGGTGGTTATGGATGGATTTAGTTCTACATACAGTATATGGTGAATGCACAGATAGGAATAGGAATAAATTCCTTACCTTGGTAATTATGGGCTGCAACAGAACTGAAGGGCAAGCAGGGCTAAGGACATAAAAAGAATAATAAAGGGTGGTCTTGTGTTTGTCCTATTTTTTTGAAAGAAGTAAACTACCTGATAAACTGGCAAACTACCTGATATGGTCAGTGGGGACCAGGGTGGGTTTTGAGTCTTTTGGAGCATGTATAGAACAACGTCAAGTCTCTAAAAAACAATTAAGATATGAAATTTAAATATTTTCCTTTTAAAGGTGTGTGGATTGTACTTTTAAACATTTTAATTTACAATTTAATACTAGTGACTTATTGCTTTTAAATCTCATGTGAAGTACTAAATGAACTAAGCATCAAGTCTCAGCTTATCTTCAGACAGGAAACAAGGTATTGGCTCATGTCATTCTTGTCAGTTTGACTGCTGCAGACATAGACCTCAAAGTGGTGAACCTGTGTGTGTGTGGTAGCTTCTCCAAACATACAATGAACCCCAGCAGGTTCTTCCCTCCAGTCTATTTCCTTTTTCTCATCTATATTGTTTAATCTATAAAGCAGATTCATACAGTAAAACTCAAGTAAAAACTGTTCACTTGTCTTTTTCTCTTGTCTTTTTTTGCCTCAGTTTGTGCAGCCCTGAGCATCTGCATCATCATCATCATCATCATCATCATCATTTTCTACTGAGTTCACTTCGCCTCTAAATTTCACTTTGCATTCTGCATGAACACACCTTCAGAGTAGTCAGGCCTCAGCATCTTATTTTTGTGACATAAGCTTCAAAGCCCCTCCACCCCATCATCAAGCCACCGAATGCAGCGTTCCTCAACATCCGCTGAAATAATTATCATGAAATACTCTCCCTCATTTCCCATGTGGAACAGATTTATTTTAGACTGTTTAGAGAAAAACAATATGAATGTAATAGTGCATTGCACAGCTGCTGGCTGGGTGTCTGCCAGATTTTGAGGACGACACATGCACAACACACACCCAACACACACACCCAAATATACCCCAGTTTGCCTCAATGAGGTTTTTATAGACACTGAACATCTGGAGCAGGAAAGGCAGTGATGCAGAAGAGGAAGAAAGATAAAGAAGAGTCACATATTGTCACTGACTTTCTGTTACAGAAATGAGGTCATTATTTTGGCTTCAATAAGGATTCTTATCATTCTGTGAGTAAAGAATCCTATTATTTGTTTTGTAGAAAAGTTTTATGATTGACTTTGGTCCTGCACTAAAATTTGGTATTCTGTCACAAGCACAAGATGAATCTTAAAATAGTCAGATCCATTCATTTATTATTTGCCAGACTAAATGTTTATTACTGTTGAACTTCAAATTAAAGGCCAAAGGTTTCATAACAATGTTTAGAATATTCATTTTGTAAAAAAGTGATTTGAAACAATTGTTCATTCTCAAACACTGGTCAAACTTGGTGTGCTGCCATCTACTGATGCCTCATTGAATTGCTTGGGTTGTTGAGGTCTGGGCCTCAGGTATGTCCACATCTGGAAGGCACATGGCTTTGAGACAGATGTATGAGGGGCCAGGGGTCACCTGGACCCTTTAATGCAGATTAAAGAAGAAAAGGGAAGAACAACAGAAATGAACAAACCTCTGTAGTGGCTCCAGGGCTGAACAGCACAGAGACACTGAACAGCATCGCTCGGGTATGCTTGTGTTGTTGGGCAGTTGATAAATTATTAAAAAGATAGGATAGAGGCTCTAGAAACTGTCCAGGCTCACAGCTCACTTCTATTAGATGGATGTGTGATAACACTGTGAATGTAGTTTCAAATTCAGATTGTCCTGCATATTTTAAAGTTTTTTTCCTCTTTGTCTTTTCTCACTTTACTGACGATCTTACTTCAATGTAGATGTGTCATGTTTCGTGCTGCTTGTGTTGAATCTTTGTTCCTTCTGTTCTTCTACTACTCACTCTGTTCAGACATGCTTCTCTCTCCCTCCCCTAAATTCCCTTCTTTCAGGGAGAGGTCAAAGGCCAGGGACTGTGACCTACCCTGGGGGTGGGTGAAGTACTCCCTTTCCCTCCCTTCCTTGAGCGATAGGCTGTCTCCATCTCTTTATTTTGTATACACCTGAGCCAGTTCTTCTCTTTTGGATCAGCTGACAGAGTGCAGAAAGAGCTGCTGTATCCAGTTTCCAGCTCTATTTTGGATTGTTCACAGATCAATAAGTGCTCCACGGCTGGTTGCTCAGAATCATTGTGCATCCAAAAGAGAGCAAAAAAACTTGGAAACTTTTGGAGAGCTTGGATCATGCAGCTGGAAATAAAACAATTATCATTACCTGGTTTAGACAAATTACTTCCAGTTAGGTCTGGCCTCAAAACTAAAATCAGACAGAATCTAAAAGGATATATGCTCTCTTGACAAACACATCCATGGTGGCCACCCTCTTTCCTCCCATACCTCGACCTCTATTTGGCACTGGTCCTGCATGTCAGTTGGTCTGGAGAAATTTTCTTAACCCAGCAGGAGTAATGTGTTGCTTTACATGCCACTGTATTGTGATGGCCTGGGCCACAGTAAAACGTTGCTGGCCGAAGGCCCCAGTCCACATTTTTATAAATCAGACCAACAAAGTGTGGCCCTGTCTCAAGCTTGTGACGCCTCACGGTGCACGATCGGGACAATTTTTACAATCTTTTGCTCTGGTCGCAATAACTAAAATGTCTGTCTATGTGTGTACTTAATACCTGTTTTTCTAATCAGATTTCAAATGTATCAGTGCAACATTGTCTTCTATATTTTTCTTCCATTCTTGTCTGTGTTTGTTTAAACTGCACCAGTTCTTTGTCTCTGTGATTGTAACCATTTCTTATGTTTTTTGTCCACTTCACTCCCATATTTTATAACTGAAAAAACACAGCTTTAATTTAAAGTCACCTGTGCCAGTTCATAAATAAAATTTCTCCATTCTCTGTTTTGTGATTTATTCATACATAAATAAACCTATAAAAATCTACTGTGTGCATAATCTAAAAATTTCTTCAGAAACAGACTATACTGGATCACTGTAGACCTTTGAGGTTATGCTTGTGTTTTATGGCTTTTTATGAGTGAGACATAAGCTTCTGCCCTTCAGCTGGTGGTGTTCCTTTGCTCCTCAAAAGCAATTATCTTTTTCCATTTGTCTGTTTTTGTTTTCCCCATCTTTCCCTCTTATACTCATTTCCTGTTTTCAGCTACATCAGGCTTTTAGCCCCCCACTACTTTCCCATAAGTATGAGAGCATATCTGTTATTTACTGCCCTGGGGCTACCTGTCATTCTCACCGCTCCATTGTGATTGTCATGGTGACACCCAAATTCCACCGAGTGCAGGTCCCGACCCCCACCCGCTCCGCCATAAAGCCCTGACCCCTCACCTCTGCACCTGGGGAAGTGAGGGGGGTCACAGAACTTATTGCTGCTGATTAGAAAGTGGAGGAGGAGAAGTAACTGTGTAATAACTGTGTAATGAAAGATTCATCTCACATAATATGATAACTTCTAATGAAATATGGCTTTAAAGGTGAAAACACAATAGCTTCAATTTTAGCAATTAGTGATCTATTTCATTTGCAAGATTTTCAATTTGTCCTCTGTGTTATAATAATGCTGCACAGTTTCAGCAAAAGTAACAGAAAGAAAGAACAGATGTTCATGTGACTGTCTGCTCCAGCATTGAAACCCCCCCAAAAGCCAAAATGACAGTTTTCCCTTCAAAATACAACATTCTATAAAAGCGAACTGCTCAGACATCCTGGAAATACATTTAGTTACTTTCTTGCTGAGAGTGAGATGAGATTTCAATTTCTCATGGCAATGAAATAGTCTGGAGCTGAACCCTGCCCCAGGCTGTAAAACTGCAACCTCTGTGAACAAGAAACAAACAATTACTGAGCTTTAGATTTTATTAGCTTTGGACAGAGGATAGCTGTTTACCTCTGTCCCTAATTTTTATGCTAAACTAACATAATCAGCTGTTCCCAGCAGCATATTTAACATAAAGACATTAGTTTTGATCTTTCCATCTAACTCTTGGTAAGACTGCAAATAAACACATTTCCCATACTGTCAAACTATTGCTTTAAACCTAAAAAAGTCCTGACGTGCTTTTAAAAGCAAATCTAAAGCTACATTGAGATAAAAAATCTAGTTTCATGCTGTCTTCAGCATGTTGCTGCCATCTAAATGCTTACTGTGCATGTTGAAATATCTAAGGATCTTTGTTTCATGTCGCTGTTTTCCTCTGAGGTCTTGACTTCAAGTTCACTGCAGTGCACCAGCCTGAATGTGTTTGTACATGTTCCTCTGCAGTGAATGAATATTTCTCAATACTCTTTTCTCTCGTACTATTTTCTAAATCTGTGTGCGTGCTCGTCTCCAGTTTGACATTGTAGACCCGTTGCCATGGATACAGAGACAGACACAGTAGAAGGTGATAAGATGCTTCTGTAAACTCATGACCTCCTGTGGGAGGCAGAGTTACAGATTGATGTTTAAGTTTACTCTGCTAACAAAATCAGGAACTGTAAAGCTATCACCCATTATCTTCTATTTAACACTGGAATAATCACCCAGCAGGGGCTTCGTTTACTTCTTAAGGTCTGACTCATGCTACTACTGTTTCCAGAAACCATGATATGTCTGACTGTTAATAAAGAAAAAAACTGATCCCATTCACAGGCGCTGTGGAAGTCTGCTGTGTGAACAGCAGATCTGTGCTCGTGCAACTGTTAACATTTAAAATTGGGTGAATTAACCCTTTAGCCCCTCAGGCTATATTACGCTATAATTACATGGTTTCACGTTTTCCCTTACTCATATTTAGCCATGTAATGGTTTACCCCTGCAAATATTTCAGTCCAGCTGGCGCTATGGTGTAATTGTGTAAGAGTGCAGGGGCACTTTGTAGTCTACCATGAATGGACTGTGTAACATTTGAGAAATCCTGGCAGACATACAAAAGTCACAAAGAGAACATTTCAGAAACAGAGAGAAAAACCTGTCACGTTTAGGAAAAAAGGGAAAAGAAATTTTGAGGTGTTGAGTTTTAAAACAAAATCAAAACAAAATCCTCAGATATTTTCACCTTATTGTCTTTGATTCAGTCCAGCACAATGGAAGTATTACTCTTTTACCAACTGCTGCATTTCAGATTTTGGTTTGTCCACCTTTCTTGTTTCCTTTCTCCAGTTTTCTGCCTTTTTCCACAGTGGCGTCTGCCATCTTCCAGGGAGGGAGTCGTAAACTTTGTTGTGCCTGAGCAATAGTATAGTAAGAGCAAGAGAGCAAGCTTTCCATCTGACAGTCATGCCCCTAAATGCAGCATATTTTCTGGCTGCATTGCATCCTGGGTTATTGTAGCTTCTTTCTTGTTTTATTACATTTTTCTGCTGTCATTGATTCTGTATGTAATTTAATAAAATGTAATTTTTTTATTTTTAAAGTTGACAGATATGTAATACATAAATATGAGGTTGAAATAATACCACATTTAGCTTTTCATCAGCAGAAACAGCAACCAAGGTTCTGTACTTCCTTACTTTACAGTGTGTTACTCCTTGTGTTGCATTTATAAACTTTACCATGCTGACCAGGAGCACTCCACAAGCTCTTTACCCCTGGAACAACCGGTCAGTCTCGTGGTCTAGATCTAATGAGGCACACATTATTGTTGGCTCTGATGCACATGTGTCAGTGTATCTCTTTGTGCCAACATGCCAGTCTGAAGCCTCTGCTGCTGCTTTCCATCTGACTGCCAGTCTGGCTGCTCCACACGTGTGTGACGCCCACCTGTCCATCACTGTTTGTTTGCCTGTCTTTTGGGCTGCCCGCTGTTGGGCCAAACCACACAACCATCTGCCCTCTGCCTGGCTCCTGTCTTCTGAGACATGGATCATCAAAATGTTATTCCAGTGTAAACCTCAGCAGAACTACTGGAACCCTGGTGCTCTGGCACACTCCCGTATTGTCTCCGAGATGTGAGGAGGGAAAGTTTGACGGAAACCTCACTGTAAGAGAGTTTTCCTCACTGGGAGTCCCAGAGGCTTCAGAGAGTGCAGGACGTCAGGTCAGAGGGCCAGGATTCATCGCTTGTAGAAACACTGAGAACATTTGGTCGGGGATCATAACCCCTTCAAGCAGCTGTAGCATTCATTAGGAGCTGTCATTTTAATCGGATTTATATTTTTTATTTTAGGATACTGCTTTTAATTAGGCACTGATTTTTTAATGGGCATATACTTTTTATTTTTATTTCTAATTTGGCTTTAAGGTGTACTTTGTTAAATGTTTTTCTATTTTTGTTGTAATTTCATTATCTTCAATGTGTTTTCAGTCATTGGAATAACAGTTATTCGCTGTATTGCCTTATTTGCCTTATTATTTCTTCTTTTTCACCTTGTATTTGGTAACTATACTACTAATTTACCTTTTTTTTTAATAAATGTTCAATATTACATTTCCTGTACTGTTGTAAATTTATGGTAGTAGTTTTGTCGTTTCTAAGACTGGCTGTTTATTGCCAAACCTCATCCCCACTTTCCTCTGAATCAAGTCCTAAGCCCTTTTAAGGATTTTTATGGACAGCACATTCATTTTACCTGTAAGTTTTCCTATTTAAGCATGAGATTTACTTTATGTTGTCTAGGTACACACTGACACTTACATGTCTACAAAGAAATTCATTTCCCTCTCATTCAATAGGACTTTAAAGACTTTACCGAACTCCAGTTTTTTACGAATGAGGGCCTGCTAACCTGTTTTTAAAAGCTTTCTTTTTACAAAAGTGTTCTCAATGAGGCATAACAGTGTGACGAGAAACTAGTGAAGTACTCTTTTTAGTTGCTGTAGTGCAGTAGAGCAATGTCATCACAGCTAACACTGTATTGTCAGTATTGCTTAACAAGATGATTAATCAGTTTAACTATGGTGCAGACAGTAAAGATTCTCTTCACTGAAGATCATCTCTAACTCTTTTTAATCTCAAACCTCTCCATCACTCTCTTTTCACACACTGCTTTTTTTGCAGTGTCTGTGTTCTTCTTTCTTCTCTTGTCTTTGTTTGAAAACAGCTTTCAATTTCCTGGGTAGCTGTCTTCAAAGAGAGCGGGAGGGGGGCGAGAGGCCGAGTAGGATGCCAGAGGCACAGTGACAGCTGGGAGGCAGGAGACTCTGAGACAAGATCAGAGAGTTTGAGTTTCTGACCGCCACAGACACAGTGTCATTCTCTGAGCTCCTTCCCCTGCTGCTTTCACACACAGACACACGCACACACACACACACACACACCCACACACACACACACACACACACACACACACACACACACACACACACACACAGGCACACACACACACACAGTGTACATTCAAATGCAAACAAAGAAAGAAGTCCAACGGTATATAAGCAACAGGTAGACTCACGTTAACACATATACAAAATGTCCTGAAGAATCAACATGCAACATGTCAACAGCTCAGGTGACGCAAAATTCAAAGCTGCCAAAAAGTTCACTGCACTTTCCCAGAAGCACCTGCTCTGACCTGGTGTCCTTCATTACAGCACCAGAGGTCTTCTGAGGCTGCATTGTGGGTTACAATGTTGAGTTTTATTCCCAGGTGATGATGTAAGTGTTGAGGGAAGAGCGAAAATAATCTTATTTAATTTACATAATGTGTTGACTTTGGAACTGATATGACTCTGTTGGAAGGAACGCAGAACCTTTTTATTGGCAGCTCTCTCGCGCAACACATTTTAGTGATTAATGCAGTTAAACAGACTTGAAACATCTGTCCTACTTTCTCATCCAACTTTCATTTGGTGCTGCACTTGGCTTACCCATGTGATATGGGTTTCGGGCCTGTCTGCTGCTTCAAAGCCACCCTAGGTAATGGCATTTTGGCTTTTGTGATGCTGCCACAAGCTCACAACTATAAAGAGCTTTTGAAGATACTGGCGGCACATTACAACAGTATCTCTGTACTGTTTAATCAGACCTTTCTAGTGGCCTGGAGAACTCTTTGAAAGAGAAACAAATTACATTTTGATAGCTCACTGGGTAAAGTGATGCTCGGCTGTTTGTTGCTGCCTGACGTTTGGCCTGGCAACCCCATCCAACCTCTGGACTAAAGTGACATCAGTGACCACAAAGCTCCTGTTTGCTCAAGTATGGAATGGGTATAAAGAAGGGATCTGTTTAGAAAGGATCAGCAACGCTTTCTTAAGACTCACCTCAAAAACCAGAGTGTTGACTGCTCTTGTATTCCCAGTGCACATTGCACTCTCAAGGAAAAATATGCAGGAGTAGTGGAGGAAAGCCTGAGATTGAAGGAGAGAGTGGAAGAAAATGAGACAGTAGGGACTCAACCTAGAGGGGGAGGGAGAAAAAAGGGAGGGTGAGAGAGGGAGAAACAGAGTGAGGGAGAAAAAGAAGGGGGGGAAGCTCTTTGTTAATCCCTGCACATCTGGCTTCTATTAGGATGTGGGGGCCGCTAAAATAATGTTTTTCACCCTACAAGCCTTTCTGTGCTATAAATTACCCACTGACTGAAACTCTTTCAGTGAGCCAGTTTTCGTTTCTCAGGCAGTTGACTCAACTCCTCCTCCCTCCTCCTGCCTGCTCTTGTACTCTCTGCTTTCTCCATTTTGAACTCCCTCCCTCTTCGCACCAGTGCAGTAAAATCAGGCCTTTCTTCCTGTCAGCTTTCCACACTTCCTGTCTGGACTCTGAACTTTGTCAATGTCATTACATTTAGATATTTCCCTCTCCACCCTCACAAGTCAGCGCACTATGGCTCCCACGTCAGCAAACATAGCAGATTAAGGTTTTGTTTAGGCTGATAATAGTGCAGCTTACCGACTGATTTCATGCCACTGGCAGAAAAACCCCAAAAACTTTATTCTGGCATAATCGCATTTGAGACTTCAGTACTTATATGTTACTGATTTGTTCACTCAGTTATCCCAACCCCAACCATTCACTGTGCTGAGTTTTTTCTTGTGGAACACCACCTGCTCATGAGGGCTTGTGTATTTGTGAGATTAGATCTTCAGCATAATAAACACCCCTGAAGTTGTAATGGAAAGGGCCTGTTCTGCTTTGTTTGTGAGAAAGTTTCATTCACGCTGGAGTTTTCAGCAAAATACAACATAATAACTTTCCAGAAAACCAAACCTCATTAGAAAGCTATTGAAACATCTGCCAGTGAGTGGTGTACAGAGCAGTGTTGTACAGTGATGGAAATAAAGAGAAATGGTGAAGTTACTAAAACATTGTTCTGAAGCATGTTACAGCTTGTACTGTTTAGCATTGTGTTTATTCTGTTTTCTGTGCAAATGCTGATGTGCAGCGTTCCCTCAAAGAAGAACATATTGCAGTAGTCTCTTACCATATGACTTAAACTGGGCTTCCTGATTTCTCTGATGTCGTGTTGTCTTTTTATTTTGACTATGATCTAAAAGTCAGAGAGGTATACTGTTACCTTCAGCCAGGTCTGACCAGTCAGTGGTGATGAGATTCTGCTCATAACCGCCAGGGGTTAAATTGAGTTCAATGTGCAGAGGTGCATAAAACTAGTGGGCTTGCACGTATGGAGCTGGAGACATGAGGTCTAAGGGCTGGTGAGAGGTCCAAGGCAGGGCCTCATGGAGGAGGAGCCAGGGAGCCTGGTAGAAGAGGTGAAGGGCAGCGGGTCAGTGCCTCTTCACCAGTAACACCAATTAGATAAATAAGAGCTGACAGCTTAGAGGATGAAAGGGAGAGGATTGACTAATGTGCAAATTCAAGTGGCAACGATGAAATGTCCGAACCTGATTTTATAGTCATTAGGCACCTGTTTGAGGAGGGCAGCTGGTCCTACCAGGAGGCTGAGGCTTCCCCAGGTGATTGCTGATACCCAGGCACATATGCTCTGAAACCAGAGCCATACAGGCTTCTTTAGGACAGCCTGGAGAGATGTTTTTAAAGATCAAACCAAGTACACCAGAAATTCTGCACACTGTTGGTCACTACATGCTGTTCTTATCATGATTTACTGTATCAATAGGTCTGCATACAAAAAATGTGGTTATCTTACACGATGACCTGATGAAGTGTGGAGGATTTCTAATTTGGTCTCAGTTTACAGAGGTCAGATAAGATCACACTTGACTTCTACTCCATGAGAGAGCAACACCTAACCCTCTGAAACTGGAACGTCACAGCTCTGTTAACTAATCTGTGATAGTCAGGATGAGAGAAATTGAGGCGTTTGTGTCCACTGAGCATAATTTATGTGCTATATTGTGGCAGCGTTTGGCAGTCAAGTCAAGTCAACTTTTGATTGTTTGAAGATTCCTGAGAAACATCAACAGCCAGATGGGAATGTGTGGACATATTTCAGCACGCTGTAACTCTAGCTGGTCATGGCCTATCATTTGGATGAGGTGGAAGTCCTCCCTGTGCGAGGACCCATTTTGTCAGCAGGCCACATACTTTAATGTGCCCCCTGTCTCTTCTGTTCGTGTCTCCATTACTCCATCCCATAATTACCTTCTGCATTTTATTCAGTGAACCCAATCCTTCCTTTGCTTCTCTGCCAATTTCTCAGATATTCGGAGAGACCCATGTCATTAGCCTCCTGAGATGGGCTGGCCTGAGGATTGACTGTCTGGGCAGCTTCTTACAGAGCTGTCTGGTTCACTCAGACAGTCTATGTGTCTGTTTTCACATAATAAATGTAACACTGGCCACTAAAACAGATCAGGAGCTTAAAGACTCTAATTTATTATGCATGAGTTACTGTTGTTACTGTGTTCTGATTATCTCATACTGGAAAACTGCTGTTGCTATGTTTGTCTGTTCACATGATGCCTGTGTATCCTCAGGCTGTCAGTGTTTATCGCAGCTTAGAGTGAGAATGTCTAGATAAGCGATGAGTAACGAGATACAGACTCTGGCCATTGAGGATGTGGATGAGCCCTGTATTACTGGACGGGGCCCTCGAATTCCAGCATGGACACAAACAACTTTTCAAAGGCCGGTGTGGATGTTTGTCAGCCATGCCAGTGAAACCCAGGTCATTTTTCTGTCATGATCCATGGGATTATTTGTATGGAGGTGGGGTGTGTGTGGGTTTGAACAGGGGAGAGTATTCCTCCATGCAGGGGTCTAAGATATCAAAGCCAGAAGACAGTGGGGAGGATGAAGACGGGAGATGCAACGGGCAGGTTTTGGGGTGGTGGGGGCTGGCTTTTGTTCCAAGCCCTCTACCAGGATCCCCTGAAAAGATCACCGATCAGGCTGATTTGTCACGGTTCCAAGCTCTCGCCCATGATTGGTTACGGCGGACAAGCAGATGTTGGAACTGCAGCAGGGGGTTCGGATAATTCCAGCTCCTCACTCTCACACTGCGGGATGGTTGCACAGCACCAGCAGCTCTCACACACAACCTGCTGAAGCAGGGGCCCACAGGCACACAACACACACCACTTGCTTGGGTGACTCTGAAAGACAGATGCATACTTACAACTATTCAGGCTTGCTTCCTCGACATAAATGCTTCACCCCAAACTGTTTGCTTCTGAAATTTACTATGAGTGTGAAGTGGCCATGTATAAAGCCACTTCTTGATGCTATTGACAAACTAAACATCTTGTTGTGGGGTCACAGCTTTCCTCCTCTTAGACAAGATTACAAACTTCATTCATCAAAATCATAAACATCCATATCATTTATGTTACATTCTATACACAGCGTTTTATGTGTTTATTTTATTAGTACTACTGGAAGAATGCAGACACCCTGCAGAAATCATCAGGATCAGGTTTAATCTATTTTAGGTTTCTCATTGTTAATCCTAAATTTTTGAAAATATAAACAAGCATTTTAAGATTGTGCAATGAAAAATGAACTGAGATCCCCCTAAAGCTTTTACTTTACTCCCACACAAATGAAGGATAGCATGCTGTATTGTGCAGGATAAGCTCTGTTACACTGCCATTAACCCTCCACATGTTATTCTATATTTAACCAAAAAACTGGATGTGATACATGTCTTTCTAGAGTCGACCACAATAGAATTCTTACATAATGTAATGTAAACTAAATGAATAAAAACTATGCTCAGTACATTCATGGTCTTTTCATTCGGGTATTGCTACTAAAGATAAAAGGAATAAAATGCCTTGCTAGTGTCCCCCCCCCCTTACGCTCAAGTGAACTAATTAGCGGTATTAGCGTAGAGATTACTTGTCTGCGTGTTATTGAAGTGATCCTGCTTCCTGTTCTCGTAGCTCTTTATCTCCATATTTAGCTTCTCTGCTACAGCAGATAACACCACATCTTGTAAATAGTAGTCTTGTGATGTGTTCAACCTGCTGAAGCATCGGCTCTGAGAAGCAATGAGTTCTGCAATTTGGGCAGGAATTGTAATTGCTCTGCTTTGCATCAACACACTGATGCTCGCTGAAGGGCCTGGGTACCATGCAAATCCTTTCTGGCAGTTAAAGATGCAGATATGCTATCTGGAAAACTCTGCAGGCTCTGGAGCTGAAAACAGTTCCCATACTGTCGCTCCTATGCTTGGATGAAGATGCAGAATAAATAACCATTTGGACTGTCTTCTGGCTTTCCCTTTCTCTTCCTGACATGTGTTTTTATACACAAGAACAAACACAAACACATAGAGCAACAAAAATAAAAGAGTAAAGCTGAATAAGAAATTAAAAGGGAACCATTTCTTTTGTGATACAATGAACTGAAACAAGTCATTTGTTGGTTAAATCGGTGCATGTCTAAAAAAATCTGCATGTCTGTTCATTTCTAGTTTTTTTCGAAAAGCTATATTTGGGATTTTTGACTGGTATTTGATATTGTACATTAGAAACAGACTAAAAAATTGGGGTAAGAGAGAGAGGGAGAAACCTGTGATAAAGGTCTGGACTGAAACCATCGACCGATTTGTACATGCTGAAACCCCTCAGCAATCCGAGACACACTTCTAATTTAATGAAAGAATATACAGATTTTGTTTCTGGTTTCATCTTGCTGGGATCTACATTTACAGTTCTGGCAGGCGTCACAAATAAGAGTGAATATGTGAATGTGCACCACATCACACAACAGAAATTAAAGTGTTTGGAAAGCAAACAGGGACTTTTTAAATAAACATCTCAAGAGATTTATGGCTGATTTTAGTGCATTGCATTTTCTTATATAGAAACAAAACAGATGTAGTGCTATCATGGTGGTTTTATTGACAATATGGCCCCGCGAGATGAAAACCTTTCAGCCTGAGCCTGGACAGCTGCCATTAAAAATGAAGAGCAGCAGCACAGTTTGGCAGAACATTTCTAAGTACAGTAGGTGTGTTCATCAGACCCACACAGCAATGACCCTAAGGCCTCTGAGAGCTGGGGCCAATGTGTTTAAGGCTGATTTAACATTACTCTGTTTGTTTCCGTGTTATTTCTGTGCATTGCATGGCATATTTGCTGCTTGCTTACTTGGATCAAAATATCTGTGTGCTTCTACTGCATTTCTGTGGCATGTTTTCAATTTTCCTGCAGTTCTGAACCACGCAGAGAAAAGCAGCTAATGCTGAATGATTTAAAGCAGGAGGCGCACATAGGAAGGAATTTCTGATTGATTGAAATAATGAAGAGTTCAGTTTGTCAACGTAAAGCCAAAAGGTCAAAGGGCAGTGCTTTTCAAAGAACACACTGGGGTTGTCTTATCCACAAAAATCAGCCTGCTGTGGCTCTGTTGCATGTGTGAGTTAGCTTTCTTTGAAGTGTGGCGCTCCCGTAGCTATAGCATGGCGTGACTCGAGCCAAACAGGGTGAGGAGACCAATGTGGGGAGATGTTCTGGTTGTGGTTATCAGTGCGCTATGCTGGCATCCAGGCAGCACAGCATGTTGGAGAGATAACATGCCTGTAGGAGGGAGAGCAGGGGAAAAGAGACAGACCATTCACCTTTTAATACCATGTGACCAGGCCTCCACCTAGATTGTGGACAATTGAAGTTTGAGCCAGTAATGCACATCTGTACCTTATTTAATGCACTGTTCAATTTTGTGTTGGTGTGCGCAGAGGGTAACAAACAAAGCACAGCTCCATCTTGTTCCCATATACTCAACTGAACCCCCACCTCCCCATGTGGAGACCCATTTGGACACATGCATTACAGAGAATGCAAAGGTACAGATCTTATATTGAAGTAGCATTCCAGTGTAGCCCCCCGGGGTAGATGACAGGGTTTTACTTAAAAGAAAAAAGGCATGCAGGGGGAGACTTGAAGTCTGAAGAGGATATTAGAAAAATACATTGAAAAAAGTCCCCTCTGGCAAGTTTTTTTTTTCACTTTCAGGAACAATTTTGTACCTTTCCTTTAGAGGGAAAGTATGTTCAGATGAGTGGGGGCAGGAGGAAGGGAGGGATGCTTTTTTGTGTAGGTCTTAAGTGCAGAGGACGTAATGAAAACCAACTGGCAGGCCGTCACTATCTATCTATTCTAGTGCATGAAAGCATTGACATGGAGAAGAAAAACAGGCCCTCTCCTAATCCAGTCTGGTCTGCACTTCTCATCTGCTTCCCTCCTTCCCTTTCTCTCCTACTATTTCATTTTGAACATCCAGCAGTTCTCAAACTATGTTGATGTTTTCACAAAAGAGTGTAAGTGTATGTGTAATTGTTGTTCATGTTATACATTTCTTTGTCAGACTAGACTCACACTAATTATATTTCTCCTTTCTAATGGTAAAAACATAAATCTCTAATAAATATTTTTGATGAGTTACATTTCAATCTCTGTGTTTTGACATATCTTATGATACAGATTCCTGGGCATTGGATTCAATTGAAATAGAGGGGATTTGTAGTCCTGAAAACATCCTGTGTCTTTGACAACACAGAGAAAGATTTAAGAGACTGGCTGTTTGATTGCATCCCACCTGGCTGCATGGTGACAACAGTGTATGGACAGACTTGTCCTGCAGTGGGGGTTTGGTCTGCAGGCTGATAAGGCTCTGAAGAGAGTTCTTTCACGCCCATGCTGCTTCCTAATCCACACCCAGCCCAATATTAGCTTTCATGCAGCTGGCCAGCACAGGTAATGAATGTAAAGGTGTTTGTTTGATTGCATGTGTAGAGTTCCTCTGAAAGGCTGTGGCTATAATCATTTTCACTCATGAAACTTTCCTATTAACACAAATGTTTATTTTTTAGTTTAGTGTGGAAAATGTTTTTTTCTCTACATAAGTTCTGAGAGCACAAATGTGTGTGAATTGTTAGTTTTGTCTGAACAACAGCACAAAACCCAGAGATATACAATTTACAATGACATAAAACAGGGATAAACAGCAAATCTGAAGTTGGAACAAGCAAATATTTTGCTTTTTTATTATAATGTCAAACTCAAATGGGTTTTAGTAGGGTTCATTTTATCTTGATAAACATGTCACTTAATTGATTTATCTTCTCAGGATAACTTCAACTAAAATATTTTGAACGTGATTTTATAGACAAAAGCCTTTGCTGTAGACAATTTAAATATAAACCACAAAACAAGAAGAAAAACCAGTGCATTAAATATATTACCATGCATACAATATCAGATTTGCTGGTTGCATTAGAGTTTTTCACTCTATAGTTCATTTTACATAAGATAAGAACATAAAAAAACTTATTTGTGATTTGACAAAACAAAGGCAAAATCCTATTAAAGCGACAGAGTTGCAATAGTTCAATGTGACGTTCAAAAGCACTATACAAACTCTGCTGAATCAGACATGATGCTAAAATCTGTTTGAGTGAAGTTAGAACAGAGGAAATTGTTATCATAAATATATCAGACCCTTTTACTATGAGCTTTTTATGCAGTCAGAGGACACATTGTGGTGCCTATTGTAGCCGTGAAACATTTATGGCTGCTGCTGTGTAGTTAAACGTTTGTTAACACTCCTTCCAGCCTTTTTCTAATCAGCAATCATTAGTGAAGCCCAACAGGCTCCTCTCATTAACCAGTCCAGGCTGACAGGTAGAGAGAGCCTTTCATTCTCTCCACATCACATTTATTATTGCCTATTTTAATGAGCACTTTGGCCCATCACCTCTGCTCTGTGATTTATAGCATTTTTAGCAGAGATCAGAGGCCCCAGCCTGTTGCGTGTCTGTGAAGCCGGCAGCCTTTCCTGACACCCTGGGCTGGGCCTGGACACTGGAGGGACACAGCTGGGCCCAGCATGACGAGAGGTGTGAACTCCCTTTGCGTAATGAGCTGATAGGAGACGCGGCTTACAAAGGAGGTCAGAGGCGATGGGACTGGGGCCTTGGAAGCTGGGTTTAATATCCATGAGCTAGCTTAAAACAGGAGAGATTATGTGCAGTCCAAGAGAATTCCTCAAAGTCAAAATGCTCATTCTGGGATGAGTTGACAAGTAGCCTCTCTGTGTTCACCTCTACACTGCCTGTGAGCATAATAAAACCATTATAAGAACTGGATGAAAATAAACTCTGAATAGAATAGCTTTATGAAAAGTGAAGCATACACATTAATCACGCATTAATGCCCTCTGCAGTCAAATAATTGCACAGTCAGTCTAAAAGGTTAGTCTACATAATTAAATCCTAAATTCTTCTCATTTGACAGCTCTGTTCTAACAAACACACTATACAGTAGCATGTAACTTTGTCCTCTCTCTCTCTGTACCTTCTGCAGGTGTCCCTGGTCCTGGAGCTGTATATCACTGATGTGCAGTTACTGGTCCCACCAACCTGCAGTGTCTATTTGTTGTTTATTGTTGCTGTTCTTTTCTCTCTCCTCTATCCACTCACCCCAACTGGTCGAGGCAGATGGCCGCCCAAACTGAGCCCGGTTCTGCTGGAGGTTTTTTCTTCCGTTAAAGGGAGTTTTTCCTCTCCACTGTCACCAAGTGCTGCTCATAAGGGATTTGTTGGGTTTTTTCTCTTTTGTAAAGTGCCTTGAGATGATTGAATTGTGATTTGGCGCTATACAAATAAAACTGAATTGAACTGAACTGAATTTCATTATGTGTGCAACCATGGAATATTCAGTAAGGAGTGTCAATGCATTTGAGTGGCTCTTAGATATATAAGAAATTATAGCATCTAAAAGATTTAAGGTCATTTTAGTGGCATGTGTTAACTGTGTTTAGTACAAATCTTAGGAACTATGAGAAGAAATTGGAGCCCTAGGAAGCTGCTTTACAATAGCATCAGTAATACCAGATCAGATTTAAATATAATAAGTGTGACTGGAGGTGCATGTGGGAGGCAGATCAGCCACTGACATCTCCTGAAGCTTGTTTTGACAGTCATGATGAGGAAAATGAGAAGATGATTCTTTGAGGAGTCAGGGTCATATTACCTATGCTCTTCTGCTGCCCTGACCTTGTGAGCAGATCTACCCATGAGGTCATTATCAAAACGCTCTATGTATAACACAGTAGCTGTAACAGTTGGTGCTCTGCTGGCTTCTTCTCCCCCTGACCTCAGGCAGTACAGCACCAGAGGTGAACATGAGCTGCCTGAGCATTCTCTGTTGTGTCATCAATTCTCCGTTAGAGCTGAGTTTCCACCTGCCTTGTCTCTCTTTCAACCAATTTGTCCCGCCTGCTCAGTTTTCCTTCATATGTGACACTCAAAATAAAACAAAATATACCCTCTTGTCTTCTTTCTCATGTTCTCTGATTCTGTCTATAAATCTGCACACAGCTATCCCTTACTTGATTATGTGGTTGGTTTTTTTTGGAGGGGGGCCCTGCACACATTTAAAACCTGCATTACTGAAAAACATAAGCATGATCTTAAAATATTTCCCTCTTTTAGAAATGTAGTGATAATGTTATTGTTGCTAACAAACCTACAGCCCCAGATAGAATGATTACTTTACTTTACTTTGCTACTGAATTTGAGAGCCTTGTAAGGACAAGCTGCAGGTTGAATACTGGTTTTGAAACTACCTCTTTGTTTATGTTTGGATCATAGATTGGGCTTTTAAGTTAAGAAATAAGAAATAAAAACAATATTCTGTATTTTATTTAGTTTATGTGTTTTATACTGAATTTTCAGGCCATGACGTGTAGATACACCAGATTTCTCCATTTCACCATGCCCCGTTTCACTTGAAGTGTACAACCCTGCAGTGACCTCAGCCCATCAGGGCACAGAGACAGCATGAGGGAGGAAGTCCAGTGAACGCATGCTGGGCTGGGACATTAACTGTTGGAGCACACAGGCCATGAAATATATGCCTCTTTAGAGAGCACCTTTTATTCACCTTTTACAGGGCTGTAAACCGCCTTTCAGTGCTCTGCTCAGGAGACCACAGGCACAGTGACAGCAGCTTCATCCCTCCTAAGACACTGACTCTCACCTTCCAGTGTTTGTCCACTGGATGAAATGGGATACAGGAAGAAGGTATGAATTCAACTCTGTCGTTGAGGGGAATTTTGTCCAGCAGGCCTAATTTGAAACAGGAGCCCTTTCAGACAGCTCTATCTGGCTCCCACTGGTACTGTCTTTCCAGCTGTCCCCAGGGAGCTACGATTTATGGATCAGAGAAGGGAGAGAAGCCTGAGGGATGGAGCAGATTGTTCACGGATCTAGCTTGTCTCTACGGCATGAGGGGGAGTAAAAGGAGGAGATGAACAGACCTGGGTGAGATAGCATACGTTGGAGAAAAAAAAAAAACAGAGATCATTATGAAGACATCAGTGTCTTCACATCTGCCCAAGATTTCCTCACAGCCCATCCGGTTCTGGGAGAATTCAGTCCTCTGGGGTTTGATTGAACCCAACAAATCTCTTGTGTCTTGTCACAGACTAGACAGCAGTCATTATGGCAGTGTGCATGCAAAAACATACACAAAGGCAATGCAGGAAAATGCAGGGAAACATGTGTAATATGTCAGCAATGAAGCATACACAGACATGAATCCACACTTTCTTTGTTTACACTTGGTACATTTTCCTGTGGCTCCACAGTGATTATCTGGTGTTATTCTGCAGTGATTGTGTGCCTGGCCCCTGCTGGGGGCTGTGAGGATCCACATCTAAAAAAGCGGAAAACAGATAGATGGTATCTCCCTGGACGGTGTGTTTGACCAGTGCAAAGCAGAAACAAAAGTGATACTTCTCCCCGAGATGAGGGCACCGTCTGTATCTGAGAGACAGGCTAAAAAAAAAAAAAAAAAAGTATAAAATAAGAAAGAGAGAAAAATGATGAGGGCAGTAGATGCTGTATCACACCCTGACATCCTGTCCTTTGCAGCTATTCAAATTCCAATCTCTGAATCTTTGCTTAAATCCCTGAAAATTTTGGGCATGTGCTATATGGACAAATGTGCTGTGCAAAAGCTGTACTCAGGAATGCATGCTGACAGCTTCATGACCTTGTCTAAAATAGAGCTGGCATGATGGATGGTGTCCTTCTTGAAAATGCCAGCTGGTGGATGGTTGAGTATTTGCGTATTGGCATCCGTGTGTGTATGTGTCTGTGTGTAGACGAGGAAGATTACCAGAGATTCCTTTTGTTTACCCTCTCCGTGTATCTGACCTCTTCTTGACAAATTTCTGATGCATTCCCAAGAGCTGAGGAGTTCCACATGCTTACAGTGGAAATAGATTTTGTTCTGGCCATTTCATTTTGTGATGGAATAATGATTTGTGCTGTTTCTGTAGAGTGAAGCAGGCATAAAAAAACGTTGGTATTTTCTCCACACTGAATGCCCTTTGAGGTTGAAGATGATTGATTTTTTATCCTCAAAAATATAATTACTCCCATGATCTACTTCAGAATGTTTCTACAGTTTTTACACCTTGAGCTTTACTGGATATACTGAATCTGAAACTGAGCACTTGAATTCTGCTTTTCTTTATGTTTTTTCTGCCAATTGATTTGAAATGAACCATCGACTTTGCTTAAAGTGTCAGTTGTAACCCCATTGTTCCCGTGCTGCAGTCAGAGGTTTAAGGAACTATGTATAAAAATTGATACTGAGTCAATGTCAAATACTTTATTTACCTAGTCTCTTCTTGAATATTACACTCATGCCGCACTCAGACGATAATACTGCCTTGAATTCTTGCACTCTGATGATGTAAAAAGAAGAGCACCACATGCACTGCCCACACCACAAAACAAGACAGCTCATAGAAAAGTCAGCATTGAAAGTATTTGGCAGAGAAAAGAAAACATACTGAATGTGTAGTTCAGGCTCAGTTTGTGTGTGGAGGTTATATGACCAGACAGGGTGTGAGTGAAAGAGATTGTGGTGACCTTTAACAGCTCTATGAAACCAGTCTGGGGCTTTAAAGTCCACACACTGAGGTCCTGGATTGAACCAACAGCAGACCTCACTTCAATATAGACAAGGCAGCCCAATGGGAAACTGATTGCTTATTTAACTACTGTTTTATGGAATACCTAGTGACAGGAAGTCCTTAAAACAGCAGCACTTACTATTTATATAGTCCCTTTTTGGAGTAAACACACTTGCTCGCCCCTCCTCCCTCTAGCAGACACCCTGCCGTTGAGGAATGCACCCATTCACAAGCTGGTGGCCATCTTGGAAGCTTGCCTCTCACTTCCTGTTTCCATGGCTACACTCCAGTGCTGCGGGAGATGATAAGCACTCACAGTCTCCGGTCCTAATCCTCTTCATCTAGCTCATTTTCTACATCACTTCACGCCACTCGGAATGAGCTGGAAAAGCCAGTTAGCTGCAACAGGCATCACATTTTTAAGCACATAATCCCTGGTTTCAAAGACAGAAGCAAATATACACAAATTACAAGAAATGCAGATACATTTGTTCTATTTCTTTTAAGTCTCAGTCAAATACTGCACTCATTTGAGTACAGATAAGACTTTCAGTGACTACAGATGAGAGGTTACGTTAACGTTGCGTTTGGGTCTGGTCTGCATGTTTGCAGCTAAGGGGCAGCTGTATTGTGATCTGCTCTTGTGGCATTGCACCATAAATCACCAAGTTACCATGAACCCATGCTGCCAGAGGAGTTGTCGGTTTTAAAGTGTTAAGAATGATATTTCACTTCAGCCTTTTCCGGCTTCAATATTCCCCAGACACCCACTATAACCATTCCTCAAATGTATCATCATGACAGCTTCATGTCTGCACTGATTTGCATGTTGGGAATAAGACAAGAATAACACGTCGGATGGATTACAAGCACTTTAATAATGTAAAAAAGAGGAACTGGTTTACATTTTTTTACAGTGTGGTGCAGGAAAAAATGCATTATAATATTGGAGATATAAGAAAATGACACATCTTCTAATGCTCTAATTATGAGCAACATATTAATTACCACACTTTAAAACATCAAAAACCTCAAAACCTTTTGTTAGAAGGAATCAACACTGTAGTCAATTTAAGTCAAATCAAATTTTATTTGTATATCCCACAAGTCAGAAACATGCTTCTAGGAACTTTATACAGTCAGACTCCTACTGCATATGAAACTCTGTTCTAATTTAAGTCTAGTAATCATTCATATAATATATCAGTGTCTAATATCATTAGGTATTGGGTCCGCTCAGCTGGAACATGTGTAAATTCATCATTTTATCATGTGCTTCTCTGTCACCCCCCCCCCCCCCCTTTTTACCTTTATTCATTAAATGTGACAACAATAGATTCTAAGGAACACGTTATGAGTTCTGCTTTACTACTCGTTCAGATTCGTTGAGGTCATTAACAATTGCAAAAACACTCCTTCTGGTTTGAATTTGCACTGTCCTGTTTTTAAAGTTTCATGCTGGCAGGGCAAGCAGTAGCTATGTTCATGTGTGTGAACTATAGCTGTGGACACCTAAGGCAAAACAATGACAGTATGAAAACTAGAGGACGGACAGTTTTATTCCCCGTACAGTTCTCACAAAGGTACAATATCGGATGAGGGAAAGCTTTGACATGGTCAGAGGATGTACAGGGTCACTGCAGTATTGTTCTACTTGGTAAAACCCAGGGAGACGTGTGAATAAGTGAGATGTGACAGACTGATGAAATTCCCAGAGAGACTATGATAGATAATGTGATCCCACATATTGATGCAGAATCCAGATGGAGGGGGTGTCTTTTTCTTTCTTTTACAGAGTTGTGTGAACACTGGGGTCGCATTCCTGAACCAAAAGAAAGACACTACGTTTACACAGCATTGACAGTATATTGTCTATGACACACACATGTATAGACGCAGTCATTGCACACACCTGTCCAAGTCATGAGATATATGGATCTCTGAGGGGAAATCCATTTAATCTATGTTGTAAAATATTGCAATTGTACTCACTGTAAAAATGTATAATTTTTTTTTCTTGTGTTATAAACGTATTTAAAAGTTGCAAATAAATGTTTTGGTATAAGGTACTTAGAAATAAAAAGGTTTTTATACATCTTTGTAATTGTCCTACTTCATGCCTGAGAACTCTGTAAATGTAAAGTCAGTTCAGTAAAGTTCATATTTTACCAATAACATCAGCAAGTACATTTATGTCTAATTTGTTGTCAGACATGAAGCCTGACAATTAATCTTTGGCATTTTTTCATATTGACTGACTGGCCTGATTGTCTGGAACAGAGGGATGGTACTCTTGTTATCTCAAAGTGCCTTTTAATAGCACTGAGAGTCCGGCATCCCTCAGGGCCCTGCCGACAGAGTCAACACAACCCAGAGCTGCTTTGTAAGTCATAAACACTGTGTTCACAGTGGTTGGAGGCTTATTATCCTCATGGCAAAACAGAGCAAGCTGGGTGTACCAACTCCAAACAATCCCAGTCTTTGGCTTTACACCACTAAGCCCTTGTTAGCAGGTCTCCTGCCAATTTAAGCTCAATCAGGATGTTACAGGAGAAAGTCAATATTTTAATGTATAAAGTCTAAACTGCCAGTGTTTTGCAGTGTTTGCATGATCATCAACAAGTAATCTTGTGCTTACATCTACTGATTTGTGATCAAGGCTGAAAGAAAGGAAAGAAGTCTCATATCAGTTAAATGTGGGCCAGAAGTCATTTCTTCTTTGAGATTTTAATGTTTCTGTTGCTTCTGCTCTTGGTGAGCAGCTCTCTGGACTGTGTAAGTATGTACCCCAGGGGGCCAGAGACAGCCGAACCCTCAGTGGATGAGAAGTGTCTGCGCTGTCAGCTTTGGTTCTCAGTGTGGCCTCTCTCCTCCTCGGTTGCCTCTCCCGCCCCCACTGCGCCCCTCCCTGGCCCTTTGTGTGTGGACCCTGCTCCCTGTGGGCTCACCACTCTCTGGCCTTTCACATGCGACTGTGTCAAATCTCCACGTTCACCCCCCTCTGAACCCGAGCCTCCATCTCTAACCAGCTCCTGACCTGGAGAGAGAAGGATCAAGATGAATACCTCACTATCAGTAATAGCACATAATACACAATAATAAATAATTAATAAAGGCTTCTTCCACCAGATTAAGTCATCGACTTTGCAGTTCAAATTAGCAGTACAACAGGATATGTGCCTTACTGGAATACAAATGATGTAATATTAAAAGGTAATTTTTTATTATTATTTCTTTATTTATACATGTTAGTCTTACTGAGACACAAGGTCTCATTTCCAAGAGTAATGATAGAAATAAAACATTTATGTTCATGATGAAAGACTTTGGTCTAACTCTCTGAGGTTGGTATGTTATATCACACTCAACAATGCCAAACTGGCACATCTTTTACAGTCCAGCTCCTGTGAGGGAAAACAGTCTTGAGACATCCGTCCTTCATCAGTCCGATCTCCACCCCCTCTTCCATGTTGTTTTCCTTCTACATCTGTGTGTCAGAGGTGTGCCGGTTTGTTGGCTTCGGCCCTGACTGCCTCCAGGCCCTCACTGAGTCGACCCAGCCTTGGGAGGACTGGCTCAACCCTTCCATGGGAGTCAGCTGTCAGATGGTGATCTGCACCTGCTGTCTGACACAGGGTGGACCCACCGCTGCCACCACCCGGCCGAGGCTGGCGCACATAATTACTGTCTGAAAGATGATTACGCTGTTTACCTCATGCCTATACGCACAACAGATGACTGTTTCACACTTGCAGCTCCCTCTCCCCCGCCTCCCTGTGAAGGCGTTTCACCTAGTGATCAGGAAATGACTGCAGCCAGCCAACATTCAGACCATCCAACCAACAGGTCCGATGCCAAAAATGACCCATAGCCATTAGCTGTTCAAACATCCCCCTCCCAGATAACTTAATTCATTTCAATGGGCCCAGTGAAAGCTGGTTTAATCTACAAGGAACAGAGTATTCCACAGAAAATGAAAACTGTTTTATGGCTTTGGTGTAGTGTTGGACTTTGGGCTGTTTGTGTAGCAGCTGAAACTATCCTGGTCCCAAACAGGGAGGCAGGTATGGGCCTACTCACTGTCAATAAGGCTTAAAGTAGTATAAGAGTATAACACATGAGGCCATGTTAGTATTTATAGGTTGTTCTTATCAGTGAAGCTAACCAGGCTAGTTAGACTGTAAGAAAATACTGAAGAAGTAAATACTAAATATTTTGATGCATGTACTGGATTGTCAACTTTATTTTAGCTTGTATATAAAACTTACATTTAAATAAGATGGTGTGTTTTTTTCGTTGCTGTTTGCTGTTTTTACAAATCTTTAATCTTTATGGAAATGCTGCCCCCCTCCTCTATTTTGGGTAACACAGATTTTCAAAACATGAATCCTTCATCTTTATGTGAAACTGGTGTCACTTTTGAAGACTAGAGCAGTGTTTCTGGAAATATGACTACTTTTGCTGTCATGTGTCTGGGTTTTCTTATAAAGATAACTGCTTTTTTTACATGTTAACATGGATATTTGATTTTGGAGCACTTTTTACAATTTTAAAGGGTTTTAAGGGCTTATGCAACGTCATATGTTTGTTAATAGCAAAAAATTGTGCACACTGCCATGGTGATGCTCAGTTTGGTGTATTTGGTAGATTCATAAATAAATCTACAATCAAGAACAAAAGCACTTTTAGTTCTGGGAAACATTATTTAGTCCCATTAAAGGCATTACAGTGATATAAACATACAAGTCACTACTGAGCCAAGTCAGTTTTAATTATAAGGCCCAGAAATTACAAAGCCGGTGTGTTCAGGTGAGTTTACCTTTACATCCTGGCCACGGTCAGTTCCGCAGACAGGTTCCTCCTTCCTCGAAGTTTGTTCCTGTTGGATTGTGAGTTAATGCACAGTCTATATGGGTAACACCCCCCCCCCCCCCCCCCCGCCTGCCTCCCTCCCCTCCCCAGGAGCCGCATTGAGCTGTGGGGCTGGGACATTCCTGGTCTGACGACTGGCCTCTCTGCTGCAATGATTTGCTGAGCAACTCGATCCTGGCTTCAAAGATGCGTGTGTGGAAGACGCAGCGGTAGAGACGCAGCCCGAGGAACGAGGGAGAAGTTACACTAACGGGTTAGACACAGACACAGTGTGTGAGCGCAGGACGCAGTCCTTTTATTCAAGCCCACGGCCTCAAGACCCACCAAGAGAAAACTTTTCACCACCTCAAGTCGAGTTAGACCAGGGGGAGGTGTCGCACCTTAGCCCCGAAGCCTGCGCTGCTCTGCGCGTCTGAAAACTCTTTCCCCTCCACCTCCGGCTGTTTTCATGTTCCTCCCGTCGTCTCGCACTTCCAGCCCGTGTCTAATGGAGGGCCCCGTACGGATTTGCCACCAGAAGAATGTGTTTTGCTGCTAATTCACCCGACGGCTGGCAGCTTTTGCTCTCCTGCAAGAGAGGTAAGGAGGGACGGAGGGGAAGCAGAGAGGGGAGTCCCGGGCCAGCTGCCTGCCCGGCTACCGGGGACAGGGCTGAGGAGGCTTCGGTGTGCGCGCCAGGCCAGCTGGGCTTCTCTGGGAACAGCAATAGAAAGGCTGCCGTTCAGTTTCACACTGTCGAGCTTTACGCTTTTGCAAACATCACAGTGTTTTCCAAACTTTGCTCTGTGGGGGCCAGCAGCACGGAGTGGCCGCCTGTGTGGCAGTCTGGTAATCAGGGGCGCCCGTGTACGGAAGGCACAATGTGTATAAAACCATGAAGTCGCTGTCTACATTATAGGCTACATCTACTACTGCAAGTACTAGTCTGAGCCCAAATAACGACTTTTATTACGTTACGTCTGTTCCATTTGACCTCAATACAATGTCAACGCGTTATCACTGGAAGTTAGATGTTAAGTTTGTAAGAAGTGTCAGACTCTGTGATCTGCAGATAGAAAAAAAGGAGTAACGCGCTGTATAAAAGCAAGAGTTGCATTTCTCTAAAATGCAACAGAAAGCATCCGGAGCAGCAGTCTGTTCAGCAACAGTCTGCTGTCTGTGCGCACTGTGACACAGCTCAGCTCTGTTGTCTGAGAGCTGAATGAAACAAGAAGAGGCCTAAATATTTGTTTGGGAAACAGTGCTGGAAGGCAGCTACACTTCACTTAACATCCCAGTTAGAAGCAGATGGCCTGCAGGCTGCATTTCTGCTTTAAAACATGAAAGAACATTTCTAGACAAATATGTCCTTACATTGATGTATTGGTGTCCCAGACATAAAATGTGAAAATGAACTGGGGATATGTGAAAAATTACTCCCATTTTATTTTGGATCAACTTCTGGAGCCAACTTTCTGCCACATTTACCACAGTGCAGAAACATAGCGGCTTCGGCTAATATCTTTTCTTTTCCTCTGTCTTTCTGGAGGCAGAGAGCCTTTATTGTTTTAGATAAATCTCCTAAGGCTCTCAGAAATGTTGCTTTGATAAATCCACCAGTGTTGCTCTAAATTTTGACAACTACAAAAATCACTCTGCAAAGCAAACAAAAGCAACTGTACCTGTCTGCTTGAATGAATGGGTCATTTTTTTAATGATGTGGGAGACGCTTTGCACTGATGTTGGATCTGGGACAAAGAATTAGTTTAGTTTTGCAAACGATGAAAACACTGGATGTAAAGGGAAAACTTCAGACACTGTGAAGAGAAACGCTGCAGATGTGTAAACATCTGATTACGATCGTCAATCCGCTTGTGCTTTATTCCTCACTCATTTCACACATTTCTTAGTCTCTTAGGCTTCCTGTTATTGCAGATAATATTTTCACAATAAGAAAATATATTGATTTGTCCCCCCTCAATAAAACAAAGCCGTACTGGGTGTGCTAGTGTGTGCATGAGCTGCTTCTGCTCAGGTTTTGCTCTGTTGTAATCTGCTCCACATCAGGAACTTTGAGGGTGACACTTCTGAACGTATAGTGCGTATTTTTAGTCATGGACACCCTTTTAGGGAAACTATAAGAATAATCCACCGTGCTAGAGTAGAATTTAACTTTTTATCTGACTACAAATAAATGATGTTAGTTTTGGGTTTTGTTGCTAAACACATTTGTAATTTATAAAGTCCGCTACTCAAAATACATGCAGGCGTAAACATAAGATATAGCGTAAGATGGAAACATTCTAAGGTGAGGTTTTTGCAAATGAGTAAAAGTGATAGTGACAATGTGGTTCCTCATTTTTTCCCCCTCAAGTAATTTTCTTTGTCTGCTGTTCACCCCTATCATCAGAGCTTCACAGGGACTTTTGTTACATAGGGGTAACTCTCAGAAAACTGAACACTTAAATGTTATCAAGAACAAAGTCTCGAATCCCTCTCAAATGCATGACATCCAGTCAGTGGGACACACATGGCTGCTCGCAGATAAAACACTTTCAAGTTCAAACAGTTGCTCATGCATTGTTGTGTTGGTAGGGGACAAGAAGACACTTCCGATGGCTTTCAAATCCTTTCAGTGCTCCCCAATATTGGGTGTTCTTTTGACAGGGGCAGAGAGAGATTTGCTCTTTGTGTTTAGGCTCGGACACTGATGGCGTTCATTTTAGAGGAGTAATCCTCCTTCAGATTTTAATTTGTTTCAAGAGTTTTTTTTTTTGTAATCTGCTGTAATTTATTTTGCCAGTATACTTTCCTTCAACCTGCCTAATTTTAACTTAATTCACCCTGTGGTTTCATTTAATACCCCCCCCCCCCCTCCCTAACTACAGTGTGTCCTGTGGCTGAGTTGTGTCCGGGTCATTTTGGAGAAATTACTCTTTCTGCTTCTACAACACTGGTAAAAAATACTGAGCCCACAGAACGATGGTCTTACTTTTTTATTTTGAATGACTAAAACCCAGACAGTAATTTTTACTCATATGTTTTAAAGAGCCAAAATGGGCTTTTGATTTTAGTGGACTACATTGGGCAGTTTATATAATAGAAAATTTAAAATGTCTGTTTTTGAGCAGCAAAATATGCTGTGGAATTTCAGGTAACAATACCAATATAATTTGAAGCTGAGCAGAATGATGTGTGGTGTATTTTTAGTATAAAGGCTTATGTTGGTAATGTGTGGGATTTTCCCCACACTAACTACGCTTTGGGAATGTGATTGAATTGGACATTGACAGAGCCTCACAGTATTTTTGGTTGTTTTTTTTTTTTCACAGCATGTTTTTGTGACTCTTAGGGAAATTAATAAACCATTAGTGGCTCGGCTGTTATCAGACAGAACCCGGACAAAGCACAACTATGCCATTAAGTGAATTCGAATAATGTTTGGGCCATTATGGTGCTTGCTAATGATAAACACATGTTGCTGTAGGAGAACTATGTTAAATGGGCAATTTGAATGTAAGCATGTGTAATGATACCAGCCACTGCTCTCATAATGGTTCTCTTGATTTGTCTGATGCGTTATTATAATCACACAAGCACATATTCTCGGACAGCGACAGATGAAATGATTATTGCATAGAAGGTACGACTGAGGTTTCTATAGTAACGATGAAGTTTCATTAAAGGTGAATCCAGAAAGTGAGGCTGAATATTTTTCAGTTAATTTACTGAGAGTCACCTCGCAACAGAATGATTTTAAAAATTAAAGTCATTTTAGTTTTTCTCTGTTTAATATCATCATTTAAATATATTTTGTTGTTAGTTCATTGGGCAAAACAAAGCGATTAAAGTTATGACCTTTGGCGCAGAGAAAGTGCAAAATTGTCAAATTACTTATTACCTTCTCACTAAAATGATCCTTCTTGAGATGGATCAGTGGATGAATTTCTGTTTGGTAGGAGAGGGTGTGCCTAAATTATATACTGGCACCTCCCACATTCCCCTGTTTTCTTGGCCATACAGATTTGAACTCTCAGCCCTGGCCGGAAGTGAATTGAAAAGTCGCAGTGTGGTGAGGTTGTTTATTTTATTTCACACTCTGTTCTGTCATATTATTACTCCAAAAGATCAACCTTTGTCTGAGAAGGCTGTTATAGAGAATCATAAAACAGGTGAAAATTATGAATTCTGTGATGGACTGGTGACCTGTCCAGGGTGTACCCCTGCCTTCCACCCAAAGAGAGCTGGGATAGGCTCCAGCTGATCCCTGGGACCCTGGTTAAGGAATAAGCGGGTGTAGAAAATGGATGGAAGGAAATTCTGAATCTTTTTCATCATCCTCACAATATTTTGACCACTGGAATTAAGTCTTACTCATTTTCTAAATCTGAGATAGCTAATCCATTTCAGCTCCTTAGCATAATAAAGTAGAAGTTAGTGGACTGTTGTATGGTTGACATTTGACCCTCCAAGCTGGTATTCCCAAACTAAAACCTTGTTTTGAAGTCTTTGACACATATTCCTCCTCCTACACTCATTGCTCATGGATTGAATCATACTGAAGTGTTTTTATAATTTTTCTAAGACTGGCCTTTACTCAGTGAGCTTCAGCTCCTGTTTGTCAAGGACCGACCCAGTTTTGGGCAGCATGCCAAAGAACCCCCATGTTCAAGGAGCCAGGGGGTGCTGATTGACAACACCCAGCAGCCATGAGCAGGGGGTTGATGGGAAAGATGAGCAGGTCAGAGAAAGAGTTTGAGTTCTTGTGACTGCTGGGCTGGTGAGTGCACCCTGCAGCTGCAGTGGTAACAAAAAAGACTTTACTTTCCACCCTCAGTTTCCCTCCCTAAATTTATTCTAGAGACAAGCTGTGAGTGGAGTTGGGTAAATTGAAGCTGTGTTGAAGTAGCCATGAAGGCAAAGGCAGTAGCTGAAGGTGTGTCGCTCATGTTTACACCAACATGTCTTTAGTAGCATTCTTATCTGTTCTGTCTATATTGAACTATACTATGCATGTGTCTCTGAATGGGAACCCATTCCTCCCATGTCCCCCGACTCTAACAGATGATCTGAACAGCCTGGTGCTGATTTGCTGTACTATGCAAGTCTGCTACTCCAGGTGGTTACAGATAGGCTGCGTGCTTCCTCTGCTTTGAAATGTCAAAGGTGAGTTGACTGTAGCACGATGTATACACCAGCTTTCAACAGATGGTCGGATTGAGTGTCTATAGAGTCAGAACTTTGAAGGACCTGAAACTGGATAATGATTTTCAAGAGATTTGAGAAATGAAATGAGAAACATCAGGACCTAATTGTTAAGACAAACAAACAGTTTTTGGAGCAGCAGAAACAGATGTTCCAGCCTGCCACCGAAATGCAGTGGGACGAAGCCATACGGGCTGGAGAGGAGGGAAAGGGTGACAAGTCTGCTTCTGCCCTAAAGATTTGACACATGACATTTGTTTTGTTAATGCAACGGACATGCGGACTTCAACTAAATATATGTCTGTGTTCTTAAAACGATAAGAGAATGTAAACGAATACCACACACATGGCACTTTGAGAAGAAACACACTGTCCAGGCAGCTAGAGATAATGAAAATACCTCAACAGCAGATGGTCAGCTCAGTGTGTATGAAAGAACATACTTTGATATAAACCATTACTTTTTTTCCTTTAGGCAAATAAAATGACCTGTAGACTCAGATCCAAATTCTTATGTTTTATGGTTGATGTAAAAAACTAAAAGGCCACAACAGACTGTAATACTTTCAGTCCAGAGGTGTGTGGAGTGTGTCACAAATCTTTTTGTACCTTATAGTTTGAAATTTGTTGCTTTGTGTAACTTCCATTGAAATGTACATGAACTTAAGATGTGCTAAGAATTACTGGAGTGCTTTTCGACTTGTGTAGCTCTTTGTGTTTTTAACATTATACAGAACAGCACATGTATGAGAGAACAGAAAGTTCCCTAGGAGGGTTCAATGTGGCATTTTAAACAACACTTGCCTCTCACCAAAAACAACAATTTTTCTCATAATTGTCAAGCAACTACACGATGAAACACATTGTTCCACAGCCTGGCCTGTGTAGTTTTCTTAATGACTCCTCAGCCCTAGGGAAAATGTCAGGGAATGAACTTCTGAACCAGACCCTTGCTGACAGCTCTGAAAGCAAAATGTTTGAGAACTTGTGTGAGGAATTTTTTTTTTGCATCTTGAGCGACTTCCTGTTCTGAGGATTAATTTCTTTTTCCTTTCCTATGACTGGCTTTACTAAATGTGGCAGACTTAGTCCATCGCCTCAGTCCGGGCACCAAGAATTAGTGTCTTTTCGTCTTGAAACTGTAAGCAACCACAGCTTTCTATTTCCAGTGTTGAACCACTAAGTCACATCTGACATGGGTTTTCTGTGAACCAGAATGTGTGCGCTGTTGAAAAGCCAGCACAAGGATCAGTGAGACTATATTAAGGCAAAACTAGTGGCTGGCACTCCTCTCCAGTTGACAAACAGGCTTCTTGTTTGAAGGGCTGTTTTTCTCCCAGATCAACATATGAGGCAGTGTGGGTACCGCTGCTGTCGGACTCTGGGCCTGTGGTTGTGGGTGCCATTTTGGGCCTACTTTCCTCCTAGATGAGGCTCCTCAGGGAGCAACGGGGCCCCTTATTATAAAATATATTCAAAGTGAGCAGAGGAATTTAACTCAGAAGGATGGTTGGTCCAGCCCTCGGCATTGTTCTGGGACTGCTAGGGTTGTTGCCAATACTCGGTGTACTGCATTTCTGTCTTGTGATAGATGGATACACATCTCTGGGTTGACTTTAATCACTGTGTTAATCACTGTCATCTCTTTGTGGTGCTCTTACACAGTAGCAAATGCACACAAACCTACACAAAGAATGCACTGAGTTAGCATATGCCATGGTTTTTGCTGTGTTTTGCTGTTGTCATGAGGTTGTGTTTATCTTGGCTCCATCAGAACGCTACGTCATCAACCGAAAGCTCTTCTCACTTTTACTGCTGCAGCTCTGAGCAGACCAGACCCTAAACATGTTTGAGAGGTTGTTACGTTTTGACCGAGAGCCAGAAGTGGAAAGTCAGATGATGTGTGTTAACGTATCACCAGCAAGTTTGTTTTGCGATCACCCGATTGCCGTACAACAAGCGTGGAGTGTTACAAGGCGAGACGGATAAACATTTAGACAAACTAAATAAAGCATTTGCACACTCCATGTGGGACTGCATATTTATCTTTGTGTCCTCAAGCTTGTTCATACAAGGAAGCTGGTTTGTTTGGGATTTTGCAAGAGATTTGTAAAATTGGTGAAGAAGACTAATTATATTTTAACCTTTTCACAGCCACCACTCCCTTGTATTTGCCGAGTTCATTTATCATTCTGAGAAACTGAAATGATCTATGTTAATTGTGCCAAGAAGCAGCAAACACTCTGAAAGTTACCCAGTTTGTTTTATTTCTGGTTGCTTTAAATGCAAACTTGTTTGTATCTATTTGGACACCCTGTCATTTTGTTTTTGTTGCACATGTTTGAAATGACATTTTTTAATGTATATGTTAGTTTGAAAGTTCTTTTGGTTGTCAGCCAGGGGTCTACCAGGAGGAGACTGAACAGAAACTGTTGTCTGCGTCTCTGCTGCTTGTTGCCGTAGAGACACTGGCAGTGATGGAATCCAGGGGAGTTGGGGAGGGATGGGAGATTGCACTGAGGCGAGAATGGGTGGGGGCAGCTGGAGCAGTGCACTGAATGCCCGTAGTTCACAGCCCACAAAACAGCATTTAAAAACACACACTGCCTCGACTCCCCCAGAGAAGGTGGATATTTTCAAGACATTTGGTATTTTTCCTCCTTGCATCAGTGTATTTTTCTCTTATCTCTCTAATAAAGGCTGATAATGTGAATGTCACCGGCCTCTCAGGGCCTCCTCTGCCTTGGTGCCACAGCTGCACGATCCCAGCTTCCCACTCGCCTGGCGTGAGGAATGAGACTCTTGGCACATGTTGGATATCGGTGTTATAACACACCCTGCAGGCAAGATGGCCTTCTTGTGCATTCCTGTTTTCCATCAGAATTACCTTTGCGGCTGAGTGGACGATCCGCTGTGGGCTGAAAGGCCTGTGAAATCAACCGGAAGGGACCAGAGAGCTTCTACAATGGGGAAGGGTTGTTAGTTACATGTGCTTTGCAAAAGGTCTTGAGGTGGCCTTGTATGGTGGCGATACCCAGGGATCTATTTCCAGTGTCCGAGGCTGCTATTGAGTTTCGCCCCTGTGGTTAATCCCGCTGTTCAGGACCTTGGGAAACAACCGTACCTCCCCACACTCCTCTCCCTCCCCCTCACAGGTTCCCAGGAAAAACAAGACATTTGCAGCACAATCTCCAATTAAGATGGGTCTTGCAAACTGTACCATTCAGTCCCTACTCTCTCCCCTCTGTCTCAATCTTTCTGCCTCCCTCCCTTTCACTGTGCTCTCAGCTCTGTTTGTGTCCTCGGCCAACAAGCCTCGGGGTAGAATTAGCGTTGTCTCCCAGGTCCCGGCCCTGGCACTTTGGGAGGGTCGGGCTTTGGTGAACGGAGGCGTTGGTGAGAGTAAGGGAGGGGGGTCTGTGTGTCCTTGGTAAACAGAGCTTTGTGGGATGTGACTGTCTGATCCCTAGGGGCCTCTCCTTTCATTCCTTCTTTCTTCTGATCCCACACCACGTCGATGTCGTCGGAGCTGTGGCGTCGAATAGATCTGGGACCCGTTTGGCCCCAGCGTCACCCTGTGGCTTCTGGACTGCTGATGCTCTGTACTCCTGCAGACACGCAGAGAGAGACAGCATTGTCTGATAAGCAGACTGTTGAAGATGTAACTATCTCATTTGTCTTTTAGCAGTCACATTCAGTCTAAATGATTCATTGAGGAGACATGCTTTAACCTTCTGCAGGATGTCAGGTTTGGACAAAGGCAGTCATTTTTATGAATTGCTTAAACCCCTTGAATGTGATTTTTGTCTTTAGTTCTCATTTAATTTCCTTCGATGCTTCCAAATCATGCCTCTGTTTTCCTCTCTTTCTATGCCTTGCTTTAGCTCACTCCCCTTTTCTCAGTCTGTTCCACTTTTATTAACATCTCAGTCTTTAATCAGACAGAGTTGGGCCATACCAGAGGCCCAGTGTTTCCACTCATTAGTTTCCTCTGTGGCCCCGGGCTGCCTCAGTGGGCTCACCCAGACCAATAGAAAAAGCCCATAATGGTCCCCTAGAGTCTCTTCTCTAGGGAGGCTCTTCCCAAGGTTCTAGGCTAAGCCGAATGTAGTTGGGCTGAATCATCAGTCAGTTTTGGCAGATGTGGATGCGAGCTCAGCCATTATCTGTATGTCTCTATCTCTGAGCCAAATAAAGAGGGAGGAGAAATGTTGGCTTAGCAACTTTTCTTATTCCCCAATCTTTTTACTCCTGTTTCAGAGAGCTTCTCTTTATGTGCTCTTCTCTCTTTTGCATCGCATAATCTTATTTAGAATTTATCTCCCATCTCCCTTTGTGTGTGTGTGTCTTTTTCTTTCTCTTCCTCTCTTTTTCTTTGGAGCTGAGGAATGTGTGTGCTGCAGATCCTGTGTCAGTGAGATGTGGGGCATGTGCAGACAGGTTTGGGGTATAGCACGTGAATCAGTGCACAGGTCAGATTAGACCATCATACCAGAAAAGACTTGCCCTTTTGCTTACACCCCTCTGGTCTACTACTCTTGATGTCCTTATCTCTAACTCTGACCTTCATTCAGTTCTTTTTGTTACAGTCTTTTTTACACTGAGCCTCCTGATTTGTTGGATTTGTACCCTGATATTGATTGTCATGGCAGGCAGGATCTAACCCTGTTATCAAATCAGCATTTGAGCTGTTTCATGATGTTTGGCCTCGATTTTCGTTCAGCTGTGCAGGCTTGTGAAGTGGAGATGCTAGGCTCCTGCCTCAGTTGGTAGTACCAGTTGTGACCTGTTCCTCCTCTGCCCTCCAGGTCTTTGATGCTCCGCCGTGTTGCTTTGTTCCTGTTTACCCAATATGACAGAGATATGGGCTAACCTTACATGGGGGCAGATGGGATTTTAAGTAGTTCCTGCAAAAAAGGAGAGTAAATAGAAGTGCAAGTTCTTACACCCCTAGAGCTTGAACACCTTTTCCTCCCCTGATGGCAACCAGTCAGTGTGTTTATTTTCTCCTTTGTCGTCACCAGGGAACCCTCTTGTCCTACAAGGGAACAAGTACTACTTTTATTTTCAAAATTGATAAAAGTGCTGCATCTCAACAGTATATCTCGACTATGGATTCATCTGGAAGGGAGCGCAGAAAAAAGGGATGGAAACAAGCTGTGTAAGGAGACTGCTGTTTTTCTTGGTTTCACACACTTACACTTGCGTCTAGGTGTCAATCGAACATTATCCCAAACATGCATGACCAACCCCCAAACCCAAAAAAAACTAGGGGCTTTTACACTTGAACTCACTGACACTAACCACATTTATTTTCATGAGCTGTCCATGTGTTTGTATCTCAGTTTTTAACAATGCAGTCTGCTTTATATGCGGAATGTCTCTTCAATTTATAGCTGGTCCTTCCCGCCTTGACAATGACTATGCATCTCCAACTAAGCACAAAAGCAGAGAGTAACACAATATCAGATTTGGGACAGCAGGAGGAAACCTTGAATACAGGAGTGTTTTCCTTTAAGTTGTATAGTCTGTAGTTGTAAGGACAGCAGAGGAGTGAGGGTGTGGGCTGTCTGCAGATCAACTGTTGACCAGAAGAGACGGCTCTCAGGCCAGTCAGACTTTTTATTTAACAGGGACTTCCCCTTTGTCAAAGGACTGCTCCAGCTTTGTCTGGGTGTCTGCTCTCAAGGAAGCAGTACTTGTATTTCCATGCAGTCAGTGCTGCCAGCATCAGGACAACTCTGTGTGATGAGGGATACAAGATATCTTCACAGTGTCTCCACTGAGGCAGCTTCATGGTGGCGGATGTCAGAGGAAAGCCAAACAGATAAGAAGCAGGAATGATGCCCCTGTGTTTCCTCGTTGTGCCAGATCGATGGGCCAGATAGACAGCTGTGTGTGTGTTTACACAAGGACACCCAGTCGGAGCTGTAGTAACCAAGTGCTACGCCCACTGGGAGGAAGTAACTGGGTAAAATCAGACATGGAAAGAAAGGTAGATGTGGAGAATCAGCTCCAGTTTCTCGTCATATTGCCTGCAAATGCGCCCGTGCTTGGCTGTACATTTTATAGCACTGTTGTATTGTAATTATATATCATTATTCTGGCAGAGAGAGAGAGAGAGAGAGAGAGACAGAGAGTTTCCACTGACGACATGGGGGCAGTGTGCAGGGCCTGTTGCAACTTGTGGGATGGAGAAAAGCTAGCCTGCAACATGTGGGTTTCATGTGCCTGAATGAACATGCACACACTTAAGCTGGAGCCTCAAATGCAGAGCACCAAATAAATGATGTATGTTCAGGCCTAAGTCCAAATTACAGATTGTCATTGTAGCAGCATTGTCGGTCAGTATGCCAGTATCCAGTTGAAATGTAAACTACTATGAAGCAAACAATTGTTTTTCAGATTCAGAGGGTTCTTTGAAGCACCTTTACAGTTGTTTATGTGTTAATGTGTTTTTTAGTAATGTGTGTAAAAGCTTTGAAAATGTGAGTGTGTGTCTGTGGGTGAAACAGAGAGTGCTGGAGATGACCCCTCTGGGCTGGTACGGGGCTACCCGACACCCGCTGGTTCACCCTCTCTCTGCTCTTCTCTGACCTTTGAACTCAGGGTGAGAAGGGGGCGTGAGCCAGGAGCTGGGAGAGTTTATTATTTCCTGCTCCTTCTTTCCGTCTCCTCCTCTCAGGACGCCCTCAGAGAAAGAGAGCAAGATGAAGAGAGTGTGAGTGAGTGCATGAATGAAGCATCTGTGTTTATTTGTTAGATCATAGAAGACCAAATATTTTACTAGCATCAGTCACAACAAATGCTGAAACAATTAGTAAATGAACAGAAAATTATTTAACAACCTTTTGGCTTGTTGATTAATTGTAACTGTAATCGCTAATTGTAAGGAAAATCGTATCATTGTAATTAATGTTTATTGCTTTTCGATTGTTCAAAGCAATTTAAACAAAATGAACGTCGGCTGTTTTCATACATTTTTTTCAACTGGAACATAATCTACAAATTAACTGATAGTAAAAAATAGTTGATAAAGCCGCCCTGCAGCCTTGAGAGGAGGCCAAACAAATTGACCCGCTTGATTGTCGCACACGTGAAACAATGTTTAACAACAATGTTTAGGTTAGAGAATGAGGGTTAGAAACCTGTTCAGCTTCACCGATCCCACCCAGACACCAACCTTTTAATTTGACCCACCCTTCAGCCCCAGTTGGCCCTTCTACTAACGTCTGCGATTCACCAAAGCTCTAGTGTGAATATCACAGCTGGAAGGCCATTGTCCCTCCAGCCTCAGGCTTCAGCCCTGGTTACCAACCAGGAACCTGGGATCAAAGCTTACCCGGATTACTCTTAGAAACAGGAGGAGTTGCCGCAGTTGGAGGGGGGTCGGGTTAAAAAGGATAGAGGAATGCTCCTAATTACGTACCCTCCTCTCCTTTTCTGTCTCTCTCTTTGGCTCTTCTCTTGTCTCCCTGTGTGTGTCTGGCCCTGCACTTCAGGCTACAGTGAACCTATGAGGAAGCAACACAGTGTGACAAGAGAGTGATATTAAGAGCGAGGCAACAGGCTCTCCATAGTCACTCCATTAGCGGGAGACCTCAGCAGCCCAGTGGGAGAGGGAAGCAGGGGGCATAGTGGCAGGACATTCCAGCCTCTGTAGAGAAACTGAAGTGGGTGAGAAGAGGGGTCAGAGGCGGAGTGGGTGGTTGAGATCAAGAAGTGTGTAAAGAGGTTGTGTCATGAAGACAGAATGATTGCTGTACAGGATTCATTTAAAACGTAAGACCACTGTCCCCTCCCACCCTCAGATCCATCCCTGAAATCCTTCTCCAGCTTGTTTTACCCTTTACTCCTATCGCACCTCTTTTTTTGTTCTTGTGGGTGTCATGTTTCTAGACAGAGCTCTGGTTTGATGTATTTCGCTTTTCTGTGCTTTGCAGGTTTGCCAAACAGACGAGAACAGACGTGCCCGACAACACGGCTGCTGACAGAGGTCAAAGTGCACCATGGACAGTGGCCTAAGGGTCCTCCTGTCCACTGTGCTGTGTCTCAGCCAGTCTCTGCTCATCAGCTGCTCATGTAAGTTGTTGTCCTACTCTGAGCTTGATGCTGAGAACATTTTTTTGGAAAAATGTACTAGTGAGAGTTGCTGTGTCATTTGTTATCTTGTTGGGATTATTTAATTTCCAGCAACTATTATTTGATATTAATAATGGAGCAAAAGCTCATTAGATATGCACAGACATTTATTTACAGCCAAAATGCTTAGCCAGTTATTTTGGTTTGTGAATTACACTTTCGCAAATTTCTAGACACAGCAGAAAACCATTTTCAGCTACCAGCCTCTGGAAAAAAAAAAACTAAAGAAGGTGAATTATTTGGTACATAAACAGCCAAATAGTTTTCTCATCATCATCTCTCATGGAAGCTGTGATTTTCAGCTTTTCTGCTCACAACTGCCCATAAATGAAATAACTGCAACTTTAAAAGTAATGATTTGCACCCTTTCCAGATGTGGTATTGGGTTAGGTCTGTGCTGTTGTATACCAGATTGCTAAAGAAGCAGAGTTAGCATGATTGAAATAGGAAAAACAAGGGTTGGTGCCATCCTGATAATCAAACTTATAGTAAATAGGAAAAAGGGCAAAGACGTCAGTGCTAGTCAAATGGTCTGATGGTAATGGATGTTTTGGGTATGTATGTCAGAAACAATACAGCCAAGATCTTTGAGACATTACACACTTAAACAGTCAGACTATTTCCCACTTGTCTCAAAGCCATGCAGTTGGTTTTAGTTTTATTTGTGCAGGACATCTGTGTCTTTTGGTTTTCTTTAAGCACATCTATTATATTGTTCTGTGGGAGCAAAAATACAGCTGCATGATCTGTGTTTTATAATTTCCTCTAACATACCAGCTAAAAAAAAAACTGATTCAAATTATGAATCTGTCTTGCTCTGCTCCTCTCTCCTCACCAGCTCAGTATCCCTCTTTCCTCTCTGAGCCTGCCTCCTTGGTTCAGACTCAAGACTCCGCTGTTTATCTGCACTGCTTGGTCAGTCCGCCATCAGCTGTGGTTTCCTGGCGCTTCAGAGGCCTTCGCCTGGACCGGGGCTCCCTTCCTGGTGTTGAACTCAATGCGGCCTCCCTCACCATCCCCTCTCTTAAGCCCAGCCATGTTGGCACCTATCAGTGTGTGGCACACTTAGACCACGGGCCGGCTATCGCCAGCCGCCTGGCGCGTGTAGCCATAGCAGGTACGGATACAGAGTATTATCCGTCTGTTCATACTTCTACTCACTTCAAAGCAGAGGCGTAAAGAAAGAGAGGAAGCTGTCTTGAAAAAAGGAAGCCCATTTTGTCAGTGCTGAACATTTAGAAAGAATGCCTGTTCCCGGCTGCCTGCTGTTGAGCGGCGGAGGGGAAGGAAGCAGTAGGAATTTTTACTTGGGCACCCTTCCAGATGCCTCTTGACCAGTATCCTTAATGAGCCTTGGGCTTTCCTGTGTAGTGTGTTATGTTCCTGCTGGGATGCTGCTTGCTGTTGGACACTACACCAAGGGGTTGACCCTGACCTGGAACTGTATCAGGCTGACTAGAATCACTTACTACAACAATAAACAAACCCAGTGATCCAAAACAAACAGCTCAACTCAAGTAGCACTGTTGGCCTTTGCTCTTGACTGCATATTAAAGGTCCAGTAAATGTTTAAAGAAATTTGTCTTCTTTGTCCATGCAGAAATATCAGAATATGAAGACAGAAGACGGCGGTCATTATCAGTGCAGGAAGGCAGCACTGTTCTTATAGAGTGTCCTCTACCACACAGCATCCCTCCGGCACTTCCTAGGCTCAGAGTACGAGGAGAGTGGATAGACGTGTCAACGGGTATGTTTGAAACCAGTGAAAACACGACTTTATTTTCAGTTTGGTGATGTGTTCATATATAATCTTGACAAAAAAGAAAAGTTCAGCTTTACTGCTTACATTATTGCACATCATTTTGTAAATCAGAATTCCTTTTTTAGTCCTTCTCTTGTTCGTGGTGTAAGGAACACACTATCTTGATACTGCTGACATTGTTTATTACTGAAACTGTTTTATCTTCCTCTTTTCAGATGATTATTTAATTCTTCCATCTGGAAACCTCCAGATAATCTCTGTTTCACCCCAGCATCAGGGCATATACAAATGTGGTGCATTCAACCCAGTTAGTGGCGAAACTGTTATGCAGCCTCATGCTACTAAGCTATCAGTGAAACGTAAGTCAGCAGAGATTCTGAAGTTTTCATGTCTCAGCTCTAGTTCCTGGTATCATCCATTAACATGGTTCATTTCTTTTAGATTTAGACTCCTCCCACTCAGTGCGAATAGTTTACCCCACCGCCCCAGTGACTGTTTCGGTGTTGCAGTCTCAGCCGCTGACACTGGAGTGTATTGTGTCTGGCAGTCCTGCATCGGAGGCCAGATGGTTTAAGAATGGTAAGGAGGTCGCATTGGGGCCTTCTCATCGAAAACAGCACAACAACCTGGCCTTTGTTATGGTGACAAGAAGCGACGAAGGCAGTTACACCTGCAATGCAGAGACTGAGCAGGGGGCTGTGATCAGTGTCAACTATAGTGTGAATGTTCTTGGTAAGAAAAGGGCAAGAAAAGCGTGTTCATGCAGGGACTGTTGGCAGCAAATTGTCGTGGTGAGGTTAATGTTTCATTCTTTCTTCCACAGAACCTGTGTCTATCATGGAGGGCCTGACCAACCAGCTTGTCTCTCCTGGCTTCTCTGCTCGTTTCTCCTGCATAGCGAGGGGAAATCCCTCTCCAAACATCACTTGGCTGTTCAACGCTGATCCCATCACCCCATCGCAGCACTTTCAGATCTCTGGATCCTCCCTGGTTATCACACACGTGACACCACAGGATGAGGGAATGTATCAGTGCCTGCTGGACAACGGGATTGGCTCAGCACAGTCATATGGCATGCTGATGACAAAATCAGGTGTGTTCATATCAGCTATCTTATACTGCTTTGTCACCTAGCTTTAATGTGGAGCTATCTTAATTTGATTAGTGTTGATAATAACTAAAGTTTTAAAGTGAACACATACAGAACAATTAATCAATTGGTTGATGAAATGTCAAATTTCCTTAAAAGAATAATTTAAAGCAGAGAAAATTAGCAAATCATCCTGTTTAACCTGGTACAGCCAGACATTTAGCTTTTTTGCCTGATTAAGTTAATGATCATCTGTGTTAATTAATTTTCTGTTAATCAGATCCACCCTATTGTTCCTAAGATTATTTTCCCATTTTCTAAACACTTAAAATCAAAGAACATGAGTTTTTACACTGACATTATAGATATGAAGGGGAACCATTTGAGAAAAGTCGCATTGTTACAGAAATTCTTACAATTGTTGGAAAGAGTTAAAGCATCTTAGCAGGCAGGATCTCTGTGGGCCTGTGCATACTGTATCTGCAGGGAGTCCTTGCTCTGAGTATGAAGAGTGTGTGTTTTTCTGAGAGATGGTAGAAGGGGCTTGGCCAAGGCCGCCCCCCTCCTGAGCCTTGAACTGAGTTTGAGCGTGAGAGTGAGTTTTGTGCACACTGTCAGGGATAAGCCCCCGGCCGCTGGAATGTAGGAGTAGCCATGGAGGTTTATGACGAGGACCAGACCACCCTGCTGTCAACATCATACACAACTGCCTTTTATTTATTAACACATCACAACACTCCCCCTCCTCCACCACTCTCCCCAAGCCTCCGCTCTTCGCCCTCCCCAGCCACTCTTCACCAGGGCCCCATTACTCAGCTCACCCCTGTATCTGCAGAATGATTCATACAGCTTCATGTGTTACAAAGGGAGTACAAATCAAACAGGATCAGTCGGTTTCACTGCAAAACATTTGCTCTGGAAGAAGAATGAGCTCTAATATCTTCTGCTGCAGGTGAAGTTTACAAGCGAAATATGAAGCTGATAAGCATACACAGCAGAGGTAGGCATTGGAGTTCTGTCTGTGTTTCCTTGTTGTTTAGGCACCAGGCACTGGAGCTTATCCAATGTGATGTGTGTTGTCTCTTTCTGTAATTCGTCACAGAAAGCAATCTGAAATATGTTTTGTTTTCTGTTTGGTATCATTTCCATCCCCATGGCAACCCCTTGCTTTCATCTGTTAAATGGGTTGTATCACTTAATGGATGTTCTGTCTTGTGATTGGCTGTTTCCTCATCAACATCCACAGGCAAAGGGCACAACTTATTCATCGACTGTCATAATAGCTGAAGTACATTTCAGATTTTTTTTTTTTTTTTTCGTTTTGCTGATTGAAACAACTGAGGAATAAACAAACATGCACAGTGCTCTTCTGCTCTCAAATAACAATGCCGACAGGGCAAGTTTATTGGTATAGAACTTTGCATGTATAAGGCAATTCAAAATACTGCATGCAGACATTAAAGTCAAAAGAATAAAACAATAAAACATATAAAAAATAAAGTGGAGCCAAGTCTGGCAATTCTAGACGATTTTAAATCATGACTATAAAATATTGTGTAATATATTGTTGGTCCAGGCTTGGAGACAGTAAAGAGATCCTTAAATTCATTTCAGTATTTAAGTGGCAGATGGTGCAGGGAGCAATGTGTTTTGTCGTCTTGGTGTTTGTCAATGTTATAGTTGCTGCATTTTAAAGAACAGCCACACCTAGTGCAGAGACAATTGGATCAGTAAGATGACAGAAACAATTAGTCAATGTATTTTATAAATGATTATTCATTAAGATAAAGTGCAAACATGCACTAGCATCAAATTTACAGTAACAAATGTGAGAATGTCTTTTGTTGTTTGGACAAAGCAATTGGAGGACGTAGCCTCAGACTGTCTTATTTCAGTATTTTCTGAAAATCTTTAAAGCAATTGGTTAATTAAAGCAACACCTGACAAACATATTGTCAAAAAAATAATTAGTTGCTGGCCTAGTTACAACTGCCATCCTATCCTCAAATCTAGAGTAAGTTCTTTTTAAGGCCAAGCAATCAATTTGGCAGTATAAAAATTCATTCATTCATTTGTTCTCCGAACTGAAGCCTTTGTCCCTGCAGATTTTCCATCATGACTTACTCCTGCATGTTCTCCTCTAATGGATTGACCTTTTCTGGGAAGGGCTTGGCAGTGTATCACTGTGCAGGTGTAGTGGCAGTTACTGAAGATATATTGCTCTTTTACATCAGGATGGTGAGAGCGCCGTGGCCTTAATTGCCTCCCCCTGTATTAGTGTGTTGGAGGAGGAGCCCTGGCTGTGGTTAAACTATGAGTCAGAGCTGTGGAGAGGAGAGAGTGGTGGCGGGCAGAGGGAGGCAACAAGCAGGAGACTGGAGACCTAGATGTAGTGCTGGAGCCTAATTCTCTCCGGTATTTTAATGGTTGGCGTGTGGAATGTGTAGCAGCTGGCCACAGTCCCAGGATCAGGTCTAGTGTTACCAGCTCTGGGCCTGTTTGTTTTACAAAGTGAATTGGGGCTGCACACACCAAAAACAGCCTGAAACTGGACACAAGTCTCTGTGGTGTGCCCTGTGGCAAGCAAGCCTCACTGCTTTAACCTCCTCATTCACTTGTTTGGATTTTAATATTCAATTATGGTGCTTTTTGACCATAGTGGTGTGGCTGAGAGTTGAGCGGTCCCTGCTCTCATGGGCCATGCTCAGTGTCCTCAAAACGTCTGTGAAAAATTCCACCCATGCTCTGCCAAACCAGTGTCAGCCATAATAAGGCTCTCAGCTCGCATGATTTGCCCAGGTGGACTGCTCTGGCTCTGGACTTAAGACTTAAGGAAAAAAAACAAACAAAGCATGATTATGTAGTGCTGCAGAGATCCAGGTTTTTCTTGTTATTTTATGTAGATTAAAAGGCTTACTCCAAATGTAAAACTTTCCAGCCCTGGTTGTTCTCTGTGGACATGTAGGTTTCAGCTTTTCCTACACTTCTACTACACTTTTACTTGCACTTTGTCTGTTAAGAGATGTCCAAAACTCAGTACAAGTTAGATCAAGAAAATAAGTATTCACAATGAAAATGACATTCATCTTCAAAAGCCTATATTGTTACCCTCATGCAAGAATCCACGTCTTAAAATTGCCCATATTATATCTAAAAATCTTTTAAAGTCTAAAGTTCCTTTGTTTTAACATTTGTTGTGAATAGAAAGACTTTTTATACCTCAGTGTTGTATTCCAAGACATTTGATTGTATTCCAGCTTTGTGAAATGTTCTGTGTACTGGCCTGTGGTTTGATTTTGACATGATTTTGACATGTATTGCAAAATCATTGGTTTGATTTTGACATTGAAACACCACTGATTTTTTTTTTTTTTTTTTTTTTTAGTAATCTTTGTTTTTTTCTCAGTGACAGATCCACAGCTGGGCTCTAGTGCCATCATGCTGCTGAAGGCTTCGCCCTCGCTCCACCCCATGCAGAGCGATGAGGGCCACGAGCACTTTCTGACCGAGGATGAAGTTGACACCATGAGCTTGCCAGCTGACAGGAGCAGTGACCGTCCTACTCCTGAAGCACCGATCATCATAAGCCCGCCTCAGACTCACAAGCCTGATGTCTATGACCTGGAGTGGAGGGCGGGGCGTGATGGAGGTAGTCCAATCAACGCCTACTTTGTCAAATATCGTAAGGTGAGTCGAAGTGAACTGTCTTAATGAGTAATAAATACTTGCTGTTGTGTCCTACCTTAAAGATTTTGGTTTGACTGCAAACATGAAACCCTTCCTTTCTCTAGTTCGGTTTTGCATAAGCCAGCTGAGAATGGCTGTTAATTAAATGAGGAATGTAGGCTCAGGGACATAGACTGACTGAAAGTTTGGTCATTTCCTCTTTAAAGTCCTGTGTTTGCTTCAGTTAGAAGCTCATTTAGAGTATAAAACTGGAGTGATACTAGTTAAGACTTTGTTGGCGGCAAGGCTCAGTTTTGCAGGAGTTGGAAATTGTGACAATTGTGAAATCTCACAGGCACTGTTTTCTTGGGCCGCTTCATTTTTTTATCCAGGCTCAGAAAGAGACTGAACCATGGAGAAGTAAAGACCGCCATATGATTCTGTTTTTCCCAGTCATTTTTAGTCATGTGTTTGTGTTTGTCCATTTGTGTGTGGCCGTCTGTCTGTCAGGTTGATGAAATGGGAACAGTAGTGGGGAGTTGGCATACGGTTCGTGTCCCTGGCAGTGAGAAGTCTCTGCGGCTGTCAGAGTTGGAGTCCTCCAGTCTGTACGAGGTGCTGATGGTGGCTCGAAGTTCAGCAGGCGAAGGCCAGCCGGCCATGCTCACCTTCCGCACCGGAAAGGGTCAGTACAACCACAGGCACGACAAAACACGCATACACTTATTATTGTAATTTTGGGAATAAATGATCACTAGAAGTCAAGAAAAAAGAGGACATGTTTCAGCTGCCTAAAACATCCACAGTAAATGTCCCATGTTGACGTCAGGTCTGACCACTTCTGGACTCAACGTTTTGCATTCAGGAAGAAATTTATCTGAGAGGAAACAGAGACCTGCATCTTTTTCTCCATCGATAGCAGTCTCATGAGAACAAAAAATATGCAGTGCTCTGAGGCTTTTTTTGGTCAGTGCAAATTCATAAAATGACATAATGTTTGTGTTTTATGGAAGAGCAAAGTAAGTATAACACTAAGAAATAGATCTGAAGTAGTAGCACATGATGAGATGAGATGAAGATATGTGGATAGACCAAAATAAAAGAAAATATGTCATCAATAAAGAACTGCTGGGTGATTTAAAATGTCTTATATGCAGTCTCATACTTTATCTGAGGCTGGTTTATTCTTTTAAAAAACTACTTGCATGACATTGTCCACTTATAATCCTAAGTGCAGTCATAATGATCAATTTCGTAGCCATAGTGAGTGACCGTAAGCAAGGTTTAGGGTTTTTGAGACAAGTAAAAATAAGAATAACTTCAATCTTCCAAAGTAATGCTCCACAATAATGCTTTACCACAGCAGGGTTGACAAATGTTCCCTGGTCAGAAATATGTAAAATGCTGCCAAGAACCACGGACATGATTGTATCCCAAGGGTGGTTCTTTTATAAAATGGTCCCTGGACCAAAAATTTGCCAACCAATCCAAAACCAGACTGTTATGTCCAGATGCAGCTCCAAAAAAACACCACCTCCTTTACAGATATAAAAAGTTCTGGGATTTTTTTTTTTTTGGTCTAAATAGGTTTTACTCATTTAACTGTTCATTTTAATGTTCTGAAAATCTGAATCTTGCACAGCGATACGTTTCAAAACCTTCTCTACAAAGCTAGAAATATAACCCCAGCACAAAAATGCTAGATCTAACTAACATATTCAAAAAAACTATAGAGTAAAAAAATAAATAAACCTTTAAAAACTGACATATGTAATATTTTAACTGGAGATTAAATGAAAGATAAAGGATGATAAAATTATTTCCATTCTTTACTTAAGAACCAAATGAATTAAGTTTCTGTGTGTAAAAATTGTTGAATTGGATACACTCTCTCATCCAAGCAACTACAGTTAAGTTGTGCTTTCGAAGTTGTCAAGTGGAAACCTGAAACCCACCCTGATAAAACCAGAACAGCTCCGGAAAACAGGAGGAAATCTTAGATTTCAGAGCCAACATCCGGAGCTGTTCCATCTGCTTTTGGTGGAACTGATAGCCCTGAAGACCCGTTAGTTCTTGTTTTCTCACTTCCAATTTTTTCCTCTCTCACAGAGAAAAGCACCTCCTCTAACAAAAATCCATCCAAGCCTCCCATTATGCCAATGCCCCCTAAAGCTCCAGAAGATAAAACCCCCAACACACACTTCGGAGTCATCATACCTGACAGAGGTAGGTGTAGACACAATTAATGTCTGTCTTCAAACTCGGCTGAAGATGCAGGACTGTGTTGATGATGACTGTGGGTTGTTTCCAATGGAGTCATGGGAATTTTGAGATACTAGATTATTGATAGATAGACTGGACAGTGTTGAATAAGTCTCAGATCTTAATGTTTAAACACAGTCTGCTTTGGTTTATTGTGACCGTGGAGACAAGCTGTAATGACACTTTCAACAAAGGATGATGTAAGCAAAAAGCTCAGAGATAACACATGGGTTCAGCGTGTGTGTGTGTGTGTGTGTGTGTGTGTGTGTGTGTGTGTGTGTGTGTGTGAGATTGACTTGCCTTAAAAGCAGGCCGACTTTGCTAAAACTCATTAGTTTTCACTAACCCTGGTTTCTCTCTCTTTTTACTCTCTACTGCCTTCTCACACTAAGAGCCCAGGCAGTAAGTACCTGTTCCTCCCCAACAAAACGCTTCACTCTGATGCATATTCTTTCTGGCTTTTTTCTTTTTATTTATTTGTTTTTTGTTAGGTCATTCCATATTTACATGATTCAGGATGCAGTGTTAACAGATGCCATTCCAGTTCTTTTTGCACTTTGTGTTGTGTTTTTAGTCAGAGTCACAGAAGTTCTTCTGTTTGTTTGTTTTGTCCCAGTACCTGAGGCCCCTGATCGCCCAACCATCTCCATGGCAACTGAAAGCTCAGTCTATGTCACCTGGATACCAAGAGCCAATGGTGGCTCTCCGATCACAGCGTTTCGTGTCGAGTACAGACGCGGACGCAGTGCAGAGTGGATTGTGGCTGCAGATAATATCTCACCTCTCAAACTGTCTGTGGAAGTTCGTAGTCTGGAGTCTGGTAAGTTTTCATTTTATTCAGAACTTTTTTTTACCATCCAGCAAAGCATGAAGCCTAAATGAATCATTAGAACCACAGAAAGCAGGGCATCAGTAGCAGTATAGCTGGATTTAATTTCTTGTAACAGAACACATGATTATGTGTCGTTATTCCTCAGCATTACTTTAACATTGCTGCTCTGCCTGTGCCCATTTCTCAGGCTCCACCTACAGGTTTCGTGTTGTAGCCATGAACATGTACGGCGAGAGTCCGCACAGCATTCCATCGAAACCGTACCAGGTACCACTAGCCAATCCGCGTATGGCAGACCGTCCTGTGGTTGGACCTCACATCTCATCTACAGACGCCATCAGTGACACGCAGATCATGCTGCGCTGGACTGTGAGTAAAAAATAGACACACACACTGCATAAGATTAATGGAGGAAGATCTCTGTGGATACTTACTGAAGGGATAGGTCAGGTTCAAGAATATTTTTCTTGAGAAGTAACAGTAAAATAACATGATCATACAGTATTAACAAGTGTATCTGGGAGAAAATTTCACCTACTGTTCCTCCTGTAGTTGCATGAGGATTATTACAGAAGTTCAGGCTCCTTCAGGGCCAGATTTACTTTCAAATAAAGGGGTCAGATTGTGTTAACACTTTTCACTGTTCTCTTCGGTTTTTACAAATTCAAATATGAGAATTAATGTTTCTTGTGAGTCATAGATCATGAGCTGCAGTGAATCTTTTTTGAGACAGTATTAAATATCAGGTTGCAGCTCCGGAAGTAAGAAGTAGAAAAAGTCAAAGTAGAAAAGGACCTTAGAATGATGAACAGTAATTTGTGGCACTGTCTTAGCCAGGGAGGAATAATTTAGTAACCACTGGTCGATGTAATATATTTCCAGCTGGCTCACCTGTATTGGAGCTGTTGGTGGCTCCCTGGCAGCTGAGACTCAGTCAGACCTTTAATTGAATAGCTGTGCTGATTAGAGCTGCACTATAACAGAGATTAAGAGGCCCTGTCCGTCTGTGTTTTGATTCTGCACTCTTCAAAGCAATTTTTCCTCCTTAAAACAGTTTAGGCTGCAGATGGATGCAGATAGTTCCCCACATTTACTTAGCCTCAGACAGTCTCATTTTTTCCTGAAGTTCAGACAGTGCAATCACAATCTTGCTTTGCAGCCCTGTACATCTGCTGATAACAGGGGCCACCATTAGTTGCTGAAAGATTTCCTCTCTTTGTATTATAATTGCCCACCAGATTGCTAACATAATGTGTTTTTCCATCCACATCTAGTATAGTCCCTCAAGCAATAACAACACTCCAATCCAAGGTTTCTACATTTACTACCGGCCCACAGACAGTGACAATGACAGCGACTACAAAAGGGATGTGGTCGAAGGTAAGCGGAAATCTTCATTTTAATGTTTGTGTATCTGTGTTTCCACTGCAGCCCGGGGTAAGCTCATGCTGTGCACATAAACTGGGAGTTGGGAGAGTAATGGATACTCAGTGTCAGGAGTTGGGTGTACCGAAGGGGCATTTCGGCTGTTTGATTTATAAAGATTGCTCTCCCCAGGCAGCAAAGGCTTTGTGAAATCTGTTTTTAATATATAGTTGCCAACTAAAGGGACCAGAGCTGAAATATGATTCCAGCCAGAGAAGAGGGGCTCAGGTTGCTGGCTGGAATGCTAACAGTGGAGCCTGTTACAGGTAGAGAAAGAGCACGTCCTCTTACTCTGCCCAGCTCTTTCCATTCTGAATGTTTGGCTGAATGTTTCCATGATCTGCAGGGCGGTGTGCACAGTGAGCACTAAGATAACCTGGTCATCTTTTTTACTAGTCCAGAGTTAAAGCCACTTGATAAAATTCAAAAATTCAGCATCAAAAATACACAGACTAGTGTTTACCTGGACTGTCTGATATTTTGAAAAATGACTGGTTCTTTCTTTTTTGAAGTGTTATTTGATAATAGTGTTTCAGTACCAATAGGAAACTTTTGGGGTGAAAGGAACCCGTTTTTCTACAGAACTCCTTTTATTTCTTCATGTAAAGGCGAAAGTTTCCATTTGCTTCAGTGCCTAATGTCAGAAGTACCTGTATAAGAACACCACCTAAAACTAGACAAAATGGACACTGATAAACCATTCAGTGCCAAAACTTGGTGCTAATCAATCATGTTGGTGGTTCAAATGGTACACAGAATATGAAAGTGCCCTGCTGTCCTTACTTTCCCTTCAAATAATCATTTGAAATCTGAGATTGAGCAGAAACTGGTGCACATACACATTTGTGCACTAATGCTTCTGTATTGAGTAGGTTTGGCTTCAGCAGCCAGTATGTTTTATTGTTCCCACTTTCATATGTTAAAATCTACCTTGGGGCAGAGGTAGCACATGTGTAGTGATTCATTATAGTTCATATTAAACAAAGCACAGCAAGACCAGAAGCTTATTTCAGCCTCATTTGTTGGAAATGTAGCATTTGCATGTTGGAGATCGTCGTCTCATCTGTGATTTCAGTGCACGTAGTGGACTGATTGTGTGTGGTAGTGCAGCAATGGTGTGTGTGTGTATATAGAGTGGGAATACTGGAGGAAAGCCAGGACAAACATGAAGCTGCCATATATGGAGCTTGTCTAGAGTAAAACAACTGTCTGGGCCCTCGTGGGACTGACGGAGTAAGAGAGTAGGGTGGTGGTGGGGAGGGGGTGAATGAGACAGAGCATGAAAGAACATGACCTCCATAAAAGTGAGAGACGAGTAGAATGAGAAGGAAGGAAACACTGATTGTTTGCACAGGCAATGTGAGTAAACACTGACTCGTAGAGGAAGTGCTTTGTCACCTTTGTCACTGTTTTTTTTTTTTTTTTTCCTCTCTCTTTCTTTGTCTCTCCTGCCTTCCCAGGTGTAAAACACTGGCACATGATTGGACATCTGCAGCCTGAGACCTCATATGATATTAAGATGCAGTGCTTTAATGGAGGGGGAGAGAGCGAATACAGCAACGTCATGATCTGTGAGACCAAAGGTAAGGCAAACACAAACTGTACAGCGCCAGTGATGACTCATGCATGAGCCAAACCTCCACTTTATCAGAAGTCCAGGCATGTTTCCCCGAAGGCTGTAACTTTAATGATGGGTATGATTGCCATAATTACGCAGCATAAATTTACTGAGTTTTATGAGACCAACAACAATGGCTGTATTTTATAGTTTGGTACTTATGTTTCTTTACTGGTGGGTAAAAAGCTGTTCCTCATGTCTCCCTCTCTGCTGCAGCACGTCAGTCCCCAGGGTCACCCAGCCAGCACGCCATCACCCCACCTGACACCCAGCCGCAGGAACCACCCAGCCCTCCCGGAGGCCTGCTGTACCTGATTGTGGGCTGTGTTTTGGGAGTGATGGTGCTTATCCTGCTGGCTTTTATTGCCATGTGTCTGTGGAGGAATCGTCAGCAAAACAACATGCACAGTGAGTTTGTATATAAACTAAACCCAGACCTTGCATTAAAGGTTTGATTGTGAGATTTGGACAGATTAAGGCCTACAGTCTATATAATGTTAAATGTATGTTTGAACCGTCTGTCTGTATGTTGTGCTCACTTCAGGTTGTCCACTCCAAAGTAAGTGTGTCGGACCAACACACAACACGCAGAGTTAACTAAGTTTCATTTGAGTTATATTTTAAATACAGTGTTGGCCCCAGGGCAGCTTGTGCAACATATTTCAAGTCCTATGTGGATCCCACAAAAAACTGTTTGGCATTGTTTACCAGACCTGTTGGATCAGTAAATAGTTGGGCTTTTTCAGCTTTAACATTTGATCGAGTCACAGGTGTTTAGATTCTGTGGAGTTCACCAACATTAGAGCCTCATTTTAATAAGAGAGCTGATTGCTTTTTGGCAAAATGTTACCTCCGTTTCGGTAGTGACGTACCTGACATACTGCTGCCATTAATTTGTTTTGCCAAATATAAACACGCTTATCCTTCTGTCCTGGCTCTGTTTGCAGAAGAAACCAAGTGCAGTGTTTAATGTTTTTTCTTAAAACAAGCTGATTTACAAGAACATTGCCAAAGTATAAAAAAGCTAAAGTCTAGGCATCTTAAAAAGTCTGATAACGGCTAGAGAAAAATAAAATAAAGAGGAATCTGACAAAGTTTCAGCATCAAATTTTAGCACATGCTGTCCTGTGACAAAATAGAGCTGCAAACAGATTAAAGAAAAAAAAATTTAAATGAATACAAATCTTACATCTTTGACAGAAAAATTTACCACTTAATACTGTGTTTCTGTGAGTAATAATCAGATTTCCAGCAGTGGCCAAATGAATTTTGCATTATGAATTTATACTGGGCTTTGGACAGATTTCGAGACTGTGCTCAAGAAGTATTAAATTGCCTGCCTAGCTTCTTAACTTTTCTTGTTGTGATGAGTTGTTTAACTAGATCAGACTTTCAGACCGGTGTCTACTTCTCTCCTCCGTGCCGTAGAGTATAACCCTCCCGGCTACCTGTGCCAGCCAGCAGAGATGAACGGCCATGTTCACGAGTACACCACACTGCCTGGCACCAGCCGCATCAATGGGGGCATCCATGGGGGCTACGGACAGAGTGGCCCCATGTTACCCCAAAGCTGCCACCACCTCCACCACAAACTTCCCAACGGCTTGGCGCTCCTCAATGGCTCTGGTGGGCTGTTCTCACCCGGCCACCCGCACAGCCACGATGGCACCCTGCCCCACAGCGTCCGGGACTGTGACCACTCACACCCGCACCACCACCATAACGTGAGTGTCACAGTTCAGACCGACCTTAGTCATAGCCTTAATCATGCTGTGTGACTATTAACTCAAGCATGGTGATGCACATTATCATGTAGAAATTCAGTTGAGTTCAATCAAGTGTTTGTGTTGTCTGGTCAGGGTGGAGGAAGGTACACAGCTCTGCCACAAACTGAGTCCTCTGATTGCATGAGCTGCCAGAACCTCTGCAACAACAACAGGTAAGGGAAGAGGTTTGTTAAATGTGAATTAGCCTGGTATCTTTTGCTTCTCTGTGGCTCACGTTTGTTTTTGGGGATTTTTCCAAGAAATGTGGGAATTTAATGGTGTCTATTTTATGTAATAAGAACTGGTCATAATGGAAAGAAGACTGAACAAAAATGAAAATGTGGTCACAATTCACTTCTGAAAATTTGCAACCAGTCAGTAGTTTATCTGTTGTTGATACCTCAGGAATTGAGTACATAATTTGTAGCTTAGTGTACACACCAGGAAACTTTCTGAGCTCTATTTGTCACAAAAATATCTAATTTACAATGGTCATTTTGCAGAAGGAAGCGCATCTTCTCGTTGTAGGGGAACAAACTCATGTTGTATACCAGCTTATTCTGATTTTTAGGCTTAGTCTGTGTTTTTGTTCAAAATTTAGCTTTGCTCAAATTTCATAACTTTCAGCAGTACAAAAGTGTCCTGCTTTGTTTGTGACCCCTTCCAGACCAAAACACAAACACACTTGCCCGCTGATAGTCCTGTTTATGTACTTAAGAGGTCCCCTGCATCACAGTTTACCCTGTGTGCACCCAGCCGGCAGACCTAATGAGCCCTGTGTTTACTTACCTCCAGCTGCTGGGAAAAGAGGGGGTGTGGTGAGCATCCAATCACGTACCGATGGAGGGAATCGGAGTTAACAGAAACGTGGTGAAGTTTGCTGCGTACAACTGTCTGTGTTTGGGAGCTTCACCAGAGAGCAAAGCCACAATGTCTCTGTTATTTAGCTGCAGTTTGTGTCGTAGTTATTTAGCGGTCCTTTAATCTCTACTGTTGAGAATGCTTTTTGCAGCTGTGCGAGAGTGCTCCAGTTGTGTTAGAGCTGTCATTGTTTTGTACACTGTTAGGGCTATTAACACAAGGGTTTTCTGTGTCAGGCAGAAAAACCACAGATATCTGCAGAGCAGTGTGTGAAGTACTGCTGAGAGTTGTCAGGGGGTGAGCACTTTGCAACACACAGGCAACTTAAATGAACAAATCTCACTTTTATTCCATCCCTGCTGGTCTCTGAACAGATGTTACAACAAGACCAATGGCACTTTCTCCAGCGGCACACTGCCGCTAATGCATCGTGTGGCACCGTGCCAGCAGGATGGTTTGGAGATGATGCCACTGGGCCAGGTTTCGTCGAGGTGCCACAGCCCCGATGACCAGATGCACTCTGGTGACCAAGAGGCCAACAAAGTGTACCAGCCAGATGAGCACAAAGAGTCCTCGCCCTCACAGCATTCCTGCTGTCTGGTTGGGAACAATGATAACTGTCCGGCAGACAACACTGGTGAGATACAAAATCTTTCCAAGTATTTGCTGTTTTTTCCCTCCTCTTCTTTTTTTCATTTTCTTGTTTCCTGTTTTTCTGGTGCTTTCTCACTTCTGTGCACCAGCAGATAATAGAAATCAGTAGATTCCGTTTGCATCCTTCAATATAACATAAATCAACTGACAAAACTTAATTTAAATTTTCACAGAAAACTTCTTTTTTTCATGCTTTTTGATTATGTATGTTTGAGAAAATCCATAATTACAGATGATTTTTGGAGTCTGAATAAAAAACACTAATTAGTCAGATTGTTAGTTTGTAGAATTTTAAACTCAAGTAGTTAATAAGATAAAAGTCTAAACGCCCACTTCCAGACTCATGTTTCAGCACTGTTGTGAACTCAAGCTTCTTCTTGATGCCTTACTACTAGGTTTTTATATCGATACCAGTGTCATGTTGTATGCAGACAAACTATGCAGCATCACCACAAATTACACTGTGGGCCTCTCCAGAATCTTTACTTGTCTTTTTTAATATGAAGTATAAACCAAAGACTTTCCTCTCCCTCTGTGCAGCTGAGGAGGAGGTGGAGTGCGTGGACACAGAGGGGCCTGTGGTGTGCTGGGAGAGTCTTGGCCTGCCAGACTTGGACTGTGACGAAAAGCCTGGGTGGATCTCCAATGGCAGCCTGGCAGGAGAGTTGATCCAGCCTGGCCCACAGGAGGTCTGAACGCAGCCCACACACAAACGCGCTCTTCTGCAGTGTGGAGGGTTTAGAGAAACAGTTGTGGAACTGTCAAGGACAAAGGACAGTGATGAAATGGAGACAAGACACGTTAAAAGGACAAGGACACAAAACTGTTGGTGGACTGCAGGGACGAGCGATGTGGGAAAGAAAGAGACTATGAGACTGAGAGCAAAGCCAGATGGAGGGAAATGTGAAGAGAAAAGGGGCGTTGCTCAATGACAGACTATATCCCATTGGAGGGAAGACTCATTAAAGATCAAGAACTCTTTAGATGACTTATTTATTTTTTGTAGTAGTAAAATATTATTTCATATGAATGTATCTGTTTTTAAAGATAAAAGTTTGTCTTTTATATTATTTATGCATTTTGAATGAGAAATACTATTTTTGTTGTTTTGTCTCTGTGTTCCACTCAAGTGTGGAGATTAGCAGTGGTCTTTGTAAAGTTTTGTAATAATATAAAGAGAAGATATGGAAGAGTAAACGACCTATTTTCAGTTTCTTTCCTCCCCTTCTTCATGTTCAGCGCCTGATGAATGATACCCATAGTGCATTTCCCGGCTTGCGTCCAAACCCATCGATATTTCTGGCAGGCCTTTGATGTGGCTCTATGATGGGCTGTTCCACTGCAGTGACCCCTGAGCAGAGTGAACACTCCCTTCACTGTTCAGATTAAGGCTTCTGCTCCCTGCTTCAGTGAATACTTGATAGCTCATCACTTTACACAGAATCCACTCCTGCTATAAGAGCGCTGTTGACCTACTGGCCCCAATCTGTTTGAGAACCAGAGTAGTTACATTAAAAAAAAATCATACTGATTGTTGCATGTTAAGACTGCTCTGCTGCTTTAAAAAAAACAACAAAAAAAAAACAACAAAAAACCAAAAACCTGTTGATGATCACCAAAACAGACTGGTGCAAATGTCCAACCACAGAAAAACAAAATACAAAATCTAAAATTTGACACATACACATCCTTTCATTGATGTAGTATTCCTTGATTAAAACAGCTAGGTCACCTACATAAAAACAGTTTTGTTTTATCATACCAAGAAAAGAGAATAAATAGCCCTAATGAAATCAGTTAACTGTTATGTCTGTTGCTTATCCAGATAACAGATTCATTGTTTCTGAAAAACACAATACTATTGACTTTTTCCAAGGAAAAACATCCAGTAATTCAAGTAACTCAAACTAATTTTCTTCACCTCCATTGTATTGGGGGAGGCAGGCAGAAATCGCACATCTAAAAATTACATACAAAACCTGAACTGTCTGCATGGCTAGTTGGCACTTGGGGCTATGTGAGGGAAATAGGTTATTGGGATTTGGTTGAGGTGACTCTTGAAGCAAACAGAAACTGGAAAGATTAGAGAAATATGGCCAGTTTAATAACTGTACATTCCATGTTTTCTGTGCCATGTAAAGGTTGAATTGCCACCTGGAACTGCCCAGCATGAAAATGTCTGGTGTAGATTTAATGTCCTACTGAAAACAAAATGGATAGTGGTATTAGAAATAGGAGGAGGATGAGTTTATATTCTGTTGTTTGAGTGAAATGGTCCTGATGTGACAACGTACTGCAGGTAACTCATTCGTAAAACAGTTGTAATACACTCGTCTCAGGTTTCAGCCTGCATAGTTCCAAACCATTTTTAAAGGCTTAAACCCTCCATTGGATTTAAAATAATCTCCATGGTGTACTGGCTGATTGGAGTTGATAGGATTGCAGCAGGCAGATGACAGGGCTGGCTGTGCTTCACTGAGGATGACTGCGGTGCAGGCTTTCCATGCCTGGTGCCTGTCTGCCTGTGTTTGTGCCAGAGTCGCCTGCCAGTTCTTAGGCCCTGGCTCGCCTGGCATCTCTCCTCCCCCTGATGGTGTATGGGATATTCCTGGATATACTTGCCTGCTCCTGAGGCGTGGCACAGCCTCTTCCGGCTGTTATTTTTAGTCTTGATGGAGGCTGTTGAGGTTGGTGGCATTTGCCCATTTGACGTGCCTGAAACACTTCTTTCCCTCCAATGGCCTCCCTCAGTTTCTCAGCTTTAAACTTCCCCTTTTTTTTCGAAAGACACTGACAAAAAATGTTTGTTTCCGTGGTGTGAATCTAAAATTACAAGTGAATCGAAGCACAAAATGATTGAAAGAAGTGACCATTCTTTGTACAGTCTTACATTTTCTTTTAACTTTGTTATATTTCTCTGCAGTAGCTTATCTGTGTGTCCATTATGTTTCCCTTGCTGCAGTTACGAAGGAAAAGGAACAAAACAATGGGTAGGAAATGAAGCTGGAAATGAAAGAGAAATGGTCCAGGGAGGGAGAGGGGATGCTGACAGACGCAGACTGGGCTGATGAGGAGATAAGGGCAGGGCTGTCTTTAAATGAGCTTCTTCTCCCTCTCCCGCGTCTGTCAGTCGGCACTCTCCCTCAGCCCTGCCCTGCACCCTTTGCCCACGCAGCTACACCCCTTCATTAAGGAGCCCATGGGAACAAAAAAGCTCATTGTATGTCCTGGAATTTCTGCCCCTTGCTGCAGCGCCGACCTGTTAATGCCAGTCCCTCCGCCCACCATTCTTCCTCTCTGTCTCCTCTCCAGCACACTCTGAATGAATGCAATTCTTATGAATTGGGCAGTGTGTTGTTAACTAACTTGATTCAACCCCAGGCAGTTTTATCCTTGAGATGTCACAAACCGCAAGTGAAGTATGTTGTGGTTGGATGAAGTCCAACAGCATACCAGTGGGTCCCTGCAAGCGATGAGCTCTGATGCAGCATAAGATGAATGGTCTATATTCACAGTTTATTTGTAAAACAGCTCAGATTGATGCATGTGGACACCACATAGCAGTTCTGGTTTTTGTGAAGTTCAAACGTCTGCATTTGTCGTGTGCACCTGTTTGCTTTAATCAGGAGGAAAAACAAAAATTCTGCCTCATCTTGAGCCCAGCTGCATCCCCTTTACCCCCGGTGAGCTTATTCATAAGAGACAGGTTGAACCTGCTGACATAAGTTTCAGAATGAAAATTAGACTTAAAGAAACACACGCAGAAAATTAAATTATCAATGTATGAACTGACCACTAATATTAACACAGATTAATTATTGAAGCAACAATAAATAAACATTAGTTTAATGGTGCAAGGATTTCTGTGGTGGCATCTGCCACTTAAAAGGAGCAAGATTGTTTCAGACAAAATATTCAGGAGTGAGAGTTTGTGGTGTCCAGTGATATTCTGTAAAATGTTGACATGTTTCAGTCTGCTCTGAATGTGCTTCAGTCTCAGGCTGTTGAAAGTGACAACACATAATTTAAATAGTGAGTTTAAGTTTAACATAGAGAAAGGAAAGCAGCACAGCAGTGTGGTTAAAAGTAATGAATAATAATATGTTGAGAAAACAAATAATAGTTTCTTCTAATGAAACCATAATCCATATGGTTTCAATAATCAGCACAATACAAGCACTGGTGAGGTATTTGAAACTGAAACCACAACCCATGGTGTCACGCTTTGTAAGTTTATATGACTACAAAGATTGCAGGAGACAATAGTTCAGTCTTTCCCTGATCAAAGTGTTTCAGTATGTGTTACAGCCCAGCCCACTGATAAAAGTCGATTTAACTCTTGATAACATAACATCACTGGACAAAGCTCCCTTCAATTCTGAAACCTTTCTCAGATGAATAGTAGTAGTCACCCTGTGATGAGCCAATTTGGAGATTTTGATTAAATTGGTGTAATTTCCCTTTACATTCATATTGTCATTGGTTAAATTCTATTCACTGCTATTATACTCATTGTGATGGGACTACAGATCTCAGGCATGTATCTCAAAGTTTGGGTATCAAAGATCAAAAGCATCTGCATGATGGGATGCTACTAGAGAGTACTCAGAGAGAGTGTTTGGGTAATTCGGATGAACAGATGGTTCAGAGCAGCAAATAGTTTGAAGAACCACACAATTACCATGAATCCTTAAAGTAGACATTAATTCAGCACACTGCTGTAGTGTTTAAATTGATATAATCAAAGCAGTTAGAATTAGTTGGCCACCACATCCAGTCGGGTGAAGTAAAAAGTTATCCTGGCTCCTTCGTCTGTATCGTACAAAGCCTGACAGGTGTACATCCCTGCTGCATCCCTCTGAAGCTCCTCTATGAGCAAAGCTGAGGTGTTGATGAGCACCTGCATGCGGCCCAGGCTGCTGGACTGAGACTGGAGCTTTGGGCCCTGTCCATAGTTGTAAGCCACTGCTACATTATTTTCAGTGCCTGGTTTGGTAAAACCCCAGATGAAGATGTTAGGCATGGTGGAGCCACAATGCAGGGTGACTGAACCTCCTACTGATGCTGTCACATGGGAGCGAATATATTCTACCTCCTCAGGATCAAGTATCTCCAGACCTGTAACACAAGACATGTGGAGTCAGTTACTATAATTGTATGGAAAGAAAAATTCATGTGTTGTTTTTCTGCACATCAACCAAAACAGTCTCTACAGACTCAGTATTGACAGATGTTTATTAGCCTGTGTCTTCAGAAAACTTTACAAGACCTCACAGTTTGCTGGGAATGGCCTGCGTCAGCTCTTGAGGCTGAACAACACATAATTAAACACACTCATAGTTTATCTGCCTCTGGCTTATTTGACTGATCAAATGTTAGGATCCTCCCTCTGACTGTGTTTAGCAATCTGACAAAATAAAGAGACAGAGAGAGTGCCTACTTGCTTCAACTTGTCTCCAGCTTAACAGCTTTGTTATTAAAGTGAGCTAAAGTACAATGAGGCTTTACCTTGCAGAGGTAGAGTCAGGCTGCAGAGGAACAAGCAGAAATAAGGCAGCATCTTTAGACTCCTTGTGGTGCCACAAAACACAAAAAATGAAAATCTTAAGTTAGGGGACTATTTAAAACCTATCACACTTCTGAAATTGTGTTGCCCCTCCTGTCCACACTGCTGTATGTACACAGAGTGACTGAGGGAGGCTGTGGGACTCACAGGGAGAATTCTTTCAAACTACACTGGATTCATTTTAAATTATTCATCAATGTTTCCACCTCCCCGGTGTTGCTCCATTTTCATTGTCTCTTCAGCTCTCCACTAATGGCTGGGCTAATGGCTAGACCTGAGAGTGAAAGGTGTAGGGTGTCAGGACGATGCTATTGCTTCATGTATAATTTAATAAACCAATGAAGATAGGCCTTTGTAGAAATTCCATCACTTCTCATGTGAAATGAAAACCATGGCCCTGCAAGGTCAGAGAATCAGTGTGGAGACTCCCACGCATACACATGTGAGTTATTTACCCGGTGAGAGGCATGCTGCCAGAAGAAAATCACGACTAATTCATGTCATCTACTCATATCTGCTTTTCTCATGACTCAGTGGACAGTATTGTGCCTTAGACAAGAGTGGCTCATAGAGGCAGCATACATAAACACTTAAAAATGCATGAAGTTTTGCATAATTTATGTATGGTTACCAGTGCCAAAATCCTTAAATGCTTGTTGCAAGTACTTCTGTTGTAGCAAAAAACTGTGCAGACTAAATTTAAGAGGAGATAAACAGTGAGCATCACAAGTGGTGGCATATAGCAGCTGTCAGTAAAATGGCTGATGTTTGGAGCTGCTAGCTGTAAGAGAAGAGGATGATGCTGAGCAGTGTGGCCCTGTAAGCAGCCCATAAACCTGCTCTTACTGGAGGCAAACCCAGACTGAGGAGAAGGCTCTAATTACAGTAGTAGGAACTTAATGTTCAGCACTTTGGGGGGAAGAGGAGGACTATATTTAGGAAGCTGACAGGCAATGTAATAAAACTGTGAAATAAAATAACATGGTTTCTGAGGGCAAAGTGGACTGATGGCAGATGAAGTTCAAAGATGTGTCAAAGGAACATTGACAAACTAATAAACACATTCCACAATGGTGTTTTTGATGAAATTGCCAAGTCCTGCAATGGAAAATACTGAAAGAAAATAGAAATACAGACATAACTATACAAACAACTAACTATAATAACTTTTTGCACTCCACTGGCCAGTACGCAGTATGATAGTTTGGCAATGTATCCCAGCATACAGTGTGTGCCAGAAATGTGTTAGAAATGCTTCAGAATAAGAACCATTTACAATATGTATCCTTTATCATTTTATAACAGTGCAAACAGAATATTTTTGCATTGCTTAACTGTTCATGTGATGACATTTGATATTCAGTGAAGCAGATTATGACAGAGCTTTGAGAATAGCCAAGTAAATTGATCTTGCATAGCAGACAGAAATTTCTTTCAGCATTTGCATTTGTCTCTTCAGAAATATTGGTCTGTATTGTATCTGATTATCTTAAACAATGGAATTATCCTGATCACAAGACGTTTATTCCATGCACAGTAAAATTTTAAACCTATGCCAGTACAGCTAGACCACTGACATAACCCTCTTGCAGCTGCCACACCAGCCTCTAATTTTCAAGCTATATCACAGAAGGGAAGGAGTGTGATTTGTCATTAATGGAACCAGAAGTCCTTTTCTGCTGGAGCAAGAGCTGACCAAATTCTTTTCTGGTGAAGCACATCCTTTCTAAGCATTGCAGTCCTGCACACAACAGCCTGCCACATCTGCTGGCTGCCTGCCTGATTTGTCTGGCTGCTCTCAGCTTTTAAAAAAATGAGAAGGAAGACCACGCAACTGGAAAATGTGAGTTGTTGAAAAACAAAATGTTTTGGATGGTGGTCTGTTTGGGGGGACTTGGCCCTGCTAAGGGAGAGTTAGCGACAAAGGAGATGTTGCATCTTATCTGGACCGTCTCAGCCCTGTAAAAGCTTTCAGGTGCAGTGCCCTATTGCGCGGATCTGACCAGGCCAAGCTTGAGCAACTTTTTTTTGTTCTTGGCAGCAGATGAGAGAATAGAATCAGATCCAGATAGCTGGGACTATATAGCCATCTGGGTAACACATTACTGCCACCCCAACATGTGCCACCCGCCCAGACTGTGAGCACTTGGCAACACTGAACTTTATGTGAAAGCAAAGCTGGCAAAACAGGTGAGTTCCTTCAGTGTGCCCTATGATTAGATCAGTCATTACCACTGGCATTGTTGAAAGCAAAGCTAGCCTCTCATTTCCAAAGACCACCTGCACTGGAATGTGTTACTAAAGATTAACAGCAGATGATTCAGTCTGTGTTGGCTTACACTAAGGATGCATGTTTCCGCTTATCATCTAATGAGATTCTGGTTTATTTTCCTCTTTGACAGAAAGGGCTGTTCAGCCACTGCTTATTTTTGTAACTTGGATTTTATCAAAATGGGCCAGTGTCCAGAGATGTTGACTCCCTCTTATTTTGTAAGATTTGTTGTCCTCTGCACATCAAAATCCTGAGATTTGAGACTCATGTGTCTTCTGCTGGCTGCATCTGTGAGGTTTCCTTGTCCCCCTCCTCCCTGCTTTTTCTACAGTTTCACAGTTGTATCAGGGACCACACACCGAGGAGGTGGAGCAAAGCTGTTCTACTGCTCTGGTAGACAGGCTAACATATATTAGCCACCCTATCGTATATTTCTGCTCTATCATCATTTATCTGCCAGGCAGCCAGAGCAGAGGTAAGCAAGTCTGTGCTCGTAAAACACAGAGGCCCACCCTTATGACCTCAATTTCCCTCCTGGCTCACTTCTCATCTCACAGCCTCAGACTTCGTTGTGCTGGCCTCCTCTGCAGAGGCCTCTACCTGAATCATGGAGCACAGCCATTAGCTGACTGGCCTTGGGACAAGGGCAGCAGGAAGGGGCCTCTCCCCTCAACTGAGTCCCAGAAGTGCACAGGCACAAAATATTGATTTACAGAAAAGCTACAGATAACTTCTGCATCCCTGCAGCCTACTTATTTTCCTACTGTTGTCCAAGTATTCAGTCAAGTGCTAAAATAGATCAGTGGGTGGAGATAATTCCATGCATACTTACTAAAGTTGGGCAGCAGTTGGTTAGCACTGTTGCCTCACAGCAAGAAGGTTCCTGGTTCAAATCCCAGCAGGAGCCTTCCTGTGTGGAGTTTGCATGTTCTCCCTGTGCTTGTGTGGGTTTTCTCCAGGTACTCTGGTTTCCTCCCACCGTCCAAAAACATGTTTGTCAGGTTGATTGGTGACTCTAAATTGCCCACAGGAGTGAGTGTGAGTGTGTGAGGTTGTTTGTCTCTATGTGGCCCTGTGATGGACTGGTGACCTGTCCAGGGTGGACCCCTGCCTTTCACCCAGAGAGAGCTGGGATAGGCTCCAGCAGATCCCTGTGACCCTGGTTAGGAATAAGTGGGTATAGATGATGGATGGACTTACTAATGATACAATAATGATAATTTGATATAACTAACAAAGGTGGAGCATTAATACTTTCTAGCTAATTTGATGAGAAGATTAAAACCTCTCACTATATATTTGTGCAGTAAATTATGACTACGATGACAACTGTGAAACTGTAGAAAAAGCAGGGAGGAGGGGGACAAGGAAACCTCACAGATGCAGCCAGCAGAAGACACATGGGTCTCAAATCTCAGGATTTTGATGTGCAGAGGACAACAAATCTTACAAAATAAGAGGGAGTCAACATCTCTGGACACTGGTCCATTTTGATAAAATCCAAGTTACAAAAATAAGCAGTGGCTGAACAGCACTTTCTGTCAAAGAGGAAAATAAACCAGAATCTCTTCGCAGAAAGAGTAGAAATAGGGGGAAAGAGCTAACACGGATCAGTCCAAAGGTTAAAAAAATCCTCTTATCTGCGCCTGTAAAACTCATTGATAAATAAGTACAGTAGTGTATTTATCACCATATCCAAGTATTGCTTTAAATCAACAAACCAATGACTGTGAAACACATGAATGAGTTCTTCCAGTTTTGAATGGATGACCTCTACTGGCTTCCAAAGATCTGTGGATACATTTGCTCTCCAACTTAAGTGTATTTGTTGATCACTTGCACTGTATAAAACTTATATCATCATCATGGCAAGTCCTTCAGTTTAATGGTTATTGTTAACATCTTGTTTTTCTCAAAACAGGAAGAAAAATGTGTCACTGGGGTAAGATTATTTGACTTGTTCCCAATTAAAATCATCTTGTGTAAACGATTTACTTGAATCAAGTGTTGTTCTCTTGACACTAGTGGAAAGATATGTTTATACTGCCCTGGTTCATGATGTTTACACTCAGAGTCCTGTAACAAGAGAACCCCCACTGGATTGAACAGGAGTTGTCTCACTCCACTGGCAGAGGTTTTATTTTAAGTAGAATACATTGCTGAGGTTTAGTAAGATGCTAAACAGGATCTGACTGTGTTAATATTTTACAGTGTGTTAGTCTGAATTGAGCTTACAACATGCTAGGTTGGGTATGTAAACCACAGGACTACAGAGGGCCTGGCTCTCGCCCCTCTTTTGAAGCAGAAAGCAAGTCCATGTCAGGGAACGTGTGTGAAGTCCTGAATGAGTTGACCTGGAAAGAGCCAGATGGGGATTGGGACTTAAGCACCAGAGAGGCCTTCTGCAAACAACATGTGGAAAGGCTTTGGCAGCTAATGTAGCATGGAGTATTTATGTACTGAGCACAGACTTGACCACTGTCCATCAGGATTCAAGGAGCAGATATGCCACAAATAGCTACGACCCCTGTAACCACTTCCACAAGACCACATCTTCTGGACTAGCTTCCCCTCACCCCCTCTTTTTCTCCAGCCTTGCTCCCCATGGGACCTATGTACTGCTCCTGATTCAGCTGTTTAATGTACAGTAGCTCATACCCACAATCCTCTCGGAGCAGGTGGTCTGTCATAGGCCTCTTTGTTTTCCAGAGTCTTCCATGGCCGCTAAGGGCAGAGAACAAGAGGAACATGTAATAATCCAGTGTTTTAGGCCTTTTTTCAGCAGCTTATTCTCTGATTATTTCAATTCATAGTCAGACTGGATTGTCATATTACAATAGGAGTGAGAGGTTCATGGAGCTGTGTGGTTTACTTATAATGATTTATGGTGGTGCACATTGAAAGGGAACTGTCTCGAGACGTGACAGTGAATTTGCCAGACAATCAGTGGAGGCTAAATTACTAAACACAGTCAAAAAATAACCAACTTATCCCATCAGACCACAGTGTGTAATTTTTGTACCTTGTAATTTTTTTTCTTTCTTTCTAAGTTTTCGAGATAAAGTATAGGTAGTTTATCTACCATATTTTTCAAAACAGTGGTCTTTCCGCAGTCTTCTGTTTTCCCAAGGCAGCAGTTCATCACTCATTTCTATTCTGAGTTGCCTTTGGGGATGACTTTTATGTGTCTGTGAAGGTTGAATGTTCTCACTGAAAGTTGTTTTGACAAATAACTCTATCTTTACACCTGCATTACTACCCAACAGTGTGACCATATGGGTCACACAGTGATGCGTGGTAAACGGGCTAAAACATGCACAAACCTGCGTGTTTACATTGGCAGATGCGTTTTTTTAAATTTAGTGTTAGATGACATGTTTTACTGTCACCATGAATCCTGGTTTCTTGTTCAAACTGCAGCACTTTCTATTATTATCCAATTCATCATGAGATGTGCAACAGTAAATTATCAGGCTCACTCAACAGAAGTGCTGCACTGTGGCATGTCAACAATTTAAATGGTGAGATGTTTTCCTAAAACCAAAAATTAGCTTTAAAGATGCTTCAAGCATGACAGTGTAAATTACTGTTTTGTTTCCACTGGTCTAATGGAGTTGTCAAACATGGTTTAACTCCTTCATCTTCTAGAAAAAAACGTACCCTGTGTTTACTTTACGAGCACATGCCAAATTTGTGCAAGTTTGGTTGTGATGCTGGTTGGTTTGATGCTTGTTGATTCAAGACTGGCAGGAATCACAGGTATGTGTGTCTGACAGGTCTTACAGCAGTCAGTTTCTGAGATGCTTATTTTTATATTTTACTAATGGCATTTATATATAAAAAAAAAGGTTTAAAAATGAAACAAATCTCTAAAAATAACAAAATGGGTTTGGCTATTCTCTTAAATCTCTTCACCATAATCAAAATGGAGACCATAAGTGTTTGTGGATCACATGTAAATATGTCACTGGATATCAGACATGTATGAAGTATGCAGAGCAGTGGCAGTAAAATCTAACATGGTGCAAGTCTACAAGTACTGTAGAGATGCAGGCAGGAATACTGCATATGTTTGGAATGGTTTTCAGACATACCAGCATCCCATTTTTCTGCCTAATGTGACCATAAAATGAAAATGAACTCAGAACGGATGTAAAACGGTGTTAAAACTTTGGGAATATATGTACACAATTTGATTAAATTTTACATAATTTCGTTAATAGCTCAAGTTTACAAAAAAAGCAACCTGGAATGGAAATCGCTGCTGTTATACAAGCTTATATTTCACACAATGTTAACTCAGCAGCACTGTCACCGGTTTACAATGATATGCTTCCATTCACACATATAGTAGCCATGAAAACAAACATCAACAAAAGTAAACAAATTATCTACAATACACGCCCTGTGAGTCATGTAGGTTTCTCCTCTTGCTGCATGTGTGTTTGTAAGGTAAAGACATTAAACCATTACCATTTTTTCAAAAACAAACTTGAACCCTGGAGTGCCTTCCCCATCTGGAAGCAGTAGAGGACTTGTCTAAAAGATAAAAACGATATGAATCGCTCCTGGCAACTCAAATGTCCAGTCTGGGATCAATTACATAGACAGGATTCAGAGAGACAGGAGGGGAGCACAGATTCTATATCATGGTCAGGTCCAGCGTAGGCATGTAGCCCACATACACCCACCTACAAACACTCATTAAACAAACTGCTTTCTGACCTGCAGCTTGTGTGCACAGTTCCCAGTGTCTGGTTATGGATTGGCTGAAGTTGCATGCTGCCATGTTCCCGCCCCACTCGTACACTGCATTTAACAAGCAACTGATGGCAGTTCCAGATGAGGCCGCTCTCAGCCAGTTGCTCTGTCATGTGGGCTAGGGCAAGGATTTCCAGTGGAATCTACATAACGAGCTGGATGTCTCTTTCATAGCTTTTAAGAGTGTACACAAACTCCATACAAACATGTTTAAAAAAATCCATTTTAATTGATATTTCCGAGCTTTATGTTTAATTTTGTCTAACATTTCTGTACCCAGAATTCATTAGCTTCAACACCATAAAAACATCTGCCTAGCAGTCTCAGCGAAATGCATTGTGGGACAGTAAAGACTGGGGGAGGAGGGTCGTAATGGAATGAATATGAATAACACAAAGTAAAAACAGACAGCACAACCAGGAGGGGAGACTGGGCAAAAGACAAAAGGATTTAATTGGATCCAGCCTGTTTTGAGCTCTCACTGTTTCAAAGGATGACGTTGCCATATGTACAGCTACACTCACTGTGTTTGCTGGAGTCATAAGCAGCCAGGGCCAGACATTCACGGTTTTACAAAAGGTCACAGCAACACCTTCAGTCCCTGTAACCTTTTTGTAGGGTCAGGCTTCAACTCACATATAGTGCAGGACCTCATGTAGCCCCATTAAACTTCATTGGCCTGGCCTGCTCTATGTCTCCCATTGCCTTTACAAATGCAACTACACACAATGGCAACTGTTTGGATGTTACATGTCATTGTTCAGTGATGTTTAGATTTACGAGATTTACAACTATATGCTTTCTGTTAAATATTAGTAATGATGTGTATAAATTACAGGTTTCTCTATATGTTGATTTTACTCACTTTTTCAGCTTTTCATCTATATTGTTTAAAATATGTCTAATGATTTTTTTCAATATTTTAACAACCACAGAAGAAAAAAAAAATGTTGAGCTGGATCCTTTTGTGCAGCTGGACTGTGTTTTAGTTAGGATTGCTGTGCCAACATGGCATCCAAATAGCTTTTCACACGTGGATTTTCAAGGTTTTGAAAGCTACCTGGAATCTAATGTGAATGCAGTGGTAATCTAATGTCACCATTTCTTTTTTTTTTTTTTCTCTGCTGCTTGTCAGTGAGTCATACCTGTCTTTGTGTTAAACATTGACTATTTCTGAAGGAGACGAAGGGTGAGGGACTCTGAACATGATTAAAATTCATCAGAGCAACTCTACTGCCATCTATTGTCCACTCGCAATGTCCACAATTAAAAACGAGCACATTTCCTGTTGCAGCTTTGTGCTAAAGCTTGAGCAGGAGAACATTAAGCGGAGGAGAACAAAGAGTCTAGAGCAGCTAGTTTTGTCCAAACCAACAGTAAATCTGAAAAAGACAGGACTCTCTAACGACTATGTGGTCAGTATAGGCTTCATCTGATTTCTGCTTAAACCGTTTTAGAGCAACTCATTGTACATGTGTGAGTGAAGTGGATCATGGGTATTTTGCCAACAAGGGGAGATGAGTTTTCAGGACTCTCATTGAGCACAAGTCAGTAATGATCTCTTTTCTTCCTTCTCACTCCCACAAGTGTCTGCATATCTTAGTGATTAACATTTTTTATATGTACCTGAACCTAATTTTTATATAATTTATTTGTATTTGTCTGACATTACTTAGTTACACAAATGATTTGTCTACTTATAGGATATATGTAAATGCATCTCACCCAATCTCAATAAATGGAAAAAACTGCAAAGCTTCGTTTTTAATGAACACTCTGCCATCAGTATGCTAACCACTGAACCTGAACCAGTGAGCTAAATATTACCTTAATTCACCACCCTCCTGGATTTAATCCATGAAAACATGTTGGCCAACTACAGCAGAGAATTGGCCACATGGGTGTGTAGGTGTGCCAACAGTCTTCATCATAACACAAACAAGACTGTGGAGATTAAATCAACTTCCACAAGAACCCATGTAGTATATGCTCATCTTTCACAATGCCTTGAGCACACAATTAAGTCGTTTAAATTCTCTGGTCTGAAGAGAACATTTCCAGTCTGACTGAAACATGCTCTTCCTGTCTCAAAATCAGTATCCCAAACATCACAGCAAATTCTAGGCCAAATTCCTGTCAATGAAAAACTGCTGAGCATCCATCACTGCTCGATTTCACTCTGCCTCCACCTTTTCTGAGCAGTTTGTCATTTCTATGTCGGCTGGCTGCCCTCCATCAAAGGCTTGCCTGGTTTTAACCCTTTGTAGGGCACTGTAATGGGTTATATAAAGGGTTAAAGGCAAGAGGAGGATGTGATTGTTGCTGACTTAGCCCATCTGGGAATACACCTGTTTAAGATACCGGTCCTATGAACCGGCATCTGCATCAGCAACCACAGCAACTGCTTCTCCACAATTACAATTACTCACCCCACCAAAAACACACCACCTTAAGACTGGCACGCTGACTGAACAAACAAACAGATCTGCAAATGGTTGCTCCTTAATAGGTTATTCAGGCTATTTACCAGTGTCAGTCATTTAAGGCATCATTGCCACTTTGTTTTGTGCTTCACTGCATCCTCAAGTTGATCCTGTTTTAGTATTTAGGATTATGACTGCTAATGACAGTAATGTATGTAAAGACTAATTTCATTGTGCTTTAATTTTGCCTGTATTGTCTACAAGTCCTATATTTGACATGCTCTTACTGTATCAATATTTTCTGGATTACAGTCTTGTATGTTATGTGTAGCGTAGCCATAAATTGTATGTAAAAGCAATTATCATTACATTATTATTTAAGGTATTCAGCAGGAATATACAATTTTACAATTTTATCATGTACCTTATGGACAGACACATGTGCTGTAGTTTAATTTATGTGAGTAATATGAAGCTGTAAGATGATTTGTATGAGTGCTGGTACACACGTTAGTGCTTTTGTCTGTTTAGTACATGGTGTTCCCAGATCTACTCTGTTTCCACTCTACAAACACTCAGGGAGATTGTAGGTGAAGGACTTGCTACACACAAACGGCATGGGTAGTGTCTTTGTCACCACAGAAAACATTAGTTTCTTGGCAACATTCATATTATCTCTAGCTGACTCTAAAATCAAATCTAATGATGAGATTCCTGCAGTTGACTGAAAGAGGAATGTTAGTGAGCAAAGTACTGACAAAAGGCTCTGGCAGTGTGAAACAGCACACAGGTGAGGAGGAAAATAATGATGAGGTAAACAGAACTTTTTCTTTTTCAGTCCACGCCTAATGGGTTTGCACAGGCTTCTAGCAGCTGTTGACAGGAGGCTATCTGAAGACACAAACGAGACATTTTGGAATGAATCCTGTCTTCTGTAATATTGTTGAATGATGAGCATGAGAGCACCATCACTAAAGGCCAACCTGTTTTATCATTCCTGTTAAATAACATTCCTGGTGTGTAGCAGCCAGGCCACAAGTTGTTTATTCACATTAGTAATTCACCCACTCAGAGTGACCTCTGCACCTCTCAAGCGGATGCATTTTTTAAAATTAGTCATTTAACTGCTCAGTCCAAAGGGATGAGGACTGATCTTCCTATCTACCACCGCCTCTATCTACAATCTGGTAGTCAACAAATTAAGCCTCTACAGTAAGAGATCCGAACCTTTTGTCACCCAGTTACTAGTATACATTTATTTTTGTTTCAAATCTCTTTATTTGCATATAATGTTATTGAAGGCCCTGCCTTAAATATATTTCCCTGCTTATTTCTTCCCTGTAGCATCATCACATTCCCTAAGGGTAAACCAATTTACATTCTTGTTTTGCTCTTCAGATCCATGCCAGTTTCCATGACAACATAGTTTCACTTTCTCATCCTCTCTGTCTCTCTATCTCCATCCTCTCTCGCTCTCTCATGTTCTCTCATTCCCCACTGCTTCTTTCTTATGTTCTCTTGACCTTCCTCCAATGTTTCATTTTCTTTCTCTCTAAATATCAGGGTCCAAATTTGTCCTCTCCTCTCATTTCCTCACCTAATTGAGCTCATTCCTCTGCTTGCCATATACCAGCAGAGAATAATGGACTTAGATAAAACATATCTCAGGAGGGAATGGTGGAATCGAATAAACAGCATCTTTTTGCCTTTTTAATCAGAATATACAAACACAGTAATCTTTGTCTGCAGGCTATTTTGTTCACTGTTAAATATCTCCAGGCTTGGCTATTTGGCAGGAGTGATCCCTAAACTGACTGAATCAAAATAATGTGGAGCCGAGTATCCTTTCTTCTGATTAAAAAGTCAGTTCTTTGCCAATTAGATTAGCATATAGTACTCAAAAAAGAGATAGCAATGAGAAAAATTGATGTCAAAACCATACAGGTTTCCTTAGTCTTTAATTTAACTATTTAACCAAAAAAATGTCTTCCATCCTGATTTGGCTTATAACTCTCAATGGCATAATTAAAATCAGAAGCTATTTAATTAGTGCATGACTAAATATGTCTCATGTCAACAGGTGTGATGACGTTTCTTTGGCTGATTAATGCCAGCCTTTTCTGCCTTGTCTGGAAGGAGAAGGTCATGCAGGAGGCATCTAGTCTTCTGCACGACTTTGACCAGTCTGCCAGCTTTTGTTTTGTGTCTGCAGGTCAGGGAGTCGCAGCAAGTCACGTCTGTGATTATTTTCACTGCTCCGTTCTGTGCCACTGCAGATGTGTGCTTTATTCTACACCTTTTCAGTACAACCCACTGTTGTTTTCTGCTTATGCACTTAGAGGTTATGGTCTAATGTGTCATTCCTTCATTCAGCTGGTTGTCAAAAAAATCAGAGTAGGGTTTTTTATTCACCTTTTGAGCATAAAAAAATCTTGCGGGTGGCCTAGAAACCTACATCAGGTTAGAGGTGCAACCGTTGCAGGTGCACATTCTTGCAGCAGTGGAAACATCTGGATGAGGAAAGCGTATAAGCTCCTGAATTAAGCTGAAGACAGCACTAAAAAGTTACGCTGCTCCTATTTATGTAGTCTACTGTAAGTGATCCTTAACTGTACAAAAGAAAAAAACATGTTGTGCTCTGTCAGCCTTACCTAGATAACAGATTGAATAAAACACTGAATTCCCACCTCAGGTTTTAAAAAAATATATATATATTTGAACGAAATGGTTTTATTCCAACGTGAGTGTTTCTTTTCCAAGCCTAATCCTGCTGCCCATACCACCAGAGGGAGCATTCATCTGAAAAAAGAACAGGTGCAACAGTGCAACAACTGGATCTCCACTTAGTAACTTTATAATGGTTCCGCATAAGTGTCTCAGTTTACAGCGATTCTGATTTGTACCTACTTTAAATGCTATCTGCATTTAAATATGGGATCTGAAATATGATGTGAGAAGGAATGGGTGATTGTCTGTAATACACAGTCAGATGAGAATAAAACTATCTGCTGTTTGATTTATTGCTATTTGATTGAATGCATCGTTTTAAACCTGCGAGACTAAATTAAATGTCACCGTTGACATCACCACCATCTGAAAAGATCATAAATATTTATGTAAGGTTTTACTGAGAGTGTGAGAGCATTAACAAAGTCCAGTATGACATATCAGTACAGTGACATACGGATGCCCGTGTGGTCACACTAATTATTGTCTGGGAGTGATATGGACTCGCTTAGAAACGCATCGTCCTGCCCTTCTACATCTTGAATAGTGGGAGTCATGAACCGCTGCAAGGTGGCGCGTCCTCTGATTTCCACCCAAACTTCAACCTAAACACGCCGTGTTATTTGTCACCACCTGAACCTCCGTCAAACTGCACCAGATCCCTTATTATCACACGTCAGGATCGGGACCGTGTTGCGCAGTGGTACGGCAAGCGGAGCAAGCAGTGCAAGCGGCGGCGGCGGCGGCGGCGGCTACTCCGGGGAATGTCGACTGGCCGTCAGTCCTGACATCGGCCTCTTCTGATCTCAGACACCAGGCAAAAATGCGGTGAGAGTACACGGCATTTCAAAAACAGTGTCACCGCCGAAGCATGCTAGCTGTCGGCATGCGCCGCCGTCTTTATGTGCGGACTAACTTTCTCTTGTTTTTATGGAAGTCTTCGGGTCGCTAGCGAGCCAATAACAAAGTTCAAATCCCGCTAGCTAGCACTGGTTCGCTTGCAGATGTGAGCTACGGCAACGTCAGCTTACAGCCAGGGAGACATGAATTAGCATGCTAACTTAGCCCCTAGACCTGGCTGGCGCAGCAAGTCTCCACTGGGGTTCACATCAGGGGCATGTGTCCTTAAATTCACCGAACAGCAGTGTGGTGCTTGCACAACTTTACGATTTAACCACCCCGGTGTGCCGATAAGGGCGTCTCAATCCACATGTGTAAATGACTCATATTAGCTTGTCAGCTAGCTAATGTGACACCCTGAGCCAGAGCAGCATCTGAATGGTTTTTGTGCTAAGCAGCTAAAAAAAAAACCGTGTGGATAAGTCGACAGGCTGCGAAACCTGTCACTTCAGCACAGACTCAGCGTGGGCATTGGGAGGGGGGACCCACCAGACCTGAATCCTCGGCGCTGCCTGACCTTGGACCCTTACTCTGGCCAGAAAATCACTGTGTTACTTGGAAATATTTTATTTGGTTGGTTGGTTTGATTTTCTGCTGTGATTCGTAGCGACACAGTGCAGAGTCAAAATGAATATGTCGGTACCACTGCTAGAATTGAACTCCATGTTTTTAACGTGAAGTTTTATCTGTCACATGCAGTGTAAATGCACTGGTGCAGGGTGATTACATACATCTGCTCCAGCACTGCACTTACTCGAGGATTGTTTTTTTCTAGCCTAGTTATTATTACAATCAGATGATCAACTAAATACAGTGGAAAGAGAAAACATGATTTCATATTTATTAACCCAGCCATATGTAAAGTACTTCAAACTCTAAGTTTATAAGGTAATTGACATTAGCTGCACTTTAAATCAGCTGCAGCATTAAAGTGATGAGCATAATAATACACCAATAAATATCATCTGATAATCTCACATACATGAATCTGATATTGACATTGCATAGTTTTACTTTTGGTGCTTCAAGTATGTTTGGCTGCGAATACTTTTGTTCTTCTAAGTAAAAATTTGAATGCAGATTTTTTTTCCGTGTGATAGCGTATTTTTACACGGTGGTTTTGCTGCTTTCACGGAACTAAATGATCTGTGTGTGTTGGGGATTCGGTTCAGTAAACATACGACAGTCTATGGCCCTGCTGGTTCAGCCTGTTGAATGTGCTGAGATAATGCTGCACTTGAACCTGTTCACAGGAAGAGATACTACAGCCTTTCTTTTTTAGTGCACAGCCTTTCCGTGTGTGTGCACAGGCTCCTCCATGCTCTGTGTGTATCTACAATATCCTGGTGAGCTATATATAGCACCTAACAGAGTTTGCAACTTGATCCGAATTGTCTTTCAGGGCTACAGTACACTGTGTGTTGCTTTCCACTGGAAGTAAAATATTTCTTAGTTCAGACCACTTTTTCTGACCTTTTCTGACTTTTTTTTGTTGTTGTTTGTTTTTTAAGAGCAGTCTTGCTTTAATTTTGTGCCTTTCTCTTTGTATGTGGTTTTGTCTTTAGGGCAGCTGTAAATTGGGTTGTAGGGGATAATGATGCCAGGCAATTAATTCAGTGTGTCATGGTGTAATGGATCAAATATATGTGTATATATATATAGCTAAGTGTTTGGGGAACCACATGGCTCTTTTAATAATGGTGGGCATTTCTATACATTTGGCTTGATAAAAAATTATTCACAGAGCAGATGATGATCATACAGGCTTCCTGTAACAAGATGGCTAATGTATTTCTAATTCTACATCTTTGCATACTGGAAGCATGCATTTGTTGATTGACATGTTCGAGGTGTAAATGAGAAGTCTGTTTCCTGCCTCTTTTGTCTTGTCCAGGGCTGATCTGAATGAATAAGCATGTTTCAGCCAGTGCATGTTCATACAGACTGCTCCAGTGCAAGCAGAGACAGATTTGGTGAGCTGCTGACATAGTGTTTCTTATCTGGTTAGGTGATCTGAGAACTTTGGGGTGAGTTACAGGGAGCACTGCTTAGCTGAGCTATGAAAGAATAATGTGATATTGAGAACGTTTCCACATGACAGAAAATACTGAGACATGGACTCTATAGGCCTGGTGTAAAAAAAACAAGGCCTCGGTTTGATCTCAAAATAGAAAGCGCTTTATGGACCTTTGTATTCTGGCATGCTTTTGCATATTTTTGCATACAGTATTTGTGGACAAAACTACTCTGTCCACACTGCTGCTTACTGGCGCTCAAGCCTTTAAGTATCATTAATGTATTTTGTCACACCAGGCATAATCAGAGCAGTGTGTTCAGGCTGTTCGCTCAGGTGAGAGCGGTACCGTTCGAACTCTGGTGAGTACCAAATAATCACACTGAGACTTCGTGAGCATGCAGGTGTTGGTCCCTTTCCAAGCAAACTGTGGTGCAGCTTGCTAGAAGTGAGAATGAAATGTGAACCAACTACAGGATTCAACTCTCAGGTACACACCTTCATACACACAGATTTTATTTTATTTTATGTAACTTTTATTTAAACAAAAAGGTCCCACTGAGATACAATATCTCTTCTGCCAGGGAGTCCTGGTCAAGATAGGCAGCAAGTGAATACAAAACAGACAATGACAACAATCACAAACACGCATGATAACACACTATTGGAAACAATGACAGCGCTCTACAACAATTGGAAATTCGAGGATTAGGATTAGGAGAAAAATTCAGCGGTTGAGTGTTATCATTACATATTTTATGATCACCAACATAGCTGGTTGGGAATGTAGTCAATCTCATGCTGTTAATAGTACATCACATTGCATATGTGCTTTATACATGGACTGCACCCAATGATCATTTTTGTTTTTGATTAATCAAACAATGATTTTCTTGAATAATTGACTATACATCTAGATCAGGAGTCACCAATCCTGGTCCTCAAGGACCACTGTCCTGCTGGTTTTCCAACTATCTCTACTCTTCCGGTTTCTGATTGGCTGAACACACCTGATCCAGGTAATCAGCAGCATGGTGGGCAGGGATATTTGGAAAACAAGTTGGACAGCGGGCCTCGAGGACCATGATTGGTGACCCCTGATAGATCACCACTTCGACTGTTCAGTTGAATTATCACCACTTTATTTTTAGATCATGCTTTCATTGCACATACTTCACATCCTGAAACTAAAGTGGTAAAAGTTGTTTAAGTATTTAATAATGGTGCAGTGTATACTCTAGGGCTAAAACAATTGGCTATAGCAGAAATCAAATGTCTGGGTACATTTTAAAATATTTTGAACGTCTGTTAGAGGCCATTGAATTTGTATTAATTTGTGTTTTGAGGGGTGCACCATGCCATACATACAATCATTCACATGCTGGTAACTAAGAGAGTCATACATTCTTGATAAACATGTTAGGGAGCTTTCTGGGGGTGGGTTTGGTTTTGAATAATTTGTGTTTTACTTTAAATACTCTGCCTGTCAGCATTCAAAGAACTGTGGGAGCAGACTTGTTGGTGAATCACTAAACAGCATTTCTAATTTATGCATTGAGTGCGGAAAATTGCCACATTAGTTCCTGGCATGTCGATGCAGAACTTAGTAGATAGTTGTTTGACGTCTACAGCTGGCTGTGAGAATGTGCAATAGCATTTTATCTTTGTCAGACTCTTATGGAGCTCAGTGTGGCTTGTCTAATGCTTTTGCAGTCATGTTTGCAGTGGTTCTGCAGTTATGAAGTCTGCAACTCACACTCAGTATTTTAACAAATATGTTGTTAGACACTTTTAAATTGAGCTCAATTATGTTACGAAGTGTAGGCTGGAGTTGATGTTGTAAATTAGCAGCAGCAGAGGACAACCATGTATAAACACTGATGATCTAGAGGTAATTTCCCACCTTGCTTATTTCTATTCCAGTAATCACCACTTCACTTGTTTAATCCAGTACATTTTTATTTTGGCTTTCTTTCATCTCGTCTTCATCCCAACTTTCACTCACCTTGCATTATAGGGCGCTCACCATTCTACCTCTCAAGCCTCCACCACTCGTTTTTCATTGTGAGCAGCTAAATCTAATTATGTCAGTTGTGACTTTTATTGTGGTCCTTCTATCCCACCGTTTGGCTGATGCTAGGTTCAGTTATTTCAGTTTACTAAGGTCATGTTATTTTGAGGCCTAAGACACTGTTTATTTGTTTACTTCACCCAATCTAATAGAAGGATTGTTAACATCCTCCATGTTGTTTGACACGTGTAGAGTGCATTCTTACGCTCACGTTGAATAATGTTGATCTTTGACCTATGAGAAACCCCAGGACTGGATCTGTTTGGACGGGGTCGTCATTCTCTCTGAGTAGACTGGGTGGTGTGTGTTCAGCTTGACAGTGACTGACTTCTGCCCTTCAGGCCTTTTTACCAACTTGCCATTTTGCTCTAATGCCTGCCTTTTGTCTGTTCTGAGCCTGCAGTTTTTCTTGTTGTAGTTTGCTTTTCCTGGAATGTATTGTAGAGGATACAATCCTTGACCCTCTGCACAAAATGAGCCCAGTGTGTCTCCGAGCTGAGGCACAACCCTGAACTAGGTACAACGTAATTTCCAGCCTGTTTTTCTAGAGTATACAAAAAATCCTTTGTAAATTTCCCACATTTTCATGCCTTTAGTAAAATTTCCCCACCCCAGAACATGTCATTCTAAACCCTGTTTATAGCACTTATAAATCAGAGGCTGTATGATTCATTATGTTTTTTTTCTTTGTGTAAAAAGAAAGTCGCATCTCAGGTCATCTTCTTTGTTGTCACCGTTCAGTGATCAAAAGAGAGAGATGCATTGAAATCTTCACAAATGCCTGTTTCCATTTTTCTGTGGCCTTTGCTCTGTTGCAGGGCCTTCTCTCTGCACACTGCCTACTGCTTAGCCTGTATTTACTCAGCCCTGTGTCATGTTTTGTTGCCAAAGCAACCTGTCACCACCCCCCAAGTGCGCAGATTTTTTTTGGCTGTCACCTGTGTACTGTCCAAAGCGTTGCACTTTACCCCCAACAAGTGCTATGAACAGAGAGAACTGGGAGTGCAGAGAAGTTATGTAGATGTGTAAACAGAGGCTGTGGATTTGTTATTAAAGGTACCTTTTTGTGTCAAAGGTTAAATATTATACATCTTTGGGAAAACTGCATACCTTCTCATTTTTTGATGTTTGTTCAAATGAACGCTGACCTGCAGTAACCTCTCGCTATGCTTGTGGACTAATACATTCCCACAACACCAGGCTGCAGAAAAACAAACTGCATGTTGGGAGATGAGAGCAAGCATGTGAAGGAAGGAGGGAGGGAAAAATAAAAAATGTTCTGGCAAGGACTACTTTATAATGTGCAAAGAATAGATGTGGCTGCTGGGTTGAATGTGGTGTATAATCCATGAAGTAGGGCTTCCCTGCCTGTTACACTCTTAGCAGGCCCACTTGAGTGCTTGGACCAAAAATGCCAAAAACGCAGTATACGTTTTATTTTTTTACTCCTGCAGGACTTTTGAACAAGTACTAGTTGTGTCCTTTTCTTGTCTACGGCCTCTGACAGCATACAAATATAGTCTTCTCTGCACTTAAAAGTTATGAGTTTTAAATCTACTGCCTCTGTGCAGAAAATATTCACAATGGCTGCATTAACACCAAATCATTTCTCAGAGAGAGAGAGAGCAGCAGTTTTCAGTTCATAATATGAAATCATTTGCCATATTATCAGACATGGTGCTTTCCAATTAGTTGACATTTCACTGCTTACATTTTTAATAGACCAATGAGGGAAATATTCTTTTTAAACACTGGTTTTGATTTCAACAGAAGCATGCAGGATCTAAAACTTAATTCATCAGAGAGTTCAAAGCCTGGTATTTTATTTTATTATTTTTAAGCTGCATGGCTTGCAGATCAGTACAGCAGCTACAACAGAACGGTGACTGACAGAACCATTCTTTTTGCTTCAATTTAGTATTTCTTCTTGTTTCAATCAAAAAGGCTAGTTTCTGCTTTTTTATATGCTGCTGTTGTTCACTATGAGGGTCCTTTTCTCAGTTTTACTTGTATCAACAAGGACTAGTTTTAACTTTTCTTTATTTTCTGCATAATCACATATAACCAGGGTCTGCAGGTTTCATTCTGTTAAACTCTAGCATTTGGAGAATTAATGTACCAGCAGTACTACTAGTTACTAAAAACACATTTTTTTGTTAGCGAGACAGAGGAATGATAGCAGTCATAACTTTCCTTGTTCATTTTGTTACACTGAACGTTATCACAGTGCATCCCAACCAAACCCACTACCACTTGCTTCTTCAAGCAAGTGGTAGTGGGTTTGGTTGGGTCTAACTCAGTGGAAAGTGGTCAGTGGTGATACGGGTGATCATTTTGGCTCTTTGGTAAGCTTTGTGTGTGGACATGAAGAGACTCATTACACCAACCACATAGCCCACATTACACAGAGTGTAACATAAGAGCAGGCGAGCAAAAACCTGTCAGAGGTGTTTTGTGTTCTTCATTTGAGCAGGTTGCAATAAAGCTGTTAATTAGATTTTTTTTTTTTAGGAGGCAGCACTGAGCAAGAGGGATTAAATGTTTGGTAACAAAATCTGTAGCACAGCTTAAAAAAGTTTTAATACCAAAACATCAAAATCTGTAGTTCATTTGTTGTGGTTTGTGAAAGTGTTTTTACTGTGTACAGCAAATACAACCTTTTTGTTTTTCTTTTCAGGCTGACTCCTTAAAGACAACATTTAACAGCAAAATAGGTTTTCAGGAAGTGATTAGGTTTAAAACGGTCCTGAGTGGATTCCTCTTGAAAACATGACTCAGAATTAGGGACTTTGTCATCACTTAAAAAGCAAATAGTTTCATCAACAACTTCGCTACTTTTTTCTTTTAATGACATTGGAAAATGCAGTATTTACATGCATTCTGGAGGATGGCAGCTAAACATTCAGATGAATTATGCAAATATTTTGAATGTAGTGATATTCTTAATTAGAAACTATGTCTTGCATGGTGAAACTTATTTGCAGTGGAGATAAAAAAAGCACGGTGACAAACCTGACTCAGAGAGCTTGAATGTGCGAATTTGCACCTGAAAATATTTTGATGGCGTTGAAAATGTAATGTAGAAAACATTATTACAGTCATCTGACAGTGCTGATTATTATATCAGTCATTTGTCTACCAGCTTTATAGAGAAATCACCATAATATTCCTGCAGCTCGCCCAGCAGTGTTATTGTCATTCTTATGTTCAGGTGTGTGTCATGTTTCACCTGATAACCTCCAATTTGAGGCTTTAGACTTAAAGCAAATACACAGTTTAACATCCAGTAACCGTCAGACAAATCATCACACATCCTGAACTTCAACTCTACAGGAAACCTGATGTGGTTGTGTGTAGTGGCGTTAGGTCTCTGCTATAATTAATAAAAAATGAATAAGACCCTGCAAGGACACGTTTTAACTAGATTAGCCCTTCACAGGCGATTTATTTTTGTAACAGTCATACATGTTGTGTTAACCTTGGCCTTGTCATAAATTGGAGCACAGAATGTCCAGCCACATTCAACTCATTTTTCTTCTCTTGGGCATTACATTTCCACTGGCGCCATGTGCAAATGTGGTTTGTTAACCGGCTGATGTCTTAAAAAAAAAAAAAAAAATAAAAGCCTCAACTGTGGATCTCTGTATAACTGTGTGCTCTCCTGCGTCATGCACATTATTCATTCATCAGTACTGTTAAACACTTTGGCCTCAGTGTTTACTGGTGCTGATCTACAAGAGCAATGCTGTGGCATCTGTGTTTTGGACTTGGCTGCATATTTTGTTCTCACTACTGGCCCTGACTTCCCAGGGCTCTCTGGGTCTATTAATACCAGCTCACTCTAAAAATACAGAGAACTGTGTGACCCACTGGGACTAAATATGAGCCCAGGCTCTTACCACCAAACACATACACAGACCTGGATTGTGATTGTTGCACCATTGTCTTGAGATTCTTGTGGAAACCTGGGAATTAAATATTACCCATGAGCTTCTCTAAGAATACTGGATGCTCAGATGAAAACACCAGCGAAACATCAATATATTCCACATTTTGACGAAAATACAAATTGGCAAAATCAGTTATATCACTCATCAAGTCTCCAGGCCAAATTGAGAACAGTTGGGTCTGTTTCCATCAATGTTAGAGGAATGTTGGGGTGTGTGTTCGTGTGTGTTGGCCTGCTTTATGTGCAGATTTACTTATCATCATCTAATCATCAAAGACCATGTGCTATGGATTTTAAAACTCCATTGAATTATTTCTCTAATTTGTTTGGGGCAGTGATTGGATACATCTGGAGAAGATCCAACTGTTAAATTGAATTTGTTTCCCAAGCAACTTGTGAAAATGTCAAGTGAGAAAAGGGAAATGGAAAGCATTTTCTGCCCTAGCCCATTTGGTGATTGGGAAAACAGCTTACCTGTGCATGAACATGTGTCCTGGTGATATTGGCTTTAACAGCAGAAACTCCAGATTTTTTCAGTCATTGAGACCTGGCCAACAGAGAAACCCTGGTATAGTAACTTGCAAATAGTGTGCAGATCTTGAACATTGGCAATAATAAATTATCATGAAGAAATTTTGTGTCGCATCCATGTCTGAATTAACCGTACACACTTTGCATTGCCTAGCATAAGATCACATCTTTTTTGTTGTAAACAAAGGGAACCAGCCTGTTTCATGCCAGTTGATTCTAGCAAACAGTGATTATCTTCCCTGCCTCAGTTGGATATGTTTGTGTAGAATTGACTATGTCTTGTTTGTCGTCCTGAAAAATGTTTCACTAGTGGTGTGAGACTGGGTGCGAATTTAGCTGGCAGCTCTGCGTTGTATACCTCGTGCACAACTCACACTGCTGTGGACATGAATGTTATAACAGTAGTAACATAAAATTTAAGTCAGAAAGCTTGTTCCTAGTCGAAAGCTAGTTTAACCAAGTAAGCATGACTTTATTTTCAGCTAGTAATCCAAGATATTTGAATGGAGAGAACTTTCAGCAAAAATATCCAGATCGCTCTTTGTGACAGGGCCAGATCTCTTCTTAAACACAACATGATGCCACTTAAGAGTAACCTTTCACACAGCAGCATTGTAGCAGAGTAGCCAGGCAGTGGATCTCTATGTTGTAACATACAGTATGTTTTTCCTGCATCTACAAATAATTGGACAAATCCCTTTTAAAACATGCTCAGCATCTATGACCTACATCCTAAAAACGTGATGGCCAATATTTTGCTGCTGTAATAACGTGTGTACTTTCATAACGAGACCTGCATTGGTTTATGTGTGACTTATTGGTTACTATTAAATTTATCAACTACAATACAGGGCTGTTTTCTGCTTGTGTTTTAGTCAGTTATTGTAATTTGGCAGTGACACATTATTGTATGCTACCTAGCTACTGTGATCATACAGGTTAGTGTTATTTACTGAGCAGTGTAAGTACATTTGAGTTAATCCAAGTGTCAAATGTCACCCTACTACAGCTGTGGTTGTTTTTTAAGCTTTTAGCAGTGTGAGAAATGATTAACAGGGTTTATTTTTGATGTGTTTTCTCAGCAGGGGGAATGAAGCAGGAGAGCACTTCCCTTAAGGGACACAGACTTTAATTTTACAACCTTGATTTTATTGCAAATTAATTGCACAGCACCCAGGTTGGTTTGATTTAATTCATCATTCAAATGTCACCATAATTAATCTTTTCTCATGATTAGCTGTTGTTAAATGTCTTGTTGAGGTCATGTTTAGTCTTGGTACCGCAGGTGTGTGTTTGGGTGGCTCCTTTTTTTTTTTTTTTTTCTTTTCTTTTCTAAGAGCTGACGGCACTACATTGCAATCAGAGTGTGTTTGTCCAGTATACAGCACAGTACCTATAACTAATATTATTAGTTATTATTTTTTGTTTTAATGTAAAAGTGAAAACAAATTGTCACAAATTCATCTACATTAACTATACATGTACAACACAAAATACAAGTATTCACACTCTTTACCACAACTCTCACATCACTAGTGCAACCAGTTATTTTAAGATGCTGCATGACAAATAGATTGTAGATTAACTGTGTATAATCAGGGTGTGTAATTTTAGTATTAATGAGCTTCAAATTAATAACCTGTATGCTCAAAATACTTTTTCTCCTCCAGGTAATAGTTTGCACTCAATTTTTATTATTTTTGGAATCCTAAAGCCAAACCTTCCATGTTACTTCTCTAATCTAAAATAAAACATTGTTTAAACTTAAACTTAAAACGTAATTCCCTTATTAAGGTTTATTATTGTGACTCCTGTCTGTAATGCAATGAAGCAGTTCTCTGCTTCAATGTAATAACATCGAGATTCTTCAAAATAAAGCTTTTTCTAGGCTGTAAACCGCACTGTAGAAAAATAATTTCTTTTCTGGGACAGGGGAAACTGGCTTTGTTTGAGACCTATGACTGCATATGAATTCAGTTAAACATTAATGTGCAAACCAAAAACTGTTAGTCATGGCAGCATTTTGTATAGCCACGACTCCAGAAGGTCAGCGAATGACATTTATTATTTATTACATAATATTCATTAAGGGCAGATTGGTTTGAATAAAATCATTTTCATACCTTGGTGTTTACCCACTTAATAAAATCTAAAAACCAATCAAAACCCTAAAGTCTCTAAAGTCACTATGTTCTAAGGTAAGGAGTAGAGATAATTTGAGGCCTAACTCCAGGTTTACAAAATATTCAAGTGAGACAGCACACCTTTCAATCACTTGTATCTTCTGCAAAGTTTTTTTACAGTCAAAGCTGGACTGCACATGACTTCTTTGTGATTTGGTTCCTTTGTTGATCATATCGGCTGCAACAGAAATGATCGAGAGTGTCCTTGATATCGACAACACTGGTATCCACTTTAGATAGGCCTGTCTTTTCATAACTGTCTACTTGAAGGTCAGCATCTCACCACATGATTATTCTGCCTTCTTTGTGTTGCACAAAGCAAGTGACTCACTCTTTGTCAACAGGACCAACGTCTGACTGTCCCTGTTTGAGTTAATAAGTGATCCTCAGCCAGTGAACAAGGCACCTCTCTGTGCTGACTTGAGCCAGTGTTAGTTAATGACTAATTATAACATTGGTGTTTACCATTACCTGTCAAGGTGAGTGAGTGGTACAGCTGACCTGACCGACTCTGCCATGTGCAGCAGTGGGATTGTGTCATCAGCCAAAAATGGAAACAAGAGGAAATGTTTACATGAGATCTGCATTATGTCAGCCACATATCTGGGATAGGTGTTTTTGCACAGGCTGTGATGACTGTTTTGACCAGCTATTGTTCAGCAGCAACAGGTGTGGAAGGGTCTTGTTGAGACCTGCAGATACTGAAGTTTAATGCTCTGTGCGCACGCAGCTTTTGTGAAATAGACAGCAAGAAAACTTGGGTACAGCTGGTTTGTTGACTGCACGCAAAACCTCTGACACAGGGAGGCACACCCCAGTTGCAAAGGTTAAAATCACAAGCTTGAGGTTATGGACACAGGCAGGTGGTGATGTCAAGAGGGCGTCATCTTGCAGCTATGGACTTGAACTGAGAATGAAAAATCACACTGGGTGGTTTACTTCATTCTTCAATTTGAGCTTGAATCCTTAGTTGGGGGCTGTCACCTGTGCACTCAGGTCACCCTAAAAAGCACCACAGCAAATGTAGGCACTAATAAACCCTGGAGTTTTGGTCGTGTGTGAAGCCTAAACCAAAAACTGTAATAAGTATGTAATGATTTTTGACTGCTTGTGCTTAAACTCAAATTGTGAAACTTAGAGAATGAATCTCTGAGTGAGGGAGAAAGATACAGGTATTGCTATAGACAGTCTTGTGGAATGTGTGGTAAAGTTTTTGTGGTTTGCAAAGTGTTTGGTATGAGGAGGGACCTAAAACACTGCTGAGCAACTTCTGAGCTGCAGGTCCCTCCCCTCATCTCGAACTCTGTGTTTGCTCTTGTTCCCTTAAAGGGATAGTTACCTCACTTTGGCTCTGGCCTTGTTCTTCTTTCAGTCTTTTGGCTTCTCTCTTTTCTATCTTTGCTCATAAAGTTGATGTTGACCCACACACAGTGAGAGATGGCATAGACTGTGAATGTTGGTAGGCTCCACTCATAGTGTTACTCTCTTGCTGTCCCCCAGGTCCATGTGTGGTCAGTGAAGTGTCCTGGAGAGCAGCATGACAGTGTGTCAGTTGAACATCTGGGTGAGATGAGGTGAGTGAACAGGTGAAAAATTTGCTATTAAATACCTAACCTGGACACCAGGGTGTTGTGAGTCGTCTACACAGTACAGGCTTTATGTAAGATTTATTTTATTGGAACATAAGCTAAATAAACCTTTACATATCTTTAAACTCTGTCCAGTGTCAATTTTCTGATTACTTCATTTTTTTAAATCACTAATTTGTATGTCAAATTTAGAGCCTTGTAGACACTTTCATCTTTAGGGCCAGTAGAGAAAGGAGTTTGAAATGATGATCATGATCTTTCTTGTCTTCATCAGTGTCAACTGGAAGCAATGTGAATGCCACTGAAAAACAGGCACAGTTTTCCCCAGACAAGACCTCCACCTTAATCATCAGTCAGTCAAATGCACCAAGACAATAAACTGGCCAATCATGGCAAGCAGGTCACCAGTGACAGCCGATCCCAAATACCAAGTGTTAACCAGCAGGCTCAGCAGCAGCAGGGAGCTGCTGGTCATCTGGGTTCAAAGGGCATTGGTGCCGGGAGCCATGGAGTCAAAAGCAATCAGATTTCCCCCAGCAACCCTGGGCTGAAGGCTGTCAGCCAATCATTGAGCAGCATCGGAGGTATGCTGAAAACCAAATCAAAGCGGGAACGAAGTATCTCCATTGACTCTGGTGAATCAAGAAATGCCATTCCTCCAGCCATGGAGACAGATGCCAAAGGAGGTAAGGCATGCATGCACAGAGAAAACTGTGTCGGTATCTAGAACGTACAATGTGTTTCTGTTCAAAGTATGCAGAAGTTCACTTCCTTTACCTTTTATCAGACAAATCTTTACCCGAAATACCAGATTACGTGCATTCTCCTCCTCCACAGCAGGAAGTGAATGTAAGGACTGAGAGGACAGAAGAACTTATTTTCTCTCTCACTGAAATGCCTTGACCTTTCAGTGAAGAGTCAGAATTTCCCCCTGGCTTTTGATCGTTTGTGCCATGCCTGTGCTGCAATGACACGTCTCAGAAGAAAAAGCATCTGGGTTTTGTGTAGTGTACAGAGGGAGCAACAGGTCATGAGCTTGTGAAAACTTAGTGTAAGCCTAGAGAGTTTATTATTAAAGAAAAAGAGAAGATGAGTGGGCGGAAAGGCATAAAGTTCCTTTTTTGTGTCTTGTTTTCATGTGGTTCATTGCAAAGTGTTTGATTTGCATTTGTTTGCTGTTGCTTATTTAAGTGTTTGTGTTCATGTGAGCGTTTGACTGGCGATGATATTAATGGGATTTTGTGAAAATGATCTGTGTTCACAGGACTCCTTTTAAATACACACACAAACACCTTGACACACTCAGAGTGAGAGGTGTGGTTCCACACAAAGAGCAACATAGGCTGAAAGAGGGAGAGAATGAAATGATAGGGTGGATCATTTGAAGGGAAAACTCTGCTGCCTCCATTTGACCGCCCCCCTCTACACACGCACAGTCCTTCTGTCTCTCTCTTTTTCGGTCCGTTCCCAGCGATCTAATTTCTGTATGTGGAAAAAACAAAAGTGCATTCAAATAAAAGGCAAACCTCCCTCCTCCTTACTTCAGGACGTTCTGCCTCCAAACAGGGAAACCTGTCGAGCTGCTGACATATAGTCTGATCAGGGTAGCAGATGTGGTTCGGTTGCTAACAATTTCTTGGTAAGCAGATAAACAAGTAGCTGGTGTTAACAAAAACACTGACAGAAAACAAGAGGTCAGCCTTTTCATACTGCCTGTGTATTCGAGGTAGCAGTCCTCCCCCTGCTGTCCTTTTCTCTGTATTGTCACTGCCAACCTCTTTCCCTCTGTACTGCTCATTCAGCCTTTTAAATCTGTGGCTAGCCAAGCTCATGTGTTTATTGGATGATACCTGCCACTAACATGTTTCATAATTAACCTTACAAATTTTCACTGATTTGTTAATAGAGCGGCTCCATATATATGACATTAATCAGGTACCTAACTTTATTGTCCCCATTTAGAGGTTAAATGCACCATTGTATTTGCTGTCAGAAGTGGATTCCACCTCTTCTATTGCAGGTTACCTTGTAGAAGTGTTAAAACTGCTTGCTGCTGTTTCCACCCACTGGTTCACTGCAACTTATGCACCCACAATATTATTATTGCTTCTCATGCTTCTCAAAACACTGCATCTGCAGGTGTGAGTAGCATGTCTGGCATGTTGTTGTGAAAAGAAAACCATTACAAGGATGAGTAATACTGCTGCATTTAATTTGTACCTGTTAGTGTTTTTGATAATTCAGGTGTGTAGTTTTTAAATAACTAAAATATTTTAGTTGATATAAAAAAAAAGATTTGCAGTTCAGCTTTGTGCAGTTCAAATTTGTTCAGCAAATTTGTTGTTCCACTTTTTGTCAGAAAAGCATATTTGAAAGTACGTTACTGCTCTTTTAAGCCACCTTTTTCCATAACAGTGCCAGAGTGAATATGTAGATAAATTTAGCATAATTTCTGATCACAACAGCATGAGTAAGTCTACAGATGACTCAAATGTGAACTTTTAAGCACCTGGGTTTCATACATGCATATAGGCATAATGCAGTTCGGGTTAACATTATCTGTAATTTTTCATGACATGACTTTCAACAAAGACCATTTGGTTATGATTCTGGCATTTGGAATTTTGTTCAGATTTAACGTGATGGGTGACATTCGTCAAATAGCTGTGAGTTGGAAACCTATAACTTCCAGCTGGTAACGCAAACTGCTTTAGAACAGATAGTAGTACATTAACTTTTTGCTCTGTTAAATACAGTGGTGAGTTTAGATCATTAGTAGTAAATGATAAATGTAATGTTGGTAATACCCTTTAACACATTGTGTATATTATTCTCTAGAGGGTGGTTTGCGCAGTAAGCGGCGTTGTGTTCTGGAAAAGAAACAGCCATATAGTGGAGATGAATGGTGCTCTGGACCTGACACAGAGGAAGATGAAGACAAACCACACACTACGACCCACCGTGAGTCTGTCCACCTCTACAGAGGAGGAAACACGTTGCTCTCTGCTTTCGTCTGAATGCATGTCATTGTGGCTGCTTACTACTGTGAAATCTCATTTTATTTTCTCTAAAATCAACAAGTTAAAGCCATAACATATCCATTAGTGTTTTCAGTTATGCAAACACATTTAAATGAAGAAGATACCAGTGAAGAATGCCATACTACCATACTGTTGCTGTGTTCTAGCTCCATCTAGTGTTCATCAGTAACCAAAAGGATGGTGTTGCCATTATAGACCATCACATATTAAACAAGTGTGCTGCTGATTTTTCTCAGGGGACCGTGGCCTGGCAGGTAGTATCCAGGGGCTCTCTGATCGCCTGTCTACAGCACCTATGTCTGAAACTGGTGGTCTTGTAATGGGAAGTGGAGTGGGACCAGGACTAAAAGCAGAGCCACCTCAACCTTCACAGCAAGTGGTATATGTTTTCACAACCAGGCTAGCAAACAGGTGAGAACTATTTACAGACCAGACATGCAGGTTGTTATTCATATCAGAAATAGAGATGTCTGTTTTCTTTTATGTTTTCAACAAACATGATCTGATTTATTTTTAAGAAATGAAATCAAATTGTTCACTTCAGTACTTGAGAGACTGCACTCATCATCTATTTTGTATCATTACTTTGTTTGACAGTGCTGCAGAGGCAGTAATGAAAGGACAGACTGATTCCATTCTTCTGTTTCACCAGCAAAATGTTCCACGCACCAAGTTGGAACAGGTCAGACATTCACAGCTCAGTGACAAATTAAATATCATGTAAAGTTTGTGTTAAGCCACAGGAACAGAACAGAAAAGTGTTTTCCAATAGTAAAGACCACAGGTGCAAAGTATGTGGGTAGGTTCATCTGTTACAGCTATTTTGGTCTCTGACTTTGTTCCTGTTTCCATTAGCTGTTGTTGCTGCTGTGAATATTTGTACACAATGTATTATTTTGGCAAATGAATAGACTGTATAGTATAGACAGTATGCCATACATACAGATAGTATATTATATATAAAGTATGCAGGAGTAATAGCATTTTAATAGCCTGAACCTATTTCTTTTTCTCTTTTTGTTTGCCACAGGGCCACCCCTCTCTGAAGCTTCCTAACCTTTCCGACAAGGTAAACTCCAGCACCTCTCCATTAACAGGCACCCCTAAATCCCAAAGTGGAACTCCACGGCCTGCATCTGCAGGAGTTGGAGGCCCATTGCATCCTGTAGGGACACCATCATCATCAGGACACTCCGACAATGAATCCTCTCAGACCAGATCAGGTGGAGCCTCCAGCAATAATAGCATTGTTGCCCATAGGTCAGAAGGAGGGACCACGGCCACACCTGTAGTCCCGGTCACAGGAACTGGGGATAGAGAGGGTGCAGGGAGCATGCCTCATCCTGTTTCTCCTTCGGAGAGTGCCTCTGTTCTACCTGCACATCTACAGAGTGATACAGGCCAGAGGGGTGGCCCAGGGAATACAGATGGACTTTCCAAAGAGCAGCTGGAACACAGGGAGCGCTCTTTGCAAACACTGAGAGACATAGAGAGACTGCTTCTCCGCAGTGGAGCAAGTGGAGGCGCTGGAGACACAGGAGGCTCCAATAGCAATGCTACTAGTAACTCCTCTAACCTAAATAATAACAATACTGATAGATGTGGTATTCTTGAGGACAGTAGCAGTGGTACAAATAATTCTGGAAGTTGCAGTAGTGGTAATATATTATCTTCAGCCTTGGCTCCGATGGCAGAGATGAAAAAATATGAGGAACCCCTCCAGTCTATCATGTCTCAAACACAGTCCCTTGGTGGGCCTCCCCTTGACAGCCCTCAAATGGATTCTCACCATAACCATCCACAACACCCCCATCACCAGCTGTCTTCACCAGGGGTTGACATGGGTCCTTTACTTGGACCAGAAGGGCTAACTCCAGAGCAAATGGCATGGAGAAAACTTCAAGAAGAGTACTACCAAGAGAAGAGACGACAACAGGAAATGCAACCCCCCACACATTCCCAGCACTTTAGAATGATGACTGAGATGGGCATGCATGGAGGTTCCATGATGATGAGAGGACCCCCTCCTCCCTACCATAGCAAGCCTGGAGACCAGCAGTGGGGTCCTGGCAATATGATGGGAGGAGGAATGGGTGGAAATGCCCGAATGATAGATATGCACCAAGAGGGACCCCGGGGCCCAAGGTTCCTGGGACAGATGCACAGAGGGCCACCTGGCGGAGGGGGGTTTCCTGCTAGTCCAGGGGGAGTTTTATCAATGGAAGGTTTAGGGCCTCAAAGGCCCACTAGACCAGGGATGATCTGGCTAGATGATATGCCCAACAACATAGGTGGGGGAGGTCCTTTTCATGGTTGCTACCGTGGTGGACCTCCTCAGCACATCCAAGGCGAGCCAGAGCATCTGTTAACACGTGAAGAAATGTTTCGTATGATGGAGAAACGCCAGATGCAGGGGCTTCCTAGGCTTGAACTTGACAGATTACCTAAACAGCAGCAACAGGGCAGCTTTGCGTCAAGAATTATCGATACTTCTGGAGGACCAGACTTTCCCAGTCTGGGAATGGCCCGGGGTCCACCCTCCTCTCGAGGTGATCCTATGGACTTTCCTGCATCACGGGAGATTATGTGCTCTCCGGGAGGAGGTTCTCAGATGAGAGACTTGGTGGATTCTCCTTTGGGGAGCAACCTTGCAATGAACATAAACCCTCAGATGAATGTTCAACAACAGCAGATGATACTATCTCAAAAGCTCCGAGGAGGTCCTGTAGGAGGTGGCCCTTTAGGTGAGATGTGTGGCCCAGGAGAACTTTCACGAATCAGGGCTTCACAGAATGGAAGAGGAGCAAATAAAGGAATGGTCCCAGGAACTGATGGTCCTTACCAGTTTCTCAATCAAGGTCCCTTCTCTGTAGGACAGGTGGAAGGGCCCTATCTTCAACAACCTGGCCCTGAAATGTTTGGGCCTGATCAGCAAGCTCCTAATCCAATGGGAGGTACTTCACGTCTTAGTCACTTGCCAATGACTGGAGGCCTCAGGGAAGCAGACCTTGGTCCTCGGCACCCCTCTGACCTGTCAATCAGTGTTAACCCCCTGACCTCTCCTTCAGTGCCTCCACCTCATCAGCTCAAATCACCATCCCTCAACCAAGAGCCATCACCTCTTCTACCCTCTCCTTCTGCTCCAGGACTAAAGTCACCTTCACAGATCTCTTCTGCAGGGCATCACCCTCCGCTTCCACCTGCTTCTGGTGCTGGAACCCCTTCCTCTTCTTCCATGAAGTCGCCCCAGGTAATAGGGTCTTCCAGCCTTGGCTTGCATTCTCCGTCTGCTTCTCCTGGACGACTTAAGTCCCCAGCCATGGCTGTGAGCTCTCCAGGGTGGACGTCTCCTAAAACCGCTCTTCCAAGTCCAGGTGGCCCAACCAGTGGGAAGGTAGTGGGCAATGGAGGAAGTACTTCTACTGAGACAGGTACAATCAGAATGCAAGAAAATCAAAACATACATCAGAGATCCTGGCATTGGCATCATTGATGTCTTTTCATTAACTAATAGTAATGTGTTTCTCATATTGCTGTGATATTAATGATTTTTGTTCTTTGCAGGGCAATCGCTTCCCCCCAGGAGTTCCAACTCTACTCCCATTAGCCAGCCTGGCTCTATGAATCCAAGTATGCCATTCACTTCCTCTCCTGATGCCCCTCCATCTCAGAATCCTCTATCTCTCATCATGTCACAGATGTCCAAGTATGCCATGCCCAGTTCTACTCCACTCTACCATGATGCAATCAAAACAATTGCCACATCTGATGATGAGATGCTACCTGATCGACCCCTTCTCTCTGGTGTCAGCATTGGAGGTATGGAAACAAGGATACACTGTGACGTAGACAGAAAACGCATGATAGAGTTTGGCAGGATGCAGAGAAAAATTGTAATGATCCTGGATCAGTGTGCCATTTGAGAATATTATCCCATCTGTGACTGATGGGCTAATTATTCAATCTGTGTTGCTTTGCATACCTTCACTCAGCTTAAACCCTCATATTAATGCTGTTTGTGAATATGAATGGACCTCCAATTAATCTTTCATAGGTTTAAAAAAAGGGGCAGTCTATTTTTACAGGGATTTTTCACACCCTGGTCTTTCTTTTTCACCAGGAAATATGGGAAACTCGCAGACCTCCCAGATACTTGTTTCCCAGGGCTCCATTGGTCCACACAGTGATCCACAAAGCCCCATGGGTATTGTAAGCCAAGGTCAGCAGCACTTGTCCCATGACACTTCAGGACCTGTGATTTCTTCCCCAAACCAAATGGGCATGCCTGCCATGAATTCTGCCATGATGGGAGGAGGCACACCTGACGGAATGGGGCCCTGCAATGTTTCACCCCTGTCTCAAAACCAAATGGCAGGTTTTCCTCGCATGCAGCTGTCATCTCATGGGTCAATGCACTCACCTATTGGAGGAATGTCACAGAATTTCTCTCAGTCTAATGAGGATATTCTGCCACCCCAGCAGTTGCACCTGCTTAGCAAAGGTCATCCTCACCAACGCACTTCTCATCCCTCAGACTCATTTACTTCTCTGACTATGGGGGAAGGCCCAGATCTAAGTGAAGTCATACGTCCCACTCATACAGGGATCCCTGAGTTCGATCTATCCCGCATCATTCCTTCTGATAAGCCTAGTAGTACTCTTCAGTATTTCCCAAAGAGTGAGCCAGCACATCAGAATCCACATCAGGGGACTGCATCACAGCAATCAACTCCACAGCAGCTTCTCAAACAGCTCTCATCTTCCGGCCCTCCACACAACAGCGGGCCTTCATCCAACCCCCACTTAGCAAACCTACAGAATATGATGGCTGAACAGCAGCTGCCACCTCACCCCTCACATGGTGGAATACGCCAAAGCATGGGTATTCCTCAGGGGGTCAGTAGAGGTATGGTTTCTGGTGGGGGCATGGGCCCCATGTGCCCCCCTGGACATATGATAGGAAGGACAGGCATGATGCCCCAGCAGCAATTTCAGCAGCAAGCCATGATGGCCAACAGTCTTCTCCACCATCCCTCGAGTCCATATCCTGGCATGATGTCCTCCCAGCAACACCCACACAATCTGATGGCACAGCAAAACATTATGATGATGCAGGCTAAGCAGCGAAGTATGTCAATTCCTGGGGACCCCTTTGGCCCCCAGGGTCCTCTAATGTCCCCTCAGGGTCCAATGGTGGCCCCACCCCACCCACAGTCTGGTATGATGGGTGCCCAGTCTTTCAGACAGCGGGGAATGTCTTTGGACAGTCCCATTGGTTATGGCCCCGGAGGTATGGCCAATATGCCATTCTAATCAAGCTCACATTAACTGTAAAAAAAACGAACACAAAAAATGTGTCTTTTTGGTTACCTTCCCATTGTGTCCATTTTTTTTCATTATTGTTATTGCATCTGTTTGAAAAGAGGAAATGTAAAAAAAAAAAAAAAAAAGTGATAATTTACGCATTTTGGATTACAGCTAAATAAAAATTGAATATTTAAAAGCAGTGTAACACAGTTCAATAAGAAATCTGAAGCCATTTTCTAAAATATTGTAAAATATGTATATTTCAAAGATGTGTGTATTTGTTGTGGAAACAGTGGCTGAGGAGAGGAGTGCCTAATTTTTTTTTTTTTTTTTTTTTTTTTTTAAATATTGATTTATTTTGTCCAACTACCAAAATTATGTATATATATATATATATATATACATACATATCGATCTCTCTCTCTAGAGAGAGAGATCGATATGTATGTATATTTACACTTGCTGTATATAAGATGCAATTTGTGATTGTTTGCAGTTGTCCTGTATAACTGTTTTAGAAGTCTAAAAATAGAATGATATTGATCTCTAAGGTGGTTTTGGTTATTGTGTTGACAGTTATTGTTTGATAACACTGAACAGAGACATGCTGTTGTAAAATATATGAAATCTTTATTGAATTGAGTTAACAGTAGCTAAAATACAAGCAAAGCAGATACAGGCAAAACATATTTCAGCCAACAAATTTTCTTTTTCTTTACTGGGTAAATAAAACATCTTTTAAATGCAATCAAAGTAGCAATGGGTACTATATTTTCAGAGTATCTGATGGAATTTATCATGACGTGAAATATTACAAAACAGAACATAAGCTCCTCAGTTACAGCCGACCTACTATGCGTTTACTAGGTGAAGATGGCGCTGGTTGTTGTTGCACCGTCAGAAATGGATGATCGACTGTGACCCTGAGATCTGATGAAAGGCAGGCAAATACGACTGCAGCCCAACTGGCAAAGTAAATGTATTAGTTCATTGCGAAACCGCACCCCAACAAAGGCATAGAGGAAAGGGTTCAGGCAACAGTGTGAGAAGCCTAGGCTTTTCGTGACTTCAAAGGCTACTTGCTGTAAGGCAGAAGAGTAACATGCTTCATATGATATAACCTGCAAGTCTATCATAGTTTGTATTAGTAATGTGATATTATATGGTAACCAACAGAAGCAAAAAACAAGAGTAACAAGTAAAGCCAGTCGAATAGCTCCTTGCTTTGTTTGAGATATATGACTTCTGCATAGAGTAAGTACCACTGCTGTGTAGCAGTAGCTCATAACAGCCAGTGGTAGGAAAAAGCACACGTGATCTAAGACTCTCTTGGTCAACACCCAGTTGTTTGCATGAATTCCATAATGATAATAGAAACACGAAAGTCTAGATGTGTTTGTGTTATCCTTTTTCACTGTAAGAAATACAGTGTTGGGTATTGATAAAACCAAACAAAGCACCCAGAGTGAAATGCATGTTAAGTGCACTGTTCTTGGACGTCGGCTTTGTAAACTAGGAATAGCGTGAACAATAGCCAAATACCGATCAAACCCAATGCCAGCTAGAAGCAAACTCCCACAGCATAGGTTAAGATTTTGCATCAGGCCCAACAGTTTGCAGAGAAACTCTCCGAACAACCAACCAATGACACCGTCGACCACATGGAAGGGAAATGTACAGAGGAACATGAGGTCAGCCAGGGCAAGGTGCAGTAGATAGATCTCGGTAATCCGCAGGAGGCGCCAGCGTCTCAGGAGGACTGTTATCATCAGGCCATTCCCTGCCACTCCCAGAAGAAAGATTAAGCTGAGAATCACAGGCTGGAAGACAGCTTCAAACATCTGCAGGCCCATCTCCTCTGGATCACAGATGTAGTTGGTGAAAAATGTGATGTTCAAATCATAGTCTGTTGTATTTTCAGCTGTTGGCAGCTGTAAAGTAGAAAAGGACTTCATCACACATCAAGAATCAGTTGTGTGTTGTGTAATAATATACAGTTGGTTAGATTTTTGCTAAAATCTAATGGTAGTCCTATTAATTAGTAATATTTTTTCACAGAAATTTGAATAGTTTCATAATGACTAACTTGATTATGTTTTTTCTTCACTGCAGTTTTTTCAGTCAGGTTGTTAAGCAGGAAACACTGTATGCATCAGATTTATTTTCACTTCCCCTTTTGGAAAAAATATGGCAAAACATTCTACTTTTGACAGAATATGAGTCAAGGAGTGGTAATTTATTCCCCTGACTGAGTTAACATATGTTATGTTAACATAACATATGTTAACATATGTTATGTTAACATATGTTAACATAACATATGTTAACATAACAGTTAACATGCAGTAAGCTAAAAAAACAGCAAATTCATATATGTTGAAAATGTAAGAATACTGATTTAATATTTGAATATTGAACAAATGGATTTGTAATTGTATACCTATTATTGTGAATATGTATGAATTGCAAACTATTTGAAGCCTTTGGCTGTAAAAGTGAACTATACTGCCCATCTCTTCTTTTATGAAAAATATATAAGGTTTTCTGCCTTACAGTTAATTCACGGATGAATCAACAGGAAAGATGCAGTAACAAACTCACATCTGTTTAGGTGCATTTTTTACAGTTCAGCAATTCCAGCTACTTTATAGTTATCTAATTATATTTTTATATATCTAATAAAAAAATGTACTTGAATCTTAATCATACAAAGCAGCTAGATGTTGTGCATCATAAAATCTCACTCAGAAAATGTTGAATATTTTTAGTTTGTTAAAAAAGTAGACTGTAACTACTGGAATAAGACCATTAGCAGTTAAATAATATTTCAGTAAAGACTTGAGCATAATATTCACAGATTAAACCCGTTCCCTTCCGCCACACTCATTCCTTTATCATTTTAGATCTCGCTCTTTGAACATACACATATGCTACATTTAAATATCTAAAATTAAATGTAGAGCAGACTGTCATCTACATCTACATTACAACAATTGTTAATTATGTCTTACCTCAAAAACAAACGGGTTTGTTACAGCCATTTGGGTAAATCTTGTTCAGATTAATGTATATCTCACACTGCTGTACAGAAATGTGCTTGTACTTCCTTTTTTTTGCTGGTTTTTCTGTTTTTGCTTTGGTGATTTCTTTACTAGGGGTGTGTTTGATAGAAACAAAACAGCTTTATACCCGGTCTTCCCGAGTAATGCTACAAGAACAGTAACAATGTATAAGTAACTGCACCTCACAGAATATTTCGGCTTTTGGCAAACAGGAGGTAGTTTGATGTAACTAGTCAGATTTGTTTGGTTGTTTTTGCCAAAAGCCACACACCCTTGTAAATCTTATTTGATTACAGCTTTCACTTACCCTCTAACAATAAGAATGTGTTGGTGTGAAATTACCACATACATCATCCACCTTCATCTAGTTTGTCACTGACATCAGGTTTGTGTTGATCACATAAACATTATGGATGTAAAATTTAGCATAACCCTGTTATGTTCATTTAACCTAAGTATCTTGGAGATACTTAGGGGCACTGGTCAGAGCCGTGAGCTTGTCAATTACTGTAGCTATTTGGTTCCCAGGATGAATATAATGAAAAAAGTCAACAAGATGCTCTTACGCAGTTTCCTAAACCCCAACTGTATAAGACCTGTAATTTGAGGGCAATACTTTACTATTGTCATTTTTAGGCATTGTGATTTATTATCATAATAATAATGATGCAGAAACATAATCTGTATAATCTGTTTTAACAGCTTGAATTTGCCACTAGAATGGCAGCAGGGGAAATTTAATTTTATATCAACAGAACACAACAAGAAAGCACATTAAATTCCTATCTTGTTGCTTTACACTGTAAAATAAATAAAAGAGAGAGATAAAACATAATTATAATAACTTTTTAAAACTTGTATCTTTAAAGTCAAGGTTAAGTCTAAGTCAATTCCAAAATGTATCAATTATTTTCTAATGTTTTTTTCTCAATTTGCAATTGCAATAGGTTGACAGGAGTCAGTGATTATAGAGAAATGCATGCAGAGATGCAAAGGGGATGCGGTCAACCATGTACCTAATATAACATCTGTGCATCAGTCAGCAACTTCCTTTGTCTGTTTGCATGAATACAAAATCGCATGGCCTGTATACATTTATGTTTGACTTACTACAAAAAGGCATATTATTTATATAGCAGCTAAAACAGTCCAAACAGTTTCATAGTTTTAGGGAAAACTAAATTTCCTATTATGGGATAACTTGCAGAAAGATCTGAATTTGGATATATTTATATGCAACAAAGAATTTAAATGTCATAAAAAGTGTGTTGATTAAGGCATGTAGTTGTTTTTCCTGAAAGGTCACCGTGTCATTTCATGGAAAACATATTGATTGGAGTATATGTTCCATTTTGAATTGTTTTGAATTTATATGGCTGCTACATTGACCAGGTCTCCTTACTGAAAAATATTTTTTATCTCAATGGGACTTTCTGGTAAAATAAGGACACTACACTGTAAAGGTCCTCATATAGAACTTCAGGGGACCTTGATGTTGTATTTGATAGGATCAGATGAACAATCTCCATAAGCAGACCCTTTGACTACATTATCTTACAATTAACACGATCAAGAGCAGTCTTGAAGTCTGAAAACACTGCAAGATCTAAGGCATCCTGCAAGATGGCAGCATGTTTTTTCTGAAACTAAATTGTAAATAACATCTTTTCAAATGACATCTATGCTTAGCCCTAATTTCCTAAAGAAATCTATGATTAGAAACCTAATAAAAATTGACAAAAGGAATTTGTTTCTTGACACTTGACGTTCCAGAAACAATATCGAAGACAAGGGATTTGAACAGTTTACGTTTGGATAATTAAGAACAGTCTCTAGACGGAAGGACAGTCTGAATTCAAGGGGTCCCAGCAGAGCAACTCATATCAAAGACACTTACGAGTTGACATAGGCATTGCCACAGTGTAAACGACTAAACATGAGTACTGCCAGGACGGAGAACCCAGTGATTTTGGGCTTGTCTAGCCAGAATGGACAGCTAAGAGGCTCAGTGAAGCCTGCTGGAGCACCAGGTGGAGGTGGAGGAGGCCCTCAACAACAACAACAACAGCAGCAGCAGCAGCAGCTTAACCAGATAAAAGGCACAATCAACAATGGTAGCTCTCAGCTGGCCCCTGCAACTAACGCTGTCATCAAGTAAGCTTTTCATTAGAAAAATACAAGTTTTTGGACTTCAGAGTCTCTGCATGTTGGCACAGTTATTACTGTTAATTCTTTGCCCTCCACAGGCCTGGAGATGACTGGAAGAAAAAAATAAAGGATGAGAAAACTTGTTTGCATTCAAATATCCAGTTAGGTGATGAGCTGCCCAACCCTGCCCATCCTGTTAGAAATAACAGGAAGAATGCTTACTAGCATTAGAGACCATTACATCTGAAAGAATTTGTAGTCCATCATTTCCAAAAACGTCATTACATAAATTAATAATAATGAGTATGCTCTAGATACGCCAGAGTTTCCATAGTGCAATCACTAACTTATTCAACTCCTGACACAATAAAAACAATACCAACAAAGACTCGGGCTCGATAGATGCAGCAACGACAGGTAGTGTCAAAGCTTATTTGGACCTTTAAGGAAATAATTGATTTTGAAATGAACTCAGCTGATTAGCTGGAGGGGGAGGGGGTTCAAATACGAGTGGAAGCCATCTTGAACCGCTGGTTGACAAGGCTCTTTCGTAGTCAGCTAGAAATTGATTTCACCTTTCAGAAACCGCACAGTGAACGGGTTGTTTTCAGTGACTCAAGGTAAATACGCATAAATCTAAACCATGTGTACGCGTGGGCGACTGTGTGTCAAATATCCAGTTATTTCGTGGTGACTTTTTGCAGTTAGCGATGACTGTTATTTCGTCATCGTTAGCTTGTTAGCAGACCTAGCACGGCAGTCGCTTTGGTTGTTCTTTGGTCTTGTTTGTAAGATAACCTAGAGAACTATTATGTGAACTATTATTGGCACTAACACGATAACATACCGACTCTGGTATCATCGCTGGAGACCACAGAGGTACAACGTTAGCATTAGGCTAAAGCTTTCCGTGGTAGTTGCCCAAACATCGGAGGCTAACCTAGCAGGTTGATAGCTAAGGCTAGCGCTCTGCTAGTTGGTTGAACAGATAAAAAGTCATGGATTTGGGTGTTTGAACACTGGAATGCGGTAACTGTACAACTGATGTCGGATTTATTTGGTCATTTTGGTAAAGGTTAACCACACAACATTAACAGTCACTGTTGAGTCGGCTAACTTTGACGCAGGCCAGATATCTGTTGTCACAGCTAATGTTCGGCTAGATATCGACTCGATAAGTTCGTTTGTTGTTTAAATACATGACACTATGTTCTCTCATGTGTGTATGTTTCATAGAGTAACAGTTTTGTGTTGTAACGTTGTGTATCTTACGTTTCAGAGTTGGAAAGACCTGAGAACGGACGCGGCGGCTCAGCTAGGCTAAGCAATATGGCTAGCTGAACAGTCGGCCACTACTTGTTAGCTAAGCCCTCCTGCTGTATGGTTGTCCAGAGAACAGTAGATTACATCTATGCTTAGCCCTAATTTCCTAAAGAAATCTATGCTTAGAAACCTAACAAAAATTGACAAAAGGAATTTGTTTCTTGACACTTGACGTTCCAGAAACAATATCGAAGACAAGGGATTTGAACAGTTTACGTTTGGATAATTAAGAACAGTCTCTAGACGGAAGGACAGTCTGAATTCAAGGGGTCCCAGCAGAGCAACTCATATCAAAGACACTTACGAGTTGACATAGGCATTGCCACAGTGTAAACGACTAAACATGAGTACTGCCAGGACGGAGAACCCAGTGATTTTGGGCTTGTCTAGCCAGAATGGACAGCTAAGAGGCTCAGTGAAGCCTGCTGGAGCACCAGGTGGAGGTGGAGGAGGCCCTCAACAACAACAACAACAGCAGCAGCAGCAGCAGCTTAACCAGATAAAAGGCACAATCAACAATGGTAGCTCTCAGCTGGCCCCTGCAACTAACGCTGTCATCAAGTAAGCTTTTCATTAGAAAAATACAAGTTTTTGGACTTCAGAGTCTCTGCATGTTGGCACAGTTATTACTGTTAATTCTTTGCCCTCCACAGGCCTGGAGATGACTGGAAGAAAAATTTGAAATTGCCCCCAAAAGACATGAGGATGAAAACGTCGGTTGGTACCTCTCGTCTTATTAGGATAAAAGTCATCCAGTTTAAAAGTAGAAAGTGTATATACTTGATTTACTTGACTCTTGACTGATCCTTTCTTGTCATTATTAAAGTATTTATTTTTTAGAAGTTTGTATTTATTTATCAAATTGTCAGGGAGTTGTCCTGGTGCCTACTGACGTTTTGCATGTCAAAGAAATTGCCACTAAAACTCTGAGCTTGGCATGTTTTTATGACATGCAACACATTCACAACATAATCTAATAAAACTTATGTATTCATCTTCTTTTGAACTTGCTGTTCTGATCCAATTAATGTTAATGTAACATCTTGTAATTAACACTTTAATACACATTTTGTGTGTAATTATGTTCTCCTCTTTCATTTTTAATTAACCTTAATGACCAACATTGCAACTGTTTTTGTTTACATTTTGTCAACCAAATGCAAATGAACTGACTTGCATAATTTTTGACCATTGCAGGATGTGACTGCAACAAAAGGCAATGAGTTTGAAGATTATTGCCTGAAGAGGGAGCTGCTCATGGGAATCTTTGAGATGGGTTGGGAGAAGCCATCTCCAATCCAGGTACATGAAGTACATCTCGTATATGATTCCTTTTCAGAGCCTAGACAAATTTGTTTTTATGCTCAAGAGCCTGGTTTGATAATTATAGTTTTGTAACTTCACATCCTGGAAGCCATTCTCGTGCCTTTACTTGACACTTCATGAAAATGTTCAATACCTTTTATGAAATTAAAGTCAAATGATATGCTTATTAGTTAATGAAAATAATTACAGCCCACTAGTTTTTGATAGTCACTCACACATTAAATGATTATGTATCACTAACATGTAAGCAGGATTTCATGTGATAAACTATAGTTGTGGTGTTTAGTTCAAGGCTGAATTATTTTTCTCTGGTATTATTCTGTATTGGCCCAATTCTGTACAGATATTTGTGGTTTCCAGAAAATTTTAGTATTTACTGCTGGGACACCTGACTTGCCCTCTGTATCCTCATCAGGTCAAACCTTTTGTTCAAATTCACCTTCCCACCTGCCTCAGTTGTGCAATGTTCAGTGCATCTTATCAATTGTTAAACAAATGATCAAATGTTCAACAAAATCAGTGAACGTGTTAAACATTATTCATGCTAGCATTATGATTGAGGATATTAGTGTGCTACTATTAGCATTAGTAGTCTGAATCAGCAGTGGACTTACCAAAAATGTATTTGACCCAGAACATTTAGCAGCATAATCGGGGTCATCTGGAGATATGTGGCTTTACAAATTGGTTTTTATCCAGTCACTATACATGTTATTTAAGTGACCAAATTTTGGCAGCAAATCTTTAAACATGGTTTGTTAAAACATAATTTTTTAGGTGCCAAAAATGCAGCCACAAAACCTAATATTCTATATCAGGGGTGTCCAATCAAGGGCCTCTGTCCTGTTGGTTTTTCAACTATCCCTGCTCTATCCACTGCTGATTACCCGGTTCTGGTTTGTTCAATCGGAACCTGGGAGATAACATCTCGGATGAGGGTGTAAGTGGGGAAGACAAAGTGAATTGGTATTGGGGGGGAGTCGACACCCCAGGCAAGTCAACATGTCTGTTACAAGGCTGACACATAAAAACCATTCACTTAGAGCATTTTCAAGTGGTCAGTGAACTGGCATGTCTTTGGACTGTTTTTGGTAGGTGTATGGAGTATTCTGTGCTTAACTGTTAATTTTTTTTGCATAGGAGGAAAGTATTCCCATTGCACTGTCAGGAAGGGATATTTTGGCCAGAGCCAAGAATGGCACGGGAAAGAGTGGAGCCTACCTCATTCCCTTACTTGAACGCATTGACCTGAAGAAGGACTGCATACAAGGTCAGAGCTCTTTGTTGGCACCTTGTGCACAGCAAGTGTTAAAAGGTTGATCCTTGATTTTAATTTCAGTCACTGTTCAAGGGAATAGGGATGAAAATAAAACAGAACAAAACCACATAGTGAAAATAAAATATCTGCCACTGCTAATCGCTAATGGCCATTGTCATGCTACATCAGTTGCATATTGGTTGTATGTGAAAATGAAATGGTTAATTTATAAATTTTTAGCTCTATTTATTTAAAAAAAAATAGGTCAACTTTCTTTTGCCACTGTAATTTTCCAGCACATCACTAACCTAGCATTGTGACTTCATAACTTTTCCAAAACCATTAAAACAACTTTCAGGAGTCTAGACATAGGCATGTTCAGATTGAGTTAAACTCACAGCTATGTTTCCTGTCTTTTCAGCTTTGGTCATAGTGCCCACCAGAGAACTGGCTTTGCAAGTAAGCCAAATATGTATCCAGGTCAGCAAACACATGGGAGGAGTGAAGGTAATGGCAACCACGGGTGGAACCAATCTACGTGATGACATCATGAGACTTGATGAAACGGGTAAACTCCATAGTTTACAGAAATTGTTCCCCTTATATCAAGATATGTTTTTATCTGCCCATTGCTGATGTGATGGACATAATCCTTTATATTCACAACACTACACTGAACAGAATAACAGGAATTGTTTAAGTATATGTTTTGTTTTCTTGAATGTTTATTTTTCAGTACATGTGGTCATTGCCACTCCTGGGAGGATATTGGACCTTATCAAGAAAGGAGTGGCAAAAGTCAATCAAGTGCAGATGATTGTTCTGGATGAAGTGAGTTTGATAATTCAATTACTTTTTCTTAATAAACCATTATGATTAAAAGTTGACAGTTCTCATTATGCCCACCCCTCTCACTCTGAACAGGCTGACAAGCTCCTGTCTCAGGACTTTGTGGTCATGATGGAGGAAATACTGGGCTTCCTGTCCAAACAAAGGCAGATTCTGCTTTATTCTGCAACCTTCCCTCTCAGCGTTCAGAAGTTTATGAATGCTCACTTACAGAAACCCTATGAGATCAACCTAATGGAGGAGCTTACACTGAAGGGTGTGACTCAGTATTATGCTTACGTAACTGAAAGGCAAAAAGTCCATTGCCTTAACACCTTGTTCTCCAGGGTAAGTGTTGCCTTTGTGCACTTGTGGTTCTTCCCATTTTAATAACTTCAGCTGCTTCATAAAAACAGCAGTGTGAAAGGTCATACTAACTGCAGGTATTTAATGTGAATGAATGCTTTAGACCCACATTCCACAGACCCCTGCTCTACTCTCCACCTCGAACTTTTGGGCGTTCCCATGAGAAAAGACAGCTTTGGGGCAGCTTTGATTGGAAACGAAATGGCCTCAATTGGCAAGAGCAGGATATTTGGAGTTGTCTTTGAACCTGCTCAAACTCTTCTATCTATAAGAGTGCCAGTAGAGTGGGAATGGGTTGGGAAGCGCAGAAGTGTTTAGGGAATGGGACAGAAGTTAAGCAGCAACAGCATGAACAGGACAGTTCACTGGGAGTGAGTTAGGAGGCAAAATGTCTCGGCCGATCATTGTCGTTTGACTAAGGATCCATTCCTGAAGGTCCCGTTTAACACCTGAGTCACTTACGCTCATTGACCACTGCTAATTACCCCCTCACTAACACGGCACCGACGTCGTTTAATTCCCGTTCTGCTCCCACCCTGTCCCCGCCCAATCATATCCGTTCCGCTCAACTGCCAGTTAAACCCCATCTAACTGCTGACTAGCACTGTCTGCGTTGTACAGGCAGCCATCCGCTGCCGCTCATTCCGATTTTGATTGCCAACTGCTTATCACAAGATGCCTTGCTGTGCAAAAGCTGCAAGAGGCATAGGCAAGCGTAAGAGAGGTGGTGCAGGCACCTGTATCACCAGCTTCTAGTGTTTGCAAGCATGCTGATGTTCCACACGCTGTCCATGTTCAAGAACCCTTTAATGGCCAGAGAGATGGCTGTATTTAAAAAATAAATAAATAAAAATATGGCTTCTTTCATGAGAAAAGAGCATGTCTTATTCAAGGTAGGCATAAGTACAGCGAGAATGCCCTGTGAGTTGGTCGTCTGCAGCGTATCTATAGCTTAAGTAAGACTGTAATGGAGTGCAATTGATCAGCTAAAAAATTTGACCTGGACATGAATTGAATGGCAACTAGAGTTTAAGCGTCTGTGTCGTACGTTAAGTGTACTGATCATAGGTGAAACATTGAAATGTGAGTAATGTGTGGCTAACAGGTTTATTCATGAAATTTCTCACAACTGTCCCTGACCAGAGCATAAACACCAAGTCTGGAGAGAGTGGGAAGAGTGTGATCAGGTCCTGAGTCTGTGGAATGTGGGTCTCACATAAATAACACACACTGTTGCCTAAAGAGTATTTGCCAGTCAATTCTGTGTTTTTATGTTGTATTGGACATTGTAAAGGGTTATTGCAGGATTGCTGTATTCTCCCAAATTTGAGATCTGTCATTCAAAAAACATTTTGTGTGTAAAATTCAGGCCCTTAGATACTTAAAAACAAATAGCTGGCTATTCAAACATTTCAAAGCTTCAATATGGTTGGTGTTTAGTTTTTGTTTTGTTTTTCCAGCTCCAGATCAACCAGTCTATCATCTTTTGCAACTCCTCTCAGAGAGTGGAGCTCCTTGCCAAGAAGATCTCCCAGCTTGGTTATTCGTGTTTCTATATTCATGCCAAGATGAGACAGGTCAGTTTAAAGGACTGCCTCAGAAATATTTTTTTTTTTTCTGGGCTATAAGTCAAACCGGAGTATGTTGCTTTTAGCAAAAGCAGCATTGTTGAACAACAAAAAAACATGTATAACTCGCTTTGTTGTATAAGTCATATTTCTAATTATAGTATAAATGAGCCTATAGAGAATGTAGGCTAGGTATAACAACAAACAGAAGTACGGTTCGTTCATTCATCCATGCACGTACCATTAAACAACTGCCAATGTTGGGGTGGGGGCGATGAAATGACGTGTCCTCTTCTCTAAGGATGTCTGAATGCTGACACTCCAAACTTTCTTTCAGCTGCATACTTTACTTGCAGCTTGAAATGTGCAGAATAGCTGTTTCTTTTGGGTGACATTTTCACTTTTTGCCCAGGGAGTTAGTTTAGTGTGAACATAAGCCTTTTGTTCACTGAGTCAAGAATGTCATCTAACACTAGTGACTGTGACAGAATTACTGTAAAAATGCACATATGTTACCTCACTATATAAGGTGCATGACAAGGCGGAGGAATTAAAAAAAAAAAAAAAAAAAAAGTCTGGAAAAATACAGTACTTGTTTACCAGATTAAGACCGAAATACACAGGTGGCCACAGAACAGCTGCTAATATTGTGTGTGGATTAGAGGTGTGTGTGTGTTCACACTTGTCCATGCAAGTACAGTTCACACCAGTGCTCTATTTCTGAGTGCTGCTGCCACTGCCAGTTTCCCCCTAATGAAACAGTCCTGTTGATGCCTGGGTAACTGGACAGCATGCAGACACCAGCTTTTGGACTGTCTTGTCAATAAATATTTTTGTCTTGAAGACATGAAATATATTTACCTTGCAGCTCAGTTTTTACTTTACTTTATATAGTTGGCTTTTATAGTCTTTAATAATGGTGCTACACTTGACAGTACTCTGCAATAAGGTTACTGTACATCCACAGCTCATATGAGCTTTAGATATGACAGCTGCTGTATAATCTTGCTTGTATGTGAAGTGGATGCCTTTTTGTGACTGAGTGTGGCATCTAAATGCACTGTTCTTTCTGCCCTTCAGGAGCATCGCAACCGTGTGTTCCACGACTTCAGAAATGGCTTGTGTCGGAACCTTGTCTGCACTGGTAAGTGGTAGAACTGTATGTGAGCATCTGCTGCATTTTACAGGTAGAATGGCGAAATACTCTACAAGCTGTTTAGTTGGAACACACATCTTCTGACACCGTCTACACATCACTACCACCATCAAACTTGCTCTGTGAAAATACAAGCCATTATTTTCCACTGGAGAGCGAAAATGTTCACTGCTCAGATTTTGAGAGCAGTGAACAAGCAGAACATTAAAGTGCAAATGATTTGAATGTCAACCCTGTTTTCAAAAGCATGTCCAGATTACAGCTGACCTAGATTCCCCAACAAAATGTGTCTGAACTGCAAGAGATGCGATATTTGTCTAAAACAAATGTGTTTATTGGCTTCTGTTCAGAGTTGTAGTTCTTGTTTAGAGGATTTGTGATGACACATCAGTGCTGAGCTAATGGTTCTGACTCAGTTCCCAACCCTGCAGTGAGTACAGCACATGTGTAAGGTGCTTAACTCATCCAAGTGGTCAGATACCTTCTCTTCCAAAACATAAAAGCCTTTAGTGTGTATGCACAATGGGGAATGTTGTTGCAGTGACAACCTGATTGCTGCATCATTCTAGTGCAGATTGGAATGTGAAACTTTAAAACTGAAAGTAATTCTCTGGCAGTGCTTGCAAATAGGATGCCATTAAAGGACCATAGAGATATAAACAAAACTTGTTAGCAACAATGTCCTTGGGTTCCTCTTCCTGATCATGGAACAATGCAAATGTTTTTGAAAGTTTAGTCGGTCATCCTGAGTACAGTTATCAAAGCTGAATGTGGTGCCACACTTTGTCCAAAGTGGTTTCATGTTGCTGTGGGAGCTGTTTGTTTCACCTTAGTCTTGAGCAATGGAAGGTTTTGCTACCATAATAGAATTGTGGGAGTTGGCAACATGTGCTGCATAATTGTGACAGCACATGTTGCGTATGCACATACTTTTATTGGGCCTTGTTGGTTAATGTTAAGGCTCTCTATGCTGGTGTGTCCATGTTTCTTGCAGTCATGGTGGTGACTAATAGAACAATGTGGTTTAGTTAGTTTTTTTTAATTTTATTTTTTTCCCTCCTGGCTTGAACTACTGCTTGTTTTCCTGAAGATATTCTGTTAACATTGAGCTTTGAGATGTACAATGTTAGTGTAGGTTTTTGAGTTCTTGCTTTTCTTCTAGACCTCTTCACAAGAGGAATTGACATTCAAGCTGTGAATGTTGTGATCAATTTTGACTTTCCCAAGCTGGGAGAGACATACCTTCATCGCATCGGTAGATCTGGTAAGACCCATTGTAGTTGTTTTTCTATGCAAAGCCTCCTGTGCAAAGATTTTTTTTTATTAGCAAATAAAAATCTGTAACTTAAACTGTTCTTCATATCCAGGCCGCTTTGGACACTTGGGTCTAGCCATCAATCTCATCACTTACGATGATCGCTTCAACCTGAAAGGTATTGAGGAGCAGCTTGGAACAGAGATCAAGCCCATCCCTGGCATCATTGACAAGAGCTTATATGTGGCAGAATACCACAGTGAGAGTGGTGAAGAAGTCAAGCCATGAGCCAGTGAGTACACATTGATGGCTGGTTCACACAAATGCTTAATCTTTCAGGATAATATTAGGATGATTAAACTGTTTCTGTTTCTCCTTGTCTTTTGATGTCAGCTGAACTGTTTTAACACACAAGCCAAAGTTTAAAAAAAAAAAAAAGATTTTATCAATGTCGAGCATTAGGTTTTAGTATAGCATTCTGGCACATCCGAATGCAACTTAATCATTAAAAGACTGCTGTGCCAAGTAAAAATTGCCCCTGTGAAAAATGTTACATTAAACAAGACAGACTGTCTACAGTAAGACAGGAATGATGTAGGAAAATGAGCATAATTAACTCCACATGCTCTAAAACTGCAGGTGTTTCTGTGCAGTGAATGCTACAGTTTTGCAATTAGGAAACTGTTAAACCCTACCCAAAGAGTGTTTTACCTGAAAAGTGCTTGAGCCAAACACCAGCTGCAGGAATGATCAAGATGACTTGAACATGTAATAAAATTGCACTAAAAATAGACTAAATAAGTAGTATTAAAAATAGAAAGTCATAGTGAAGATACAAATGGAATAGTATACACTAAACTATATTCAATACAATACATTGCCAAGTACATTATAAGTTAAATACAATAAGAGTCTGTGTAAAACCCTGGTACAGTGTAGCAGTGAAAGCAGTAGTGTGCAAAATATGAAAGGTGCATGAGAAACGGAGCAGTATTGAACTGCACACTGGAATGGAGCATAATGGTGCAAATACTAACAGCAGCAGTTTGTGCAATGATTGCAATAAAGTGCAAAACAGAAGACAGTTATTTAAAGTTTAAAAAAGTAAAGTGTTTGCAAGTGCAATAACTTATGTGCAACAGTTACAGTGGCCATGTGTGGCAATGGCTGAGGTAGTCTCATCATCTACAATGTGTGGTGTTAAAGTCCAGGGGCAGAGGGGGGAGGTAGTGGACAGAGTTCAACATCCTTACAGCCTGGTGGATGTAGCTGTTTACAAGTCTTGTGGAGCAGGCCCGGAGGCTCTGGTAATGTCTCCCTGAAGGCAGGAGGGGTGGGAGGTGTCATCAGCGATACTGATGGCTTTGCGGGTGTTGAAAATGTCATATGGTATTATTCATATTCATCTCGTATTCAGGACTTCTCTTTGGAAAGAGAAGTCAAATTTTTTTTTTTTTTTTGGGCCTTTGTAGGCCATTAAATATTGCATATTAAATATGTCTGAAAATGATCTGATGTGCTGTACTTTGCAGCGCTGTCTTTGTCCATATACTGGAGGTCTTAATTCAGTACCATGATAGTTTGTGAGCTTAATTCATATGATCTGAAAGAAACTTGGGACTATGCAATTAATGAAACTGGCAATGTGATTGGCTCATTTCTTCCTTTAGAAAAGTTGTCACTGAGTTGTGGAAAAATACTTGGTTCAGTCAGTATTTTAGAGAGTAGGTTTAGCTCAGTCTCTGGTTAAGTTGCAGAGATGTGACAATAGACATTTACGATTTATCACAATATCTGTAACCAAAGGTAATGTATGGTATAGTTCTCAAAAAGCAATTCATCTTAAATGTAGTTGGATAGGTTCAGCAATTATTGGCTATTGTAACAGAAGCAAAGAGGAATGATTCAACATACATTATGTGGTTGAGATTTAGTAGCATCTTGTTTACATTTTGTCTTTAATCTTTCATTATAATTATACCGAGGTTTCCTGTATGCAGTGGCTAAATTGTATGAAATTAAAGCATGGAATAAGTGCATTGATCTGGAACATGCGTGAACAGCCTAGACTACTCTTGAGTGTGAATTGAAATTTAATGAAAATTGAGGACCTTAACAAAATGATTCAAGTAGTCTGGTCTAACTTAATTTCACTCTTTTCTCTTTACAGATCGATCCATCCTCAATTCCCCTTTGTACCTTTTTCATCCCTCCCCCCAGTCTTGGATTTTTTTTTTTTTTTTTTGGAAATAAATGTACACTTTGTCTGTCTTCCTTTTTTGGATGCCACCATAAGGAATGTATATTTTGATGGCCATTTTTTGGAAGAACTCATTTGCCTTCTTATAGGGCTGTGTTGCTGCACCACCACGAACTGAAGAAATAAGTACCAGGATGAAAGCATGGGACCAAGTTGAAAATATCAGTGCACATTGTGATGACTCATATCCACCAGTGACACGAGGCCAGCACCAACAGACCCCTGTACGACACCCTCCATTCTCCATCTGTTTTATTTTGGAAGTTTTAACCAGTTTGTACCAAGTGCCTTAATAAGCAGTTCAACTCTTTAAGTAATAACCCTTCATTATCCACCACCTTGCATACTTCATAGCACACACTCGCCTGATTCAGAAATTCACCTGATTTGAGAAATTGTTGTTACACTAATTTAATGCCTGACCACATAGGTGAATTCATAACTGTTTTTGGTTGGGTCATCTGTTTGCAAGGAGCGGAGAAAATTAGGAGGCATGCTGGTCTGAGTTCTTTTTTCTGGCTGAGCTGCACTTGAGTCTGGCTGACAAATGAGGACAAACTTGGATTTTTCCATGGACAGAGATGCTGGATTTTTTTTTTTCCAAGAGTTAGCCAGGCTGTCCACTTGCTTGTGATGAAGCTTGTGCTTCTAAAAGACCCAGAGCCCTTCCTGTCTTCAGTAACAGAACACTAAGAAAAAAAATAAGCAGCCTCACAACACCATGAGTCACAAGGATTCCTGATTTGGTGGCTTTAAATTGGAGGGAACTTTTATTTTGTTCTGTGTTTCACCTTCCTATGGATGGCCATACTTAAGCCTGTGAGATGTGCAGCCCACATGTGGGGTGCACTCTTTACACCTTGTGTATATACCTTCATTTTAAGATTGTTTTAAACAAGTTCAAAAGGCTGGCTGACAAACTGAAAAGCTTCCCCCTTTCTCTCTTGTTAGCACTGGAGACTGTTTCCTTAACTGCCATTTTGTTTGATCTGCAATATTGGCCTGTGAATTTATTTATAGTTTTAAAAATACTGCAGAATTTATTTGAACCTCAAACATTTGAATGACCTTGTGCATGAAATGTTTTTGGAGGCAATCTGTTAGCCCTTCCAAAATTAAGTACAATTCTTCAAAGCTGCACTTAAGCTAAGGTTGCGTAAATGGCCCTCATTTTCCTGCTGCCAGTGTTAACAATTGTCTAGACAGATGGCTTTGTTAAGCTTGTGCTTTTGAGTAATGAATTCTTTGTTGTCACCAGCCTTAACTTGTGAAACTGACTCTTTGAGCCACACTCGGAGATCTCCAGTTATAGTGAGTGGTGTTGTTGGAAGAGAAAATATTCTATCATGTAGTTGTAGTAAAACTTGCTGCAGTGCAGCTGAATTGGCAGAGAATTTGTTTTCTGGGGGAGATAATAGCTGTTACGTCATTCTCTGTGCTCTTTAAGCACAGCTACATTACTTCCCAAACGTTAAGCATGATGCTGTGGTTTTATTTTTCCCCCTTTTGAAGAACGTTAACCAAATGCATCAGAATGAACCATCTGAACTAAAATGTAGCAGGAATCCATTCTGTGCATTGTAAGTTAGCTGGCTTTCCTAAAAACAGCTAACAAAACGCAATTTGTTTAAAAACGACTTGAGCAGGTTCGGCTGCACTTAACGCACAGAGAGAGATGGGTCCAGGCAATAACACTGACTGCACTGCCTTTTGTGTGCTCATCATGCCTAGAGGGGAGAGAAGTGTCTGGTGTAGAACATATAAACTAAAATAGGCACAGAGGGGGAATGGGCATGAAGGAATACAAAATTGGGAGTACTTGTTTTAAAAAAACAAAAAAAAAACCCTTGGGCGCCTGAGACTGCTGAGTTTATGGCTTTTTTTTTTTTTTTTTTTTTTCTTCTCTCTCTCTCTCTCCCCCCCTCCCCCCTCTGCCCTTTATGGCTTTGATATTTTGGGTTTGTTGTTTACATGACTGCCTCAGTTTGCATTAATGTTCTCTGACCACTTGTTTGTTCAGTCAGGACCTTTTTGCAAATGGGGCTCCCTTTATCTTGGTAAGATGCTCTCTTGGCTGTTCCAATCAATGAGAAGTACATGTCATTTTTATTTAAAACAGAGATAATTTAGATTAAAGAATCTGCCCTTTTATTTCTCATTGGTTAGGACTGTGATCCCTGTTCGCTCAATTCACTGAAATACTTGTACATGTAAATTGGCTGTTTTTGCTTAGTTTTGGGGGGGTTGTTTAAAAAATCTCCAAATTATATTGAATTCAATTTGTGCGAACAGGGATGTCATTTTGCAGGCACTTGGCAGCTGTCTGTTTCTTGTCAGCCTACTGGCAGCAACTGCCACATCAAATGTTTTTGAGGTTAAAATGGACGATCCTTGAGGATTGGATGTATTTCTGCCTTTGATGGGTTGCTGTTTTTACTGCCAGTGGCTCAGTGAGTACCATAAAGACTGAGACAAGAGCATCTTGCTTTCGATTGTGTGACTAATTGGATAGTATTCTAAACCAAATTGTCTCATTCTTTAAGGTTTTTGTTAAAATCGTGGGAGGGTTTAATTAGTGCACTTGCTGCCCTGATGCTCATGTTCATTCTTCTGATGGTTGTGGCACATTTGATAATGCAGCTTTTGTGTACACTTCTGTCACTTATGTTGAAGGATGTGAAAGGAGTTCTTTACGGATTTCTTTCCTAACCTGATGCATCAGTAAAATAACATGGGGAGGAACATTTAGGTGTTACAAAACAGAATAACACGATGTAAAGATCCAGAGTTATGGTAATGGGTATAAAAAAAAAAAAGTTGGAAAAATTGCCCTTAGATTTAATTTTTTTTCCCACCCCCACAAAGGATATGTCTAAATGGAGTACACTTTATTTTAAAAGTCCATTTAAGTGAAGAATTTAAAGCCTGAGTTCAGTTTTTTATTTGGAATTTGGTCGTTATTTAATTGGCAGATTTTCAGTGAAGCTAATTTTACAGATGACTTGAGTTCAAAGGATGTCATGAATATAATTGGGTATGATTGAAAATTTTGTTGAAAATAAAGCTCACTGGAATTTATTGTGTGATGTTTTCCCTGTCCACCACGCCATTGTCCTGTAAATGGCTCTTCCAAAGCTAGGTGTCAGTATGTTGCTGCTGTTGTGATGATATGCCCTTATATAAACTATGACCCAGAGATAGCTCTCAGACCAGTCTGTTCTCTGGTGTCACTTCAGCTAAGGATGCAGAAGTTGATGGTTTGCTTTTCATTAGTGGCTCTTTTGGCCTGTGCAGTGACTGTTTTTCCACCACCATGTGAAAGGTAAGGTAAATGACTGAAAATGCTTTTCCCTAAAAGGAATCTTTTTATGAGAACGACTGTATTGAGATGGCTTCCTGGTGCTGAAAGTCCATTGATTCCAAAATAAAGTTCTGATTAAGTTATAGCTGTAAAACTGCCAATTTAATTTATAAAAATCCCTGTGTATTGTTTTGTCTATTCCTATAGAAACTATTCTGATGGCAGAAATGCAGTTATCTTGGCAGCTTTCTGTTCTGTTGTACTTGTTAAAAATGTTTGTGGGATAACATCAGCCTTCTGCTGCTACTGCCAGGGGGATGAAGGGGGTTTGGTTTTGTAAATATTGAATCCATTACTTACTCATACTTGTATTGTTCTCTGCTTTAGCAGCTATCATGGTTGTTAGCTGACCTTCGTCCTCACCTGGCTGTTTTTCGTAACATTGATAAGCTTTTATGGCTTCCCTGCAGGACTCTGATAGGATGTGGGTGTATTGTGCAATTGATTTTATATCCCTAATAACTGAACCCTTTAAATTGATTTCAGTGAGATATACTGTACTGGGCCTATCTTGCACCAGGTACAGAAAGCCAAGCTGTTTGATGATGACAAGTATTTTGTTGACATGAAGCTGAGGGCAGCACCTGGTAAGTCGGTCACTAAATGAGCTTTTTTTGTATTTTAATACAGCTCCACTATGTGTTTGCCTCCCTTACATCCCTGTGTCTTCCTGCAGATATTGTTTTGTTGGCATTTCATAACCTTTCAAACGAATCACCCAACATGACGGTCCCAGTTGCCCAGCTGCAGGAGTTCCTGAGCACCTATTTTGAGAAACCAGGAACTGAGTTTGAGACATGGACACCACCGGACTGGCATGACAAGTGAGATCCAGTTATTACAGGACTCCTGCTCAGATTGTGCTGTATTTTTAAATTGTGATAGATTGCTTGATGTTTATATGCAGGCCAAAGTTTCTGGGAGGAATAGCAGACCAAGAACTACGTGACTGGGCTGAAAAGATACATAGTCTGTGGAAGTCTCTTGGCAGAAAGGTGATGAGCATGTGAGCACTTATCAAAGTGATGGATCCTGTAGGTCATGGTTTTTGTTTTTACACTGGCAGTTTCTCCAGTCTTAGGTTTTTATTCAAATTTTTTTTTTTTTGTGAAAGTAAACTGAAAATGTTTTGAAATGTTGATAAACGAACAATTTGAATGTATTACATTTTTGTGTATATTAGCCAGTAGCTATTGGTATTTTGTAGGCTGAATGATGAATTTTTTTTTTCAATTCAAGTATATCAATAATAAAAGAAAGTTATTGGCTCTAATAATGAGGTTTTTGAAACCCATGTTCCTGTTGCATTTGCAAGCTTATACCTGTCAAGTACACAGAGTCCAAAAATTGTAAATGATTTCTACCACAGGTCCGTGCCGATGTACAAGATCACTCAGAGCTCTACTCACAAATATACACCCCACATCCTGTTGTTGTGCCAGGAGGCCGCTTCAGGGAACTCTACTACTGGTGAGTGAAGGATGAAGCCTGTCTCTCAACTGTCTAGGTGTCAAAGTAGAGTCTCACCAGGTCAGAGTAGAGAGAGATCACAGCCAGATCCAGCCAGGGAACTCTGCTGAGAGCCTGCCTCAGTGACATGCGCAGACACTGACATGAGCTGCTCTGTGCACAACAGGGACTCCTACTGGGTCATCAACGGGCTCCTGCTGTCAGAGATGACAGACACAGCCTATGGGATGATTCAAAATTTCCTTTACCTTGTCGACAGGTGAGCTTCAAAGCACCTTTCATCTTTTATAGTACGCATTTAAAAAAGAAAAAAAAAAAGCTGTTCAGCTTACTGCATGTAGTTCAGCAGGCACTTTTTGTATAATAAGTCATTTAGCATCCTAAGTTGTACACTGTGAAAATGGAGCTCTGGGGGTGACTAAGATTTGTGGAACAAAAGATTTTTTTCTATCACTCTTCTGCAGATACGGCTTTGTTCCAAATGGTGGGCGGATTTACTATGAAAGGCGCAGTCAGCCTCCATTCCTCTCTCTAATGGTGGAAAGCTACTATCAAGCAACCAAGGATAAAGAGTTCCTCAGGTGGTATTTAGGCCTGAGCTTGATGTCCTGTCAGACACATTCTCATTCTTCAGCTGCATCGTGTCTCTCCCAGAACAGAAAAAAATCCATTTAAATGTCAAACCTCAGCACTTGTGCCTCTGGTGTTGTGTTTTCCCTAACATGCTTAATTAGAATGTGACTCTGCTACTTTTGTGTATAATGATGTTAAGGACTGTGAAAATGTTCTGAATTGAAATGTTTCTTCCTGCTGTCTGTGCAAACTTGCATGCTTTAGAACAGCTTTACCAGCTCTGGAAAAGGAGTACCGATTCTGGATGCAGAACCGCTCTGTGTCTGTGAAAGTAAATGGGGCCGAACGTGTACTGAACCGGTACTATGTGCAGGTGGGACTGCCCAGGTACATCTCAAATGAGTTCACAGAATAATAAACCCCTAATTGAAGATACTGTGGGTGAGATTCCATCTACACTAATATGCCCTTTGCTCCTTTAGGCCTGAATCCTACACAGATGATCTGGAATTAGCTGAAGGGCTCACTGATGGTAATGGCTTAATATTGGTCATATTCTTAGAGGCAAAAAAAATAAATCGGCCCCATGAGCATGATAAATATGGTCACGAAAGGAAAAACCAATAATACTGTTGGGTGCTTAGTCCTGCAGTGAACACACCATTTTATAATCGCTCCTGAGCAGAAAAGTGGAATATATTCTATCAGATTCAAGGATCATCTGTACAAAACAAATTTGCTCTGAAAATACCTCAGCGCCATGTTGTAATGAATATTTAATCTTCGTTCATTCTTTCACATCACTGCTGAACAATTTAAAATTCTACTACCAAAATGTTTCCTCTCATTTTTCTCCCTTTTATGTAAGAATATGTTTTTTATAGTCATTAAGTTGGTTCCTCCTCTCTAGAAGACTTTTTTTTTTTTTTTTTTTTATATCAAGGGGGTTTTTTTTTTTGTCCAATATTCATAAATTTGAAACAAACATGGTATTCAGAGGCTGCATATGTTACTTTTTCAAATCCACTTAAGAAAGAAGACTTACATGAATGAGTAGCAAAATTTCTGTTTTGATTTGTCACAAGTGATTTCATGTTTTTTCTTGCCCTCATAAGATAACGAGCAGCTGTGGATGGATCTGAAGGCGGGTGCAGAATCTGGTTGGGACTTTAGCTCTCGCTGGTATAAAGAAGGTAACATTCGCAACAACACCACCCTCACAGCGACACGCACCAGTCAGATCTTGCCCACTGACCTCAACGCTCTGCTGTGCCGCAATGAGAAGGCTCTTGCTTCACTTCACAGAATAATGGGTGAGTATATGAGCAGCCTGTGACCTTGGAACTAACTTTGGTCTGCACCCTGCTTTTAGCTCCTAACTGCTGTTACATAATGGTGATGTGCTGCTTCCTGACAGGTGATGGTGACTCAGCCACACTGTATGACAAAGCTGCAGCCCGCAGACTGGAGGCGATAGAGGCTCTGCTCTGGGATGCTGAGAGTGGAGCCTGGTTTGACTACAACTTGATGACGCACTCCAAACACTTTGAGTTTTACCCCTCCAACCTAGCACCTGTTTGGGCACAGTGCTATTCTCAGCCTGAGATGGGAGAGCAGGCAGTGCAGTATCTGAAGGTTGGTAGAGCCCAGCCTTTAATTCTCCAACTCCATCTCTTTAATACCATGTAGTCTTGTCAATTGCATAGGTCTGTTTTTATTTGTGCTTTTAAATTGTGTGTGATGTCTACCTCTACCCCAAATATTGAAAAACTGCATTTTTGTAAAAATTTAACATATTGTATAAACCAGTAAGGGTATAAATTATGTATTTATCCCAATCATTTTCAAGAACCCTTTAACCTGCATTTATCCAGATATGGTTGAATGAGCATGAATGAACATTTTTTTCACAAATGTCAACACAGCTGCAGACAACCGCCCCTTCACACAGCTGCCCAGTATGAATAGTCTCCTCTTCTGTTGGACACTACAGCTCCACTCTAACCATTTAAGCTTTAAATATTTTGCTGAAGTGCTTCTTGACAGTTGCTTAGGGAGGAAAGATTTTTTTCATTTTAGTTCCCCAGCTTCATTTTGAGCTGTGAATCCCTCTTCTGTTCAGAAGGCCAATTCTTGCAGGATGTTACATGTTCTTGCTCAGCTGCTCCAGCAGATGGCACACAAACTACACAGGTTTAATCCCATGCCTGCTTTAGTGGTTGCTCTCGCCTGTCATGTCTGCACAGGGGAGTGGTGCTCTCCAGTTTCCTAATGGAGTTCCAACCTCACTGAGAGAGTCTGGGCAGCAGTGGGACTATCCTAACGCATGGCCTCCATTACAGCACATGCTCATCGAAGGTATGAGAATTATCTGCCATGAGAATTTCCTCAAACTCTAGACAGGATTCACCTATTGTTTAAGATGCTGCTCTGCTGTGTTTGCATAGTATTTTCTGTAACTGCACAGTGATGCTAGTGTAGAGCTTTATTCTTTTCCTCTAAACAAATCCACACAGGATTTGAACAAAACAAAGCAGGTTAAATTTCCTGACCTTCAGGGTTAATTAAGGTTGTTTACGTCCAAATGGAGGCAGATGATTCGCTGTGGCGACCCCTGAAGGGAGTAGCCGAAAGGAAAAGAAGTGTACATCCAAATCCATGAAGGCTTTTATGGAGTTTAATTAAAAGCAATTAGAAGTTATGTTTAGATTCAGTATTCCTTACTTACACACACCTTTACTGGTGCATTACAGTGTTTCTTGCAATGTCACCACTACCTCTTTATCAGTGAAATAATGTTACACTATTAGGAATTTGCATGATGTCATTATTTGTGTCGTTGTGTGTGTGCACACAGTACAAACACAATAGGGACCCAGAAAAGACACCTCTAAAAACACTGCTCTGTAGAGCTACCTGTGGTAATCAAGTTACATTTAATGAGACCTGAGTGTATTCTGTGAGGGTCTTGTTAGTGTAACTTCTTCCACCATACTATTTATTTTGCAAACAAACTCAGAATGGCCGACAAATCCTTGGAGCTGCAAAGAGCAGCAGGCAAAAGAGCATCAGTCACCCTTGTCAATCAGCTGATACAAGAGCTTTCTGTAAGCCTGAAAATCTTAGCAGAGAAATATTATCACCAGTGTACTTATTAGAGGACCTGAATTAATCAATTGAGACCATAATGTTTCCTGAGCAAAAAAATCATTGACTTAGTACTTCTGGAAAGATGGTTTTTGAATGGGAGTCAAATGGAGCCACAATTGAATGTTTTTGGCAGTCTGGCAAAGGATTACCTCTGGCTGTGGTAGTTGACATCTGGTCTTTAGCAGGATCAAAGTGACACTAAGAACTCTTTTTCTGCATCTCTATGATCATTAAATTTTCCTCGAGTCTGGGTGTTATGTCTTGCTAGGATTGACACCTAAAAGGACCTTGAGTCACCAAATATCCGATATCCGTCTGCTAGAGTGCAGAATTTCATGTTTACAAAGAAAGTTTTAGTGATTGAAATGGTCCTGTTTTTCCAGGTTTATCCAAACTGCCGTCAGAGGAGGCCAAACAGCTAGCATTTGATTTGGCCCAGCGTTGGATCAAGACAAACTGGTTGGCATACATGAAATATGAAGCCATGTTTGAAAAGGCAAGTCTTTTAAGGTTTTACTATTTTAGAGAGCTTGTGTTGCACCATGATAACACAGCTGGCTCAGAACATGTCATTTTCTTCCTCCTGGCAGTATGATGTAAATGGAGATGGCAAACCTGGTGCTGGAGGAGAATACGAAGTTCAGGTATTTCTTTCGTGTGTTGATGGTGTAAAACTATAATGTGCTTCACAGTAGTCTTTCTAATTTCATGCAGAACCCTGTCAATTTGTTCTGTCTCACCTCTGCTTCATACCTTGAACACCTTGTTCTGTTCCTGTATTCCTCCATACCACTTCATTTGTATTTTCTTTTTGATCACTTCTGTGCCTGTCACTTTGGTCTTCTATTCCCAAGAGCACAAACAAATCACTTTGAGTTCTTATTTGTGTTTTTCTTTTATCATAGATTTTGTCACCATAAATAAAAACATCCACTATACTCTGCTCTGTTCCATTTCTGTAGCTGGGTTTTGGTTGGACCAATGGTGTGGCCCTGCAGCTGCTGGACCAGTATGGGGCAACTCTCACTTCAGGAAGCAGGGCTGTGTCTTCTGGCCTCCTGCTACCTTTGTTCATCTCAGCCACACTCATGCTTCAGTGAATCAGAGGTGACAACACAGCCTGACTGGAGGTTGGATTTTATTATTCCGTTTCACTCCACTTCATCACTCCTGTCCACGGACAGGCTTCAAGCAAACACAAAAATCAGACTAAACTTTACATATTTTAACTTGGTTTGATATTTTTTCGAAACCCCAGATGTTCAAATCATTTATTTGCAGAAGGAACAGGATAGGATTTATAGAAATTAAAAGTCCCTTTGATAAATATTTTAGTAATTCTCCTCAGAGGTACAGGATCTCTAGCAATATCAAAAGATGCAGATCATGAAGCCACTTCTGGACTGACTAGTAATGCAATGTTAGTGCTTATTGAACTGACATTACAAAGTTATTCACATAATTAAATTACAAAGAGCATTGTTAACTCCCACTAAAGCTTCCATTTGCATGCAAACTGAAATGAAATGATGATTAAAACGGTTAAAGTTTACTTAAAATGCTACATTTTGGTCACAGTGCACTGTCAGGCATGAGGGGTTTTAACAAATGTTGCATTTCCAATAAACACAGACACATCAGCATCTATCCACATAGTGAAATAAAGTCAGGCTTGAAAACATTTTGATGTTATTGCTTATGTTTTATTATAACTCAAACATACAGCTAATTTAAAAAAAAAAAAAAGTCCTTTTTTGCTCTTTCTGATTGTTCCAATGAAATCGTTCTGTCTTTGCCATTTCTGCTTTACATCTTTGGTGAAATGGAGGTCAAGCATGAAATGAAGTCCATATAGATATTCAAATGGTTGTCAAAAAAGTAATGAGAAATTTTCTTCCTAAAGAAGAAATTGCTTCCCTTCTGGCTTTGAAGACATGACGCCTAAGCAGGGATTTCACTGCATCTCTTTCTGTAGCATGAGTGCACACAATAGATTGACTTTGCAACTTAAATGGGCAAAAGGCCAATAGGTCCATTGGCCCATGCAATCCTACCGATCACACTCTAGTAATGTGCCGTTATGAGTCTCCAAGTCATATCTCTGACACGTTTTTAACCCTAATGCATAACTATTGACACCCATACAGCAGCAGCAGCGCCTTCAGAGAGGTTTACACAGCAGTTGGCCATCATCTTGTTTTCAGCCCTTGCTGACAGCAGTAACTCAAGTAGAACCTGCTCCTTATATCTCACACATTACCATGCTGTTTAGCAGAAATTAGTTGTGTTCAGTTAATGGAATCTGGCTGTGAAGTGTAGAAGACATTGTCCAGCAGTTAGGTAGTGATGAGGTGAATCTACAATGTGTTTGTTTGTGCATGTGCGTTTAATTACACAAATCTGTGCATGTTTTTCCAAGGAGCTTGTTCCATGGGTGGTCTATGCAGCAGTGACAAGTGCATTACATATTGCTGTGGAAGCAAAGGTCATAGTCTGTTGCCTTCACCAGTCGTCCACTACCTGCCACTGCATACAAACATGCATGAACATACAATCTTTTTTAGTCTAGAAAAAAGGCATCACATTTTAAATCAAACCAAAAATCTCAAGATTTATTGTTTTTCAGGGAAACTTTTTCTGGGTTCAGGTTCAGAATCAGTGTCACTGATGCTGCTGCTCTTTGACATTATTTGTCATTTATTATTTCATTTCATCCATATTAATATTTGATTGGAGTCCTGGAAAATCATGCTCATGCACTCTAAAAATGAATAAATAACGACTAAAATAGTGATGTTTATGACACAGAAGAGTGTCAAAGAGCAGCAGTAACAGAAACACTGATTATGTGCAGGCATCTGACTAAAGCAGGGGTGGGCAACCCATGTTCTTTGAGGGCCCTGTTTCTTTTTACTTTCCATGCCTTATTACCTGTATCAGGTATGTTCAGCCATGCAAAGCTGGAAGGTACCATCTTAGATGAGAGTGGACAAAGTGAATTAGTATCTTCCAGCTTCTGTGTGGTAAAGATTTGTGAGCAAAGGTTCAAACCGCATTCGACCACTGTCCTTTCCGTGTGGAGTTTCCATGCAGGTTAGTTCAGTGTGTCTGAATATGACTGGGCAGACTGTTTTTGTGTTTCAGCCTAGAGACATACGGGAAGTCACTTGATACAGTTGGAGAATGGATAGACCCCATGACTTCTACAACCCACAGGCAGGTAAAGCAGTCACTTCAGCACAGAACAAGGGGCAGAAATTGTTGGCAACTTAGTAACATCATGTGAAGTCAGTGTTAGCTGCTAAAAGCTAACTTTTGTTTGTCTGGATTTAGGTTAGTTGGTCAGAACTGACCCTACTGTTCTGTCATACATGACTTGGGCAAGACACTGAACCCCAAGTTGCCCCTGGTGACTGCTCCACTGGGTGAATGGACAAATAGTGTAAAAGTGTATTGAGTACACATGAGTGTAGAAAAGCGCTATACAAGTATAAGACCATTTACCATTGGTTAAACAGCGTTCACACCCTGAACCTTTGTGTTAGAAGGCGATAGTGCCAACCACTGTACTACCATGCCATTTTTTTACCAGGCTGTTGTTGCCAGTGTTCTATCTTTTGGCATTGCGTGTTGGGGGAACAGCCAGCAATAGGCTGGGTAAGCTGATCTGAAAGTGTGTCTCTGTAATGGGTGGGAGGATGGGGTCGGTGAGGGCCATGGGGGAGAGAAGGATGGGGGGTATGGTGCAGGCCATCCTTAATAACAGGCACCCACTCCATGACAGTCTGGCTGCCCAAAGAAGCAGCCTGTAGTAACAGGCTCCATGTGCTGTAGAACTGAAAGGGTCAAGAGGTCATTCATCCCTGCAGCTATAAGAATGTATAAGAGCTCCTGTTGAACCTGTGCACTTTACTTGCATTGCAGGTCTCCTTTTAGCTATTGATTTGTCTCTTTTTATTGTTTTAGTTGTATGATGTGACACCGTGTGGTCTCTGTGCTACTGGACACTCGAATTTCCTCTCTTGGGGATAAAAAAAGTATCATCATCAAACCTAAATGTACTAGCCTGGCCAGCCAGACCCACTCCTCTCTTAGCGTTAGAATGTAGCTTTTCCTCTGGCATCAAATGAGCTGGGCCAATCACAGCTGTTTACCTGCAATGGGGCGGGCTTTATGCTCCAGTCGTCCAATCAGATTTAAACAAGCCCTGACTTGTTCGTAATCTTTCAACAACTGGCTTTTGTGGTTTACTCTATTTAAAAATATGCACAGAACTGTTAACACTCACTGGTTTTTCTCTATACTACCGCACACCATTCGCTAGTCTCACTGTTGCTTTGCTTGCGTCACATGTCACACCCATGTCATTGACACGCCCCCTGGAAACTGACCTCAACTTAAGGGGATCCAGACTAATTCTTTGTGTAGAATAGGAAAAGAATGAGTGTGGGTGGCCAGGCTATAAACATAAAAGCTTACAAATTTTGTCAAGCAACAATTTATTTGCTTTTGACTCAGCAAAAATGTTACTTCTCATTGCAGCATTTTGGAGTGTCAACACTGACCCCAGCCCACACTGGTTACTGAACCTGTTACAGAGACAGTGAGGCGAAAAATGGCACAAGAGTCACATCTTAAATTTACAGTGGAAAAAGGGCTAGTGATTAAACTCATCAGTCAACCCCAGCAGAGTAGGATGACACAGATTCAGTGAAATAATGAATAACTGAAGTTCTTAAAACATGAGTAATAATCTATGGAATATTAAATCCTTCAAATGATTCAAAGGTTTACAGAGATTATGTTACCACTAACCTCATAAGCTCATACTAACATTGCTGAGTTGCTAATGTCAGATTGACTCTATCTTTAATCTGATCTGTCCTCAGGTTTCTTCTTCTGTTCTTTTCGGCTGCTCCCTTCAGGGGTCGCCGCAGTGAATCATCTGCCTCCATTTAGAGGTTAATACGTTACATGTTGAAGTGACTGTTTTACCTGGATGTGTGAAGTCTGTGGTGCAGCTGGGATGTTCGTATCTCCAACCTCATCCACCATTTATAACAATTGTCACAGGTTGTGTGTACTTTTACAGGTCTGGAACATAGAAACATAACCACAGGAAATTTAGAGTCACTGTATTAGCTATTACTGAATCATAGTTTAAGTTAACAGCATGTAAATACCACGCAAAAAAGCCTAGGCCCTAAGGTTCAAACCTATAAGGTGACAGTGCTCACTACTGCCTCGCCCTGCAACCCTGACCCTGTGTTAAAAACCATACTGTAAATATGCCTCATGTCCACACATGTAAAAAGACTTTGCAGGAGAAACCTAAATATATATGAACTTATAAAATTAGGCTTACAGGTGGAAATCTACAAAGCACACCTTTTTATCATTTAACCTTCAACAGGGAACAGTATTGAATGCAGACATCTGTCTAAAGCCACACACACATTTAGAGATTCTGTATGAATCCACCTCTGTGGTCCTCCATGCCTACTTTTTCCCCCCACTTTCACTGATTTTTGATAAGATTCCACACATTTTATTGAATCATTTAATATCTCTAGAAAGAGATAGTGGCTCATCTGTAAAAATGTGTGAAAGCTTATCAAACATCAGTGTATTCGGGGAGTGGTGGATTCACATCGTAAATGTCTGCGTGGCTTTAGATGGATGTCTGCACTTCATTACTGTTCCCTGGCTCAGCCTGCACTAGCCCCTGCAGCACACGTCACAAACACTGCTCATTATCCACTGAATCCTCTTTGTGCCGCTGAGTCCCGCTTGGTGCTGCAGGAACCTTGCTCTGCACTGCTAGGATAAACCCCCCTCCACAGCCACCCATCTCCCTGCTGCGTGTAAGACCTATGGTGGGGATGTACAGGGAGGCTGTCTGTCCTCTGATGGTTACTCAGCTACCACTGACTATATTCAATAAGCTCTTATCAATAACTCAGAGAGATCACGCCTGTCGTCCTATGTAATGCAGGCTATTTCCTTAATTATGACCATGGCCTCCACAAAAAATGTTTGTTCCTGGCTCAGCAGCTGAATTGTTTGGACATTAAGCCTGTTCCTTGACCTCTAGACTGGAAGGACTGGCTAACTGGAGGCATTATACGGATAGATATGAGATAGCTTAGTCATATTGATTCTGCACTGTCCGGCGATACCTGGCATTTTATAATCAATAATTCTGAGGAATCGTTCCTATGGAATTTCTCCTACTTAAGAGATTTTAAAATCCAATCTAATGGAAGAGAAGTGCTATCAGTGAAAGAAAATGTAATATTGTCTCAGCTAATCTGTAACCTTGAACTTGAGTCTTCATCAAAAGTTATTCACCTGTATCCATTCACAAGTTTAAATGGTCTAGTTATTAATATTGTGAAGTGCAGATGTGGATATATTTTAGCTTCATTTTGAGGAAATGGCTCAGCTTCTTACCCACTGTCTGCATTTGTGATCAGACACTTTAAAGACCCTGAAAACCTAAATCCTAAGTATTTATTAAAATAAATGTTCATGTGTACAACAATGAAAGTTTAGCAATAAACTGTCAGTTATTGTGAGTTTCACCCCAGGATGTTTCTTTTTAAGACTGTTTGATCAGATTTAATTCACAGGCCTGGCAACACAAGTAAACGACTCCTTATCTGCTGTCACACTTGGATTCAATTACAAACTGTATCTATGGAACATCACTTTCTTCCCAACTGAAGGTCACTACTTCAAATAAGGGAGAAAAGGGCAGACCTACAAAAACACAAAGAAACCTACTGTGTGTAATAAAAGTTCTCTCTTTGGCAGGAAACTCTCTGATTATGTGTCATAATGCTCAGAGTTAGTCTGATTGAAAAAGGTTTTCTGGACCTTTGAGGTATGTGAAAATGGATTATTATATTTAAGGGTTACTTTATTTAAAAGGTATGTGAATATATCTTAAAAAGAAAATTGACTATGGCTTTCTACAAAAATATTGAAATTCAAAATTTAAAGGGGAAAACAAACTTGATTCAACAAACCCTTATTGCACATCTTCTGTCTTTGTGTCCCGACCAGTTCCCTTGGTCAAAAAAGCCAATTTCTTTCCGCTAAACTTATCCAGACAATGAACAGTTTTTTTTCTTATTTGATGTCTCTCCTTGTCCAATATATGACTTTTGCCCAGATGTGCCACTGTGAGGCAGTAGAGCTCTTTGCTGTATTGAATGATATGCTTCCCCGCCCCTAGTCATGCCATTTTATTCTGGTGGGCATTCAACCAATATGGATACCACAAAACCTATCAATTTTTGCAGTGTGGCACAGTGGCCTTGCCTGGATGTCTTTTCACCAGGTACTTTACATCATTAAAGGGAAAAACTAATCACATACTTTGAGCTTATCTTCAAAGATGGTTTTGTTGTGTTTGAGACATAAGCCAAGAGAATCACACGCAATATTTTGCGCTGATATTTCCATTATCTAGCTGAGTGGGATGTCAGTATGATGACTGGCACAGATCAATACTGTGCTCTGTGGCTGTACACTTTGCTATGAGGGAGGGATGGATGGCTTTGTTTTGCTGAAGTAATTGAGAGTGATCAAGACTCTTGTATATGCCACAGCGAGAGCACGTGTGAGGTTATCGCATTTATGCTTCTAACATGCTTTCACTGAAAGATGAAAGCAGTGTTGTTAACTGGCTGTGCTTTCTGCGTAATGGCAGGATTCAGTGTGCAACAAAGGCATCAGAGCCATTTCTGTGCACAGTGAGTCTGACTGCATGGTACCTCCATCAAGGGACGCAAACAAGTCAGTCAAACAGCCAGGGAGGGGAGGCCATGCCTGGAGAGTGGGATGAGCCAAGAATCGGGGTGAAAAGAAAGCATGGGAGTAAAAAAAGAGAACATGAGGAGTCCTGCTTATTACAGCTGCACAGATGGTGCAGCAGATGAGATGGGAGGGATAGATGGATAGATAAGGAGTGAGAATAAGACAGGGTAGGAGAGAAATGGCACGAGTGCATGTGTTTTGACAGAGTACATAAGGAGTGCTGGATTGGAGAGTTTCCAAGGGACACACTTTAATATTTATTGTTCTATGACTAGTCCGAAACTTTCTTTTCACCTCCAATTTGCAAGCAAGAAAAATGACTGAGAAGCCTGTGAAATATTAATTCCATTGCAGAGACGCAGGATGCTAAAGGTAGGAAGGATAGCACAGCATATGGTCGGAGTTCCTGAGGGTTCACAGCTACACTGACTCAGATGAAGGGTGGGAGTACTGAGGACACATAGGGAACAGAGCAAGAGACTGAGGGAAATAAAATTATTGGGGAGGAGGATTCAGTGGAGCTGGAGAGTCTGCATTTTCAAGGGAGCAATATTTGAATAGCCCAGACTTTGCAAAATAATTCTATGTATAGTCACTATTCATTCTGTCTGGGTGCCCGTCATAAATACACAGTTAATAAGAGGAAGATGACATCTCTCACTTGTATAGAAAAAGGAAATCTCAACCAACACAGAACCTTTAGGGCACTCCTCCAGTTTTAAAGGTTAAGGCTGTTGTTTTTCTATATTTTGTCTATTTTCCACAAATCAGCTTCATGACACAACTGTGATGTCTACCGTTTGATTCCGACTGTGGACCTTTGTTGTACTGTATGTCATGCTGTCTCTATTCCCCATTTCCTATCTACATTTCTGCAGTTACTTTCAATAAAAACAGAAAATGCCAAAAAAAAAAAAAAATCACAGTATAGAAAAATGTCTTACCATTTTCTCGTCATTCCACTAAATCCCACCTTCTCCTGGTCCACCTCCATGAAAATCTTAAAGAATAAAAAAAGAACTAAATCAATCCACAAAAACAAACAAAAAAAACGTTTACCACTGGAGATGTCGCATTTGAGACTTCAGAAATTAAACTGGTGAGTAGTGTTACAACTAATGGAAGCTGTTGCCAAACACAAAAGCACCCATGTACCAATAAACAGCATTTTCCTGTGGCTGTACCTGAGCCATGCCTGTAGTATTAATAATCATTTTACAGTATGTTTCCAGTAAACAGTTCAACATCTATTGTATAAAAAATAAGAAGCATAAGTAAGAAACATGTTCTTGACTGAACAATATCCAAGTTTGTTTTCTAACATGTATTGTGTGAGCTTACAGGATACCCACAGTTAGTTTATAGGAGGAGAAATAAATCGATGTGCATTATAAGACTGAAGATTTCAGTTGAGGTAATCAATAAACAATCAGTGTTCTACTGTGGCTGTTTATGAACAAATTTGGATTTTTGTGTTCAGCTGTAATTAACATGCGCACATCTTAGCAAAGGTGGATTTGATGAGGAAGCTAATTTTTTCTGTCTTCAGAAAGAAAACAAAGGATGTGCTGAGGTGATTTCTGTCACTCTTTGTTTCATGTCACTCATTAGGAATGCACAACATCTGAATATTTACAAAGGTCAGGTCAAGACTATCTTTGTCCATTGGAGACTTTTTGTTTCCCAGTGGAGTAGAATAATGAGGAAACCAATTTCCTCTTTTGTCAAAGCGATGTGAACCATGTAATCAGCAAATCCTGCCAAAACACCCTTCAGGAGGAAAGAAAGGGGAATTTCATTTTAAGGAAATATTGGAGCCTCACAGCTTTTATTGCCTTTGATTGTCATCTATTCTAAATGAAAATTTGCCGGGTCTTCTTACATATTATAACCCAGCATGCTATTCATTGCAGCACCTTTGTGATTTTTGCATTGGCCACAAGGAAATAGCTCTTGGTTCCTTTCATTCACTTTAATATCTGATATCAGAACTTAGATAAACCAGAAAAAGCCATTTTCTTATCAGATATCATCTTTACTTCACCTCTGGAAGACAGTGAAAAGGAGGGGCATGAAAATGAATTTTAATGATTATAAACTCATGATGACGGCGGGATTCTTTATTAGCAGGCAGAATTACCTTCCTGGTGTGGGCTTGAGAATCAGTGAAAACACCCTCCCAGCTGTTGCTTCACCAGATGAGCTCAGGATGCGATTATAATATATTCCCTAAGCATTGGCTCTAGCTTTGAAAAATGCTGGTACTGGGAGAGGATAGCCTTGCACTGTTTGAAAGGCAAGCTGCAGGGGGGGCAGATGCTCTGATATTCCAGCAGGGGTATAGCTGCAGGGCCTCATGGCTGTTGTCTGCCTAGCAGGAGGAAGTTTGGTTGAGTCACGCCTACACAGCTCAGCAGGAGAAGCCAGGGAAATGGCAGGCAATGAGTAGCTGCATGCTCCTCAGGTCACATTGCTGCATTTACCAACAAGAGCAAGAATGAAGATCTGATCACAGACTGTAGTAATTTACAGAATGTCTGCCTGTGTCTTGCTAGTGTTCAAATAGATGCCAAAAAGCAGCAGGTTTTGTCTCTGACCCTTATTAAACAACAAAGTAATGTGGAGACATGAAAGAGGAGAAACAAAACTGAGAAATTCAACATGATTGGTTTGCTGCTGCTGACATTTTTGCAGACTAGCTATTGAATCTGTTATTGCTAAAAGTCAAATGAGCAATTGAATAAATATTTTCAATAATCCAAATAAGAAAGTACACAGATAAAGACAAATCTGGAAAAACCACCCATCCATGGTTTCTCACATCATTACATAGAGATGAGAAGTTAAGTTATTACCCTTATTTAAGGAAACCTTACCTTAGCTTACCCTTAAAAGAGATTTCAAAGTCTCTCTTCGTGTAACACTTACATCATATTGGTCCCAGCTCATCATTTCAAGCTACATATCTATTGTAGTAGAATGCATGAGCTACGTAAGTTATGCAGAATGGAAAAAAGTGACCATTACTGTCAGATCACTGGACTCAATACTATAGTCAGCTGGATGGTTTTCAGAATCTGGGGTTACTAAACAAGTTGAACTGTCACTGTCTGTCTCAGAGAAAGATGACTAATGACTTGATTATAGTTGCTTAACAACACCAGCTAAAAAAGAGAGCGAGAGCAACCAGCACCTAAATATAGTATAGTATAGTATATAGTAGTATAGTATAGTAATAGTATAGACAGAATAATGTAAACATCTCATGCAATGTGAAAACGGCACAAAGGTGAGCTGTAATAGGTTATTAGTAGTAACATGTAATAGCTATACACAAGGACTGACAGAGCGTAGAATGATGGGTGTGTTTTCAAAGCAAAAATTAAATGCATGCTTAATGGCCTAGTTAATATTTTTAGTAAGTCATGACACAATGCAAAGTACTTACATTAAAGGAGATGGGCCATTAACTGTTAACCTGTCCAATGCAAAGTCAATCAAAATGACCACAGAAAGCCACAAATCAAGAAAAATAGGTGTAAAACAACTAGAAAGAGATGGGTGGTTGACTGGAAAGAGCAACCACAAACAGAAAAAAACAAAAAAGGTGCAATAGGAGGGTGGGGGCCTGTTACATGCCTGTAGAGAGGCACCATTGTCTCACAATCCAGCTATGTTGGTTGGCTTCTAAAAGGTAATTTAGTTGCTTGAAATGCTTATGTTCTTATTCTACCCTGGTCACTGGAGGTAATTTCCCCAAACATTCCCCCAAACAATGTTACGTCCCTAAAGTTACAAAATGTTGTTCCATTTAGTTCAAGGTGAAAGCATGCGATTACACTTGTTTCCATGAGCAAACAGCAGTATTTCTGTGAGGAGGCATGCTCCTGTGCTGTGCCTTTACAGGCCTGTCTTTATTGTGGAGAGGCCTTGGATGCAACAACTGAGTTTATCACTCCTAATGAGAGACTGCAGCAGGCCACACTCCATTACGCATGAGCCAGATGATAAATTACATTCCTTTCCATGACTCCCTGACCCCAAGGGATGTTTAATTAATCAGAGACTGGACATGGCCACCATTAGCCGAAGAAACAGCGGCCAGGGCAGCCCTGGACACAGTCTCACTCCCACACATCATTATTTAGCTATCTGTCCAGCTCCGTCACCTTGGCTGCCAGGTGTGAATGTACAGAAAAGGTTCAGGGAGAGACGTCTTCATGACCTCACGGGGGCTGTTACCAATATTAACTGCTATTTGACTGTGAAACAACTTCAGCTCTTAATCAGGTTAGAATATGAATAATTGAGTCTTGCAAATTAGCTGAGAGGAGTAGGAGGGGAAATGAGGAGGAAGTGTTCCTGAACAGGTAGAGCAGCAGTTCCCAAAGTGGGATCTAGGGACTCCCTGGGCGGAGGGTAGGGGGTGTTGTGGGATTCAGTTCACTAGAAATGATCACAATTAGAACAGTAACTAATCCCATTACAGTTTTTTTGTATTTCGACCATCTGCTGGACACAGTTAATCCAGCCTATGAATTTGCTGTATCTAGTTGCAAGTGATTATTTCCATTATCAGATTAAATCAATGTGAAAAACACATCATCACTGATTTGATCTGTTGTTTTGCTAAGTGGCTAATCTGTGAATCAACTAATCATTTCAGGACTAACTACAGAAAGCATTATACTTAATAAAATGCTGTTTTCTTACATCTATTGAGAGAGCGAGTGTTTTGTTTGACTATTATTGCCAGAATCTTTGACCATTTTTTTAACCCCTGCAGCAAAATTTCACACCACACTTCTCTGCTGAAACCTGACTGTTATTTACTCTGGAGATGGAAAACTCATTCAGCCTTTCATCTCTTTCCAAGTGCAGTTCATGGCTTCTGAGTACTCTAAGATACTGGGTAGGTTTGTCTTGGGCAATGACTGTAACGATTGGAGTTTTATGACTGTCACATCAAGGTATTTCTTTATATATTTATCTTTTGGTGCATTTTTGTTAGTGTGCACACAGAATACAGAATGAAACTTTGTGACAGAAAAGATATTCCTCTGAATAATTCTGTCGATTTTTTTTTTTATTTTTTTATCTCCATTTATTTGTAGGATTGCAAACAGCACTTTCTATTACATGTATATCATGATCTGTCAAGCTTCAACGCAGCACTAAAAATTCATCTGACTCAAACAACGTGAGTGACATGTTTACCTCTTTCTGCCCAGAGACCCTCAGCATCTCCTGGTGCCTGTTGTTTGAGCTTGCCTGTCTCTATTGTTTTTCCCTGTACTATACATTTGTCTGTACTGAACACTGGCTTGTATTCCCAGGACTCAGGAACACACTGCTGCGATTTAACATAAATAGAGACAAGTAGCTGCATGCACATTCCTCCTTGCCAATTAATATTGTTAGCGGCAGAATAGTGGATAGAGAAAAATAGTTGGGCATGAATCTGGCCTCAAAATGTAACTTTGAAAGTACCAACTTGCCTATTTTTTAAATTTAAATGCAAATTCTGCTATGAAAGGTCACAAAGACATGCCCATGAATTGTGACTGCAGGTTTCCAATTGCTGCCACATTTCGAACAGGGCTCTACTAAAAAAGGCTACATTACACTTACTGAACTGAAATCAATTTTGATATCTGGCAAAGGTGGAAAAAAATTGTAAAAATGTTAGTGCCCACAGGTTTGTTTAGTTGCAGGTTAAGGTATGAGTTACTGCCTCTGTGTGGCAGTGTGCACACTGTCCCTCTTAGACTTGTTAGGCCTAGCCAGATCTGGAGGAACAGCTCTCCTGGCTCTTCTGGTTTGTCTCATCTGCTCTCTGCATGCTGAGTTTCTTCCAATCTGGCTGCAAGCGATGGAGAGACTGGCGCTCTCAGTGTCAGCTCTCCTCTGGATTGTCAGAAGTCCTCTGTCAAATCCCCCTACTGGCTGGCCCTGCAGACTCCAAGGAAATTAACTAGGAGGAGAAACTGGATAGGGGGGTGCCACTGGCAGGAACTTTTTTTCTGTTTATGCTGCAACAGTATTACTCTTTCACAAAAGACATCTTCCATGATCCCTGCCAGTGGTCATTTCATGTGGGAGAGTGTGAGGGGCAGCTGAGGAGAACAAGAAATTAAATGGACTTGTGTTGCTTTCTGGCAACTGACCAGCAAATCTCCTTACTTCATTTTATATTCTGGTGCAGTTTCCTCAGACTAACTCAACATGAGCCATGACACATCGCTGTAAATATGAATATTCACATCAGGCAAGAAATGACATTTTTTGTTAATGGGCCAAAACATCTCCCACATTCCCAGATTCATGAGCAGTGTCTAACCTTTTGGATTAAAAATAACCTCTAAACCAGCACGGTCTGCCAAAGCCACTGTGAGGAAAATGAGCTTCAGCCAATGCCAGACTTTGCCAGCATTTCCCTTCAGTTTCCCTCCCACTCTTAGCAAAGCAGCCTACTGGATGCAACTGTAAATGGAGCTTGTAAAACATAACATTTAAAGAAAATCCAGCTGTCACATTCCTTTGGCTGGGATACATTAGTTTAATGTGCTTCTGAATTGCAAATGTTAAATCTGCATATGCAAGATAGAAATTTTACATGTCACTAATTGAGAAAACTTGTGAAAAAATCTCTGAAATGAAAGTGAGCATCAGTGAACAACAGCATCACTTCCAAAGAAGTCTGTATTGCTTAAATGTCACGCTATGATTTACATAATACTTTCCGTATGTAATTATATGAAAGGAAGACACATGCTGTCTGCCTAAACAAAAACCTGTATGAGACTCAGAGAGTGCAGCGTGCTTTTCAAACTGTTCTATGACTCAGCCATCCTGGTCTGCCAGGGCCGTGGCACCACAGCAGCAGACAGGGAGAGGCTGGCAAACCGACAAGGAAAGCCAGTTCTGTCCTAGAGAGAACGATGATGACCAGACTGCAGGCAAGTGTTGACCCATTACAGGTCACCACTTGTGGTGTGTAGAGGAGCATTACTGCAGGTTCTTTGTGCCTGTTGCCATCAGACTCCACCACCTAAATAACTGCTCTCAGGAAACCCAAATAACTCCAGTAACCACAGAATGGGTGTGTCCCATCTCCACTAATTGCAAACACGTTTCTCTCACTTGCATCTTTTGTCTTACTCTCGACCACATAAGATGCAAGGAAAGGAGCTAAGGACAGACAAACTGGGGAAAGGTGTTTTAAAAGACATGAGAATTCCTTGCCAGTAGCATCAATCTTCAAATCAATCTAATTTGGTAAAACAAAAAAGAATAAATGTTATTTTCAAGACAGAATGCCAGACCAAAATACAGATACTGTCCATATACTTTTGGTCATGCACTGTTTTCTTACAATACAGAAAGAAGGAAAGAAATACAGAATCATAAACACACATGATGAAGACAAAGAACAGGCTCTGAATAAGCAGAATAACCAAAGCCATCAGAATGATGTGTTACTGTATGTTGCTCCGCTGGATACACATTATATGTGTACTTCAAGAGGAATTTATGTCTGCAAAAATCTTAGTCCACCACATCAGTCCTCTCCTCATGTTTGCTTTACAATGTCCACAACAATGAAGAGTCTAACAGTAATACAATTTCTCTCAAATTGCCTGACATTTGTAGAGTACGTTGAAAAACCCTAACAAAGCAAAAAAAAGCTACTCTAGGGGGTTAAAACCATTGAAGGAGATTCTGTTAAAGATAATTACAGTGACCGTGTAAGATCTAATATAGCAAGTCTTTTTCACCACACTACAGCTCAAGAAAGCCAGTTACCAATGCATTTGTACAAGATATTCACTTGCTGAAAAAAACAGGAAATTTTAATGTGCAGATAAAAGTGAATCACTGCCTGCCAGTGTCTATTCTTCTGAGTAGACGTTTGTCCATAAGCTTCCTTATGCATGGCTCTTATTTCCAGCTGTTAAGAGGTGCAGTTTCACTAATTACAATGAAGAGGGATTTTGATAAGTAAGATGAGGGAGGTGAGAGACATGGAAGAGAAATGGGTCTGATCTTGAAGCAGGGATAGAGCATAGACGTCCTCAGGGCCTGGGCTTCTTAAAAGGTACTTGTTGCCTCTAGGGAAGATGCTTGCTCTTTCCCTCTCTTCCATGTCGCTCTCTGAGTCTTTATCCTCTATCCTACCCTACCCTAATTATGATTGACAACTGCTGTGGTTCAGAACTCATTTGAGTTGCGTGATCTACAGATAGATATTGGCCCCTCCACCCTTCTTTTTCCTGTCCCATCGTTAGTCCTATCCGGGATCATGCAGAGTACCTGAGGAATCGGTGCCTTCATGGATGCCTTGCAGCATTTTAAGCACTGTTATCTCAAGAGGACTTTCAATGACTTGTGCACTTTTCCAGCACTAGTAAATGTGCTATGTTACCTTGACAAAAAGAAGAAGAGATTTTTCATGTCAGTCTGGTTCTTTAAGGTGTGTTGTTCAGAGATGCAAACAGATATCTTAAGCCTAAAGAGTTACTTCAAGCTTGTGCATTTGTTGTAATGTTTTCAGAAACATGCCAGAAAATGGATTATCCCTGTCATCTCCCATTAGCTAGTACATAAGACAACACATGCAACATAACATCACGATTAATATTCAGTGTGAACAACCGTCTGCGCCTCGAGTTCGCCTAACCTGTCCCAAATGAGCACGATGATGAGATCTGAGTACAAACTGCTGTGCAAACCATAACGTCTCACACATGGCCCAGGCAGGATTTTTATCGAATCAAAGACAGCTGATTCCTGTGACTCAAACATCAAATCAGGACCAGCAGCAAAGGCATCAACTCCCACTGTGGACAATGTTTGAGAGAGTTCTTCATCTGTATTATTCGTGTATGATTTGGGAATGAAATGGTGACAGTCTTGATTCTGGTCACTTTTAGCCAAACTAGTGGCATGCCTAAAAATTATGTTGGTTGGTCCATCTCTTTGATCTGGACTGAAGGACCTCAAAGGTTACTGGGTGGACTGACATGAACCTTTGTACAGAGGTCCATGGTTCTCAGGATAAATCCCAGTAATGACTTTGGACACTGACTTTTCCTCTAGCGTCACCATGAGGTTGATATTTGTTGATGTAAGTGGAAGGTTTTGACAACCAGGTCCCTGTAGGATAAATTAAAATGCCACCAGCAGGTCAAAGTTTCCAAATACTTTGGCTTATGACTAAAAACCTGCGAAGAAGTGAAGCCCCCACCGGTCTCAGCATGCTAACGTTTGATTATGAGCACAGCTAACAGGCCAAAATAAGATTTTGAACATATTACCTGCAAAAAATCAGCAGTTCAATGTGTAGTGTGATGTTTGCCTTTAGCTCAAAGCATCCTGTGTGTAAGTATGCCCTCACAGAGCCTGATACCATGGCTGTTATTGCCTGTGATGTTGCATTCAGGCATTTTCAGCAGCACTTGCGATGTGACTATGCTGTTTTAAATGAATTACAAATATCTCCCCTTGACAAATACAGTATAAATTAGGAAATGTTACTGTAACAGTTATGTTATTTAGTTTACACTTAAGTCCATGCTAATATACTACAAGCTGAATTGCCTACACTTGCTTATTGTTCTTGCCTGTAAACAAACTCAGCCCACACAGAATACCACAGTGAGCCACATAGTGACCATCATGCAATGCAAGTCATGCAGAAATGTTTCCAAACTGATCACTGTGAAATTAACTATGATAACAACCACTAATGCTACATTTCAAGCCCCTGTGACTGGCTTTCTGTCTATACACTTCATTATTTTCCCTCCCACTGCTTTGAATGTGTGCTCTTGTTACTGGGAGGGATTTCATGGAGAAATAAGCTTTAGAAATCCCAAATTAGGCCAAACAAAAGCACAAAGCTTGCCACTGGGAATGCAGTTAAAAGTGCTGACAGTTCTTTCTGAAATGACTCATTACAACTATTTCAATGAGAAAATCCCAACCAAGCTTTATAATTATGTTATTTCTTGGTTTACAAAGGATCTGGTTACTTTTAACAGAAAACTCATAAGCATTCTAGAAGTTTATCTATACTATTTATTTGGTTTCACACAGCTTACTCAAACATGGTTAATAGGCATATTTGTAAAATACCCAAGAATTTGTCAAGTTTTAAGTGTTTTGTCAATGAGACAATCAGTGTATTTGCAACTGGTTTCCTAACACCTCAGACCTGAAAAGGACAGTGCATTTAATATTAAAATAAATATTCCTCACAATCTATGTAAAGCTGTGAGTGTGACTCTGATTGGTTTTCATTCTTAACGGAGGCTCTGGAGAGGCAATTTAATTTCTTCGCCTTCATGCCTGCTGGAGAGTCTTTTTTTTTTTTTTTTTTTTTGCTTTCCTCTCCAAAAATGTCAACATGACTTTGTCAGCACTAAGCACATTTTCTGCTGTGACAGATCTCACCTGACCCCAATTTATGAAAGGCACAGAAGAGACACAATCCTGTAGCACAATATGAATATATTATAATCTCAAAATGTCCTGTAGTCAGCAGCTGTAAATTATATTGAAGAATGTGCTGCAAATCCAGGCAGCCTTCACTTAAATAAGACAAAATACTGTTTGGATGCAAAAAAGAGCACCTATGAATATTCTTAACCTGTGGCTGTCCCTCAGTCTGGTCACAGAAATGGTCAAGTGACAGTCAAGTCTAGACCAGATGAAAGTATCAATCAAAATGGGAATTTGAAAATAAACAAATCAATAACAATGTTTTTATTTACAGACGGCTGAACTATGAGATCGGATCTCCCTGCTGATACTCCTCCACACATCTGTTCCCGTCTCTTTAGCAGACCAGCCAACCTTGAGTTCAAAACCAGGTTTTCTTTAATAGGACAATGTCATTATTGCACAGATATTAGCTCCTGTACATGAGGATGGATCTCAGCCTTTCTCAGCTAAGGAAGGGAAATAGTAGTTCTTTCTCTCTCTAATTGTGTTTTCTGCCACTCAGAGAGAAGTGCCTTGGTAATTCTATTCCCAACATCAGCCATAAAAGCCGACAACATTGGTTGTGGACTGAAGCCTTGACTAGGCAAATCTATATGTTACATAAACACACACTACACACACATCCAGATGGTGACATGCACACACAAAACGCAAGACATCTGCAAAGGTTTGGCTGCATGTGTATGCATGTGCAATGTAAATGCACACACACACACACACACACACACACACACACACACACACAAATTGCATTCAAAAGACATCTGCCATCATGTGGCCATGAGGCATTCAGCTGCTACCCTCCAATGAATATAAAGTATAAACACTCCTCCAAATTCTCCACCCCTGGCCTCTATTTCATGCCATTATCTTGGCATAATAAACACATTAGCTTCTTCCTACCCAATTCCTGCTCCTAAGATGAATCTTTCCTCACTATATAAAATAATTTGCCAACATTATATGTGCTGATAAATAATTCATGAGGGTTCATGGAGAGTTTCAGCCCCATGTGAGTCCTGGAGGAGGCAGAGCTGACAGACACTGAGGTTCTACAGATGGAGCAGCTCTCAGAGAAGAAAGTGGAGGATTTACTGAAAAAGTCTTTCTTTGAAAATGATATACAGTCCCTTATATTCATTCTGAAGGCTACTTATTCACACAGGCATGAGTGCAGTTTAAATGAAGATGCAGAATTATTTGCTCTCTATTGAATTGCCATAATTGGTTCAAGTGAAATGATTTCTAAGCTGCTCAATCTGGACTTGTGTTTCTTGTGTTATATAAACACACTGCAGACTTCATCCCTGCTAAACTTTGGAAATAAGGACATTTTCGATTACAATGATGTAAGCCTGGGATACCTAAAGCTCAGATGTCAGCAGGAGGAATGGGAACTGAGAAAACAACCTTAATTTGTTGTTTAGGGTGAATTTCCTGATTTTGGTGACTCCTATTGGTAATATAAATAAAACAATCCACTGACAGACATGCAGCATTTTTTCCAAAAACATTCTGGATTCTGAAAAACAAAAACATAGGATGTGAAGTTTCAACAAAAACAACAATCAGTCTTCTGCACGTACACCAGCAGTAAACTTCATCAATTTATGTTTAGGTTATAGAAAAGTATAACTAAGTATAACTGCCTATTGTGAATAGTCACATAAATGTGTGATAATAAAGGAGCAGGAAATGTTGCTCTGCTATGCCTCATGGGTCTGCCTTACCCATTATATTTACATATCAGAACACTGATTAACACTGCGAATTACTGCTTAAATGAAGTATTACATTTAGTTGTTTAGTCTACCTGCCTTTTATGCATCTGCTCAAGTTAATGACTCCCAACTTTTTCTCTGTATGTAATTTGCAACTGATATTAAGAGTCAAAGCCCTTATTTATATATGCTGGGTATAAAAACATTCCTTGCTCTTACTTGCAAAAGGTGATACTAATATTAAAACACGGACATTAATCTTTAAGAAAGAAAAGAAGAAGGTTTGTTCTGAATATACAGGAGAAAAGTATCAGAACCAGGAACGAAACAAACATGGCATTTTTCCAAATATTCTTTGTGTTTAAAGGTAGGATTATATTTTAAAATGGCAGGGGATAAAAAAAGGTGGATGCTAGTTAGAGCATTTGATTTTGGAGCACTACTGTACATGTAGTTTTCAGCTGGCAAGTACATTAAGTACAATCAATGAAGTTAGTGTTACAGCGGTTCATGCCAAAGTGTGGTTTGCTGAGATAGATTCATTTTCATGTTTACAATAACCAGATTTTACAACAACAGGGACAGAACATTTCATTGTGCAGGCACTGCAGACTCAGGTAAGATTTTACATCAACCCCAATTTATTAAACATTCATCCCATCTGAACATGTTCCCTAACAGCTGCTGTACACTGCTCGCTCTTACTGAGTACTGATTGAATAAATATGTCAGCTTTAATCAGGTGTTGCAGTAACACTTTGGTGTTCTGTAAGCCAGAGGCATATTCTCTAGTAAAAAAAGAGGCAATAAGCTTAGAGGGTGTAAACCTCAGAGAGATCTCATGGCCAGGAAGGATATACACACAGATTTCCTCATCTGTACATTCTGTATAGTCTCTGCAGTCATTTTGCAACATGATTTATAAATGACAATGAATAAATGAAATGTACAGACAACAAAAAAAAAAAAGAGTCACCTGTGGCAGCAGCAGGGCTAAAAAAGATTGACCAATCATTGTATTCTGCCCATACCTGCCTGTCAACCTACTTCCTAAAGAATCATGTCAACTTTGCAGTGTCTTCACTTTCCAACACAACAACAAATAGAAGAAAATTCTGAAACTGCACTGATATTGTGGACAAATGATTCAGATTCATTAATTCACATACTGCAAGTCCAACCCAACATCTCAGATAACAGCAGCCACAGACAGAGACAAACAGCAGGAACCAAATTGGCCAAGATTTGGATTTATACATCTATCTTTACTCTCTGCAAACCTTCAAAGGGCAACCTTCGCTCTCTCCAGATTCACTGATTGTCTGTTTCTGCCTCAGTACCAGTAACCTTCAGGTCAACCTCTGCTGCTGTTATGCCAGCAAGCAACTATGCTACCATCATCACTACCACCACAGAATTCAAAAAGTCCATGCATTCATACAAAATGACAAAACAAAACAAAAAAGAAAAAACAATCTCTGTACAATTTCTGTTTGTTAATGACACCAGAAGCAGTAGCAAGGAAATTTTAATAGAAGTTAGTTTGTACGATGTTTGCTGTTAAGCTAGACTTGATATTAGCATGAAATCAAATGACTTTGCAAAAGATGCTAGTTCAACCAAACCCACTGGAAATCAACAGCCAGCTGTGCAAACCAATTGTCAATGGACGTTTTTATAGCAGAGAATTGGAAATATCATGCAGCTTTAAATTTTAATAATAGAAGCATTTTTTGCAATTTAGGTACAATCACAAAGTTTACACCTGTGCTTGGACAATATGTCAACCGTAGAACATTGTTTCATGTGTTGACTCTTCGGAGCTTTAGGTAATTATGGTCAGAACCTTTAGTTTGTAACATCTAGTTTTTTATATCAGCTTAGAGAAAACATCTTGACTTGGCATTTGGCAGCTATCACTACGGCCAGCTTGCTAGTGTGGTGCAATATCACATTAATTTTTTGGAAAAATCAAGTTCTGTATTGTTTGTCAGTGTGGCTTTATTTATTGCCAGTGTCACTGGTCAGTGTCAGTTGTACCAGTTAGCTGCCAGTAATTGCAGCTGTCAGTGTCAGCAGCACAGACAGCATACATGCAGGGACATTCACAGGGAAGTCTTGCATCGACTAATCAGATAATGAGAATTTGTGTGTATAAGGAAGCTGAAATGTCAAGTTAAAGAAAAACCTCAAGAAAAACCGTTATTAATTATGTGTAGCTGCAGACTGAGCCTCTGTCATTCTGTGCACTGCTACACTAGCTAATGGTTTTCGTTGTAGCAAGTGCTATTAAACTTGTGGAAAAAACAGAATATTAGTTGTTATTCCACAGTTGGAGTGCTTGCTGTCAGTATTCAACAAAAATCAGGCAAGCTAGAGGACAGGCTACACTTTGCACTACACTATATTCTAATGATGTGACAAAACTACTATCAGAAAAGGGCTGCAGTTTCATTATAAGATGTGGCTATGGCATCAGTGATTAGGATAGCATGTGATAAGAAGTAATGGCCTGTCAGTGTATTATCTCATGTCAGGAAAAGGTGATGCAGGAGTAGGAAGGAGCAGCAGTAGACAGGAGGGAAGCACGAGGACAGTATCATATGGAAGGAAGCGATGCTGACAGTTCAAACTTTTCCTGAGGCCAATAACAGATTTACAGGCACAAACCACAGACCAAACAGAGCACAGAAATCATTTTTAATAAAGAAACAGAAGCTCCTTTGAAACTTACAAACACCAGTTACATGGAGCCAATTTACTAAAGAGAGAAAAGACTGATTTCTCTTTTTTACCTCCATCTGTAGACCAGAGCACTTCTGACTTCTGCTGACTGGCGTCAGTCCCTCAATTTTCCACATGCAGTGGGAGTCAAATCGAATCTTTCACTACTACATAAAACTGAAAACACAGTTTCTATTATCACATTCATAGTAATGGTAATTAATACAATGGTAATATGTGTGAAGGCGTGAAAGTCAGAACTTAAGTGGGAATGTCAAGAATAATGCTAAAAGTGAAGCTGGGAAGGATGGTGTTAATTATAACAACTTTGGAAGAGTTAGTTTTTTAAACACTATTTTATTATCTGTTCATGAGAAGAATGCAAAGTTCTTGAAAGTACTTTTGTGGTACAGGCAGTATATAGTACTTGTAAACACCATCTTTTAGTCTTTGGAGCAAAACAGACTTGCTTTGAGTCATGATGTAATATTACACATACATGCAATTTCAACTGTGCTCAGAAAAACCGGTGCATTATCCTCATAGTATACATTGATGCTGTACATGGACTGAAAGCAGCCTGGAAATTTGTCGCAACATTTATCACAAATTATAATTAACAGCACAAAATCTTTTGATCACTGGACACCTAATATAACACTTACCTGACTTCGTTATCTCAGTTATTTAAAATATTACAAAATGTTGACAGTGTTTCAACACAGAACTAAGTTAGCACCAGCAGACTGTGTTCACACTATAGATTCGTCCAGAGCACAGCAAACCATATTCACACTCACTTCTCTCTGATGCTCTTGCCTCTTTGCTAGTCTCCTTGTCATCAAAAGCAGCGTGCTGCTTAAATAAATCAGTTATTTTTGCTCACTTTGCAGCATCAGCAGGCAAAGCGCTTTTCTTTTTCTGCACTGCCAGCCGCAGGTTTCCTCTTTCCATGTTTCATTTGACGGCACATGTAATGAACTGCCCCACTGCTGGATACCTTGCAGCTGTGATGCCAAAAGTCAACACTGCTATTGCAGGTTGCACAAGTCACTGTAGATAAGATGGCTTGTTGAATACCTTTATAGGCAATCTGTAATGTCTAAAAGAATGTCTACATTTTAAAAATGTTTTAAATTTTAATGTATAATATTAAAAAAAAAAAAAAAAAAAAGTGGTGCAAAAGGCAAAACGGCCTCCATATCCTCCATGCGTAATAGTAAGACAGTGGCAACATTCATTAGCACCAATCTGATATGCAATCCCTTCATTGGGTTATGGGTCTGAATTTCTCTGTCTATATAATGTAATGTTGTTCATGTGGTCATGATCTGATATTTAACATAAGGCTTTGAGCCTTAAATACAAAACCATGCTTTGTACCTCTGACTATACATGTAACCTGTTCAAAGAGAATAACACTGACTACTACAAGAAGCAGATCAAGCCTTCAGGCTTCAAACATGGCAGCAAAGCAGGTGGTTGTGAAGTTGAGTCGATGAAGAAACTCGTCTGGGACCAAATAAGGTAACATCTACAATCCCTGCAGTTGTTAAAGTACGGTTTAATAAGGTTATTCTTTCTTCAGGCCAAGTAGTGCTAACGCAGGTTAATTCCTCTTCTGTTTGATCAAGTCAGTGTGATACAGGGGGGTATCCCATACGGCTTAGCGCCAAGATAGAGTTTGGGCTCTTGAATCAAAATGAAGGAATGCTATGGGACTAGACAATATCTAGTGCATTTGCATGGGTTTAGTTATTTTTGGTCACTCTCATTTGATCAGTTGATTTCATGCTTCATTCTGCCTCTACATTTGTTTTCTCATGCCTCTTGTGTATGTTGAGTTATGCCTTCATGTTAAGTCTATGAAACTGTTGAATCAAAGGCTACTATAAAGAAAGGTCAGTTTTCTTCTTTGTATTTTGAGATTGGACTGGCAATGGTACTTCACTAATCCTTTGTAGGACTGAAACTAGTTGTTGATAAACTGTTCTTCAACAATAACAGTGAATAGCAAAAGAGGAAGTGAGTGTGCAGCATTCCTCTGCTGTCCATCAGTTTCTTCACTATGTTGAGGACACCTGTAGATTTGTAAAATACGGCTAAAGTTGCTATTTATGGCAAAGCGTCTGAGCTGTAATCAAAGCAATAGCTCAACGTTGAAGCAGCATATTTAGCCAAATTTTGGCAAAATGATGGAGCATAGTGAGCATAAGGATGGACAACTTATTGTCCAGAAAATACGCTATATGCAAGAAGAAGTGACATGTAAGTACTGCAGTCTCTGGCAAATCATGCCATTCGATCGCTGTTTCCCACCTAAAATACCATTTATTGGTTTTAATAAATGAAGTGGTCTCCTCTGTCAACATGCACCGTATGGTGTTTTTGTGAGTTGTCATGGGGATTGAGAGAATGATGATACCAAAGTTCATAAGATGTGATGATTACATGTCTGCATTGACCAAAATTACTGGACGCCCCTGCTCTTTTTTATCTCATGCCTGAGCAGCAGCAGAAGCACAAGATGGTGCCACAACTTTATTGTCTATATGAAAGCAGTATTTCAATCAGCCTTTACTGTACCTCCTCTTTATGTTATGGAGTGAGGTATAGTTCTGGCTTTGGACTTTTATTTTGGTTAGTTTCCTGTTGTTCTCCTGTGTTGATCTTGGTTAGTTTTATGTTCATTGGTTTGATCAGTTTCACCTGTGTTAGGTTAGTCCTTGGTTCTGAGTGTATTTAGATCTCCCGAGTTTCTTTTTTCTTTGTTGGAGCATTAACTTAACGTTTGTGACTCTTATGTTCGAGGAGAGTTTTTTTGCCTGGTCGTAGTTTTGTTTTACGCCGAGTGGCGTTTTTGAGTGCTGCCTGCCTGCCCGCCGAGTGGTGGAGATATGTGTGTTTGCCCGAGCCTGGTCAGTCCAGGTTAAATAAAGAACTTGTCCTGCATTTGGGTCCTCTCCTCTCCTCCTTCACCACCACCATCATTTCATAACAGCATGCTCCGACTGCAAATGGACCTGCGGACAACGACAGGACAGCGCGTGAGGAGGAGGTTGTTTCGGGGTCCCTCCGCGCTTTTAGGTTCATCCTCCGGATCTCCCGGGATTATCCGGAGGCACTGTCTTTGTGCACTCAGCAGGAGCAGGTGCTTCAGCGCTTCTTCCGCAATGTGCCAATGGAAGAGGTGAAGGGACTGTTGGGCCTTTTTCCTTCTCTGCACGCCATGCTGGAGGTGTGTAGAGATCTGCTGGTCCCCTTCTCTGAAACAAGACGGCTGTGTCTTGCCCAGCTCCAGTTGCCAGAACCCGAACCCCCGGCCAGGGTGCCTGAACCCCTGGCCAGAGTGCCCGAAACCCTCATCGCTGCCCAGTGTTCAGAACCTCAGTACGCCGATGTGGCCGTCCCCGCTGAGGTTCCACGGAGCAAGATCCTCCGCGCCGATGTCCAGCCATGTCATGGCAAAGGTGCCCACGCCGAGGTCCAGCCACTGGTTCCTGCTCCAGAGTCCAGCATTGAGGAGCCAGAACCGGAGCCAGAGCCCAGCGTCCAGCGCTGTGGAGCCAGACTCTAGTGCTGCGGAGCCAGAACCAAAGCCAGAATCCAGCGTTCCGGAGCCGGAGCCAGAACCGGAGCCAGAGCCAGAGCTGCAGCCGGACCCAGAGCCCAGCGCTGCAGAGCCAGAGCCGGAGCCAGAGCCAGAGCCCAGCGTCCAGCGTTGCGGAGCCAGAGCCGTAGCCAGAGCCCAGCGTCCAGCGCTGCGGAGCCAGAACTGGAGCCAGAATCCAGCGCTGTGGAGCCAGAGTCTAGCGCTGCGGAGCCAGAAACGGTGCCAGAGCCCAGCGTCCAGCGCTGCGGAGCCAGAGTCTAGTGCTGCGGAGCCAGAACCAGAGCCAGAATCCAGCGCTGCGGAGCCAGAGCCGTAGCCAGAGCCCAGCGTCCAGCGCTGCAGAGCCAGAACTGGAGCCAGAATCCAGCGCTGTGGAGCCAGAGTCTAGCGCTGCAGAGCTGGAACCGGTGCCAGAGCCCAGCGTCCAGCGCTGCAGAGCCAGAGTCTAGTGCTGCGGAGCCGGAACCAGAGCCAGAATCCAGCGCTGCGGAGCCAGAGCCAGAGTCCAGCGTTGCAGAGCCACAACTGGAGCCGGAGCCAAAACCGGAGCCAGAGTCCAGCGCTGCGGAGCCAGAACCAGAGTCCAGCGTTGCGGAGCCAGAACCGGAGCCAGAGTCCAGCGTCCAGCGCTGCAGAGCCAGAACCAGAGCCAGAGTCCAGCGCTGTGGAGCCAGAACCAGATTCCAGCGCTGCGGAGCCAGAACCAGAGTCCAGCGTTGCGGAGCCGGAGCCAGAGCCCAGCGTCCAGCGCTGCGGAGCCAGAGCCATAGCCAGAGCCGTAGCCAGAGCCCAGCGTCCAGCTCTGCGGAGCCAGAACTGGAGCCAGAATCCACCGCTCCGGAGCCAGAACCAGAGCCTGAATCCAGCGCTGTGGATCCAGAACCAGAGTCCAGCGTTGCGGATCCAGAACCAGATTCCAGTGTTGCGGAACCAGAGCCCAGCGTCCAGCGCTGCGGAGCCAGAGTCTAGTGCTGCGGAGCCAGAACCAGAGCCAGAATCCAGCGCTGTAGAGCCAGAACCAGAGTCCAGCATTGCAGAGGCAGAGCCTAGCGTCCAGCGCTGCAGAGCCAGAGTCTAGTGCTGCGGTGCCAGAACCAGAGTCAGAGTCCAGCGCTGCGGAGCCAGAACCGGTGCCAGAGACCAGCGTCCAGCGCTGCGGAGCCAGAGTCTAGTGCTGCGGAGCCAGAACCAGAGCCAGAATCCAGCGCTGCGGAGCCAGAGCCAGAGTCCAGCATTGCGGAGCCAGAACCGGAGCCGGAGCCCAGCGTCCAGCGCTGCGGAGCCAGAACCAGAGCCAGAATCCAGCGCTACGAAGTCAGAACCAGAGTCCAGCGTTGCGGAGCCAGAGCCCAGCGTCCAGCGCTACGGAGTCAGAGTCTAGTGTTGCGGAGCCAGAACCAGAGCCAGAGTTCAGCGCTGCGGAGCCAGAACCGGAGCCCAGCGTCCAGCGCTGCAGAGCCAGAACCAGAGTCCAGCATTGCGGAACCAGAGTCTAGTGCTGCGGAGCCAGAACCAGAGCCAGAATCCAGCGCTGCGGAGCCAGAGCCAGAGTCCAGCGTTGCAGAGCCAGAACCGGAGCCGGAGCCAAAACCGGAGCCAGAGTCTAGTGCTGCGGAGCCAGAACCAGAGCCAGAATCCAGCGCTGCGGAGCCAGAGCCAGAGTCCAGCGTTGCGGAGCCAGAACCGGAGCCGGAGCCAAAACTGGAGCCAGAGTCCAGCGCTGCGGAGCCAGAACCAGAGTCCAGCGTTGCGGAGCCAGAACCGGAGCCAGAGCCCAGCGTCCAGCACTGCGGAACCAGAACCAGAGCCAGAATCCAGCGCTGCAAAGTCAGAACCAGAGTCCAGCATTGCGGAGTCAGAGTCTAGTGCTGCGGAGCCAGAACCAGAGCCAGAATCCTGCGCTATGGAGCCAGAGTCCAGGGCTGCAGAGCCAGAGTCTAGTGCTGCAGAGCCAGAACCAGAGCCAGAATCCAGCGCTGCGGAGCCAGAGCCAGAGTCCAGCGTTGCAGAGCCAGAGCCGGAGTTGTTCTTTGTTGGAGCATGAACTTAACGTTTGTGTCTCTTATGTTCGAGGAGAGTTTTTTTGCCTGGTCGTAGTTTTGTTTTATGCCGAGTGGCGTTTTTGAGTGTTGCCTGCCTGCCCGCCGAGTGGTGGAGATATTTGGTGTGTTTGCCCGAGCCTGGTCAGTCCAGGTTAAATAAAGAACTTGTCCTGCATTTGGGTCCTCTCCTCTCCTCCTTCACCACCACCATCACCACATTCATAACACTTTACTAACAAGAGTTGTTGCTCAGATATTTCCTTGCAAAAAATTAAAATATGTGCATTCAAACTAAAACTGAGCAAATACTGCTGCACTAAAAAGAATAATCACCAAACTAATTAAAGACAGAAAGAAATGAATGCACACAAGCATGTTTGGAGCTGTAGAGACCCAGACAAACAGAGATGAACATGTGGTCCATGGACAAAGGAGCAGGACTCATACTAGTTTAACTGCTAAAACCTCTGAGCCACTGTTACAAATCCTTCACTATTCCAACATTAAATGTCTTCGTGTAGAGTACAACAAGCTGTGTGTGTGTGTGTGTGAGGGTGTGTGTGTGTGTGTGTGTGTGTGTGTAACCATTAAAACATGTCATTTACAAGCAAATACCAAGCAAATAAAAGCAAAAGACTTGCTGACGTGTTACAAGACGTACAATACATCTGTAAGGACTACAGGTGTATTAGTGTTATATGACTACTTCATATCCCAGATCTTATTCACTACAGTTGTGTGTTGCACTACAATTTGGCTTTCAAAGCAGTCTACTCCAAAGAAAGTGGAACTTCATCGCATTATAATCTATAGAGCAGAGCAGCTTCTCTTTATGACCAGCTATTGTTTGATTCATTATCTGGGAAAACCAGTGGTGTCAGGGTCAATATTTAATGAACACAAGACTTTTTTTCATCATTGATAATAGCTGGTCAGGCTTTATGAGCCGTTTTTGTGGAATGGTATTTCTGTCAGAAATACCCACCTCACCCCTTTTCTTTACCTCCCTGCTCTTGTAACCATCTTCAGTGCATTGGATTATCAGTGAATGTGCCTGCTCTCATACAAACTCCTGTGGTCCTCCGTGTAAAGGTTGCACAGGAGAGGGACAAAGGAGCAGGACAAAAACCCAGAGGTGAGCCTTGAGTAAAAGATCACCACTCAGATGAACTGTACCCTGTTTAGCCTCGTCCCCTGAGCTTTTCTATTCAAACCCACAGCATTGTGTTCAGAGCTCACATGCAGTCTTGAATGAGTGGCAGAAAAACTTTTGACCACAGTGGAGAACAGATAAAAAGTTCTCTGGGTATGACAAATGCAAACAGATTAAACTAAAGTTCAAGACCAATGGGTGGATGGACGGATTAACCATATTAGACTGATGATAAAACTCCCCCAGACAGGCATCATAAATGTGCACTAGAGGAGGCCCATCAACTGCACCACAAAGAATCTACAGACTGAAAATAGCTATGGATGAAGAGGAGCAATCAGTAGACTACATGTTGCGTAGAAACAAGCAGGGGGCTGATTACCTCCAGTTGGTTCACCAAGGAAAACTGATGCCAAATCAATTCTTCAAGGTGCACCTTTGACAAACACACTGCAATGGTTTTACCAATCTGAGGAAATTCATGGAGCCTTTCCAAAGTGTAGCGTGAGTATTCTGGCACTGAATTCAATCTGATAACTCTGTGATAGCTGTGTCTACAGAGACTTGGAGGATGTCTCATGTTACAACATGTCGGATATTTTAATTCAGCTATATATGAAAATTAACATAAAGAAATAATGAACGACATTGTTTAGAAAAGTGTTCAACAGCTTCCACACAACAAGACTAACATCTGGACAAACCACAGCTGATTTGAAACAGATCAACAATTCAATATTCCTAGATGACTGAATTGAATTTGATTAAAGTGTTGGGTTATACAAACTAAATCAAATAAACACAGAGCCTTAGGTTGGATAGGTTTAATCATAAGACTCTAATGGGGAAATGTCAATGAGAAAGGTAAACATCTTTTATATTCTCTGAACTCTCAAAATACAAGGTGCATTATAATATGCCTTACATATGTTCATGAATATTCAGATGTACACAGTGGTGCAGGCAGACCAGTGGAATCACTGTGTATCAGGATACAGTATGTTTGAGCCTCATTCAGACCCAGGCTCTGATGAAAAAGTCTGTTTTCTGCAATCGACAGACTCACACGGAGGTGTTGTTAGTGTCTTGCATAAACAAATAGAAAAATCAGAACACATTTTGAGCAGAGAGGTCTCTAGGTAAGTGAGCACCAATAGTCTTAAATAGAACTATTCATAAGATACAGTATTTATGATATATTGCTATTTTCCTAAAGAAACATATAAAAAGGCATTATCAAGTCAAAACGGTGTCTGCTACACTAATGCTCTTTAACATAACAAAACTGACATAAAGATAAACTGTACACATCACACCAGACCTCAGGTCTCTGTTTAAACTACCACTGCTTGTCCTTCCAACTCTCAGTGGTTTAAAACAAAAATTCTCTTTAGCTCTACAAAGCATTTACCACTTTGCCATATGTGTAAGAAATATGTTGCATAAAAGCAATAATTTCCCTCATTATTCTTAGGTATTCAATACAAATGCGTGAAAAGCATGACTGAAAGTTCAGTAAGTATTTATGTACTGTATAAGCGCTTGAAGAATGGTAAGCCCAGACATCTCATGCAGCATTTTAACCAGCAACAGGAAGCTACTAAAAATAATGTCCTCTCACCGAGGGGTACCAGCTCTTAATGTGAAACAGTGCTGTTGCTATGCTTTCTCTGGTGCTACACAGGTGAGGCTGAATAATCAACCAGTAAATTTAATACACGCAATATATCTGCATATAACTGCAGCTTCTGCAAAGCAGGATGTACAAGCAGACAGGGGTGCAATTTGTAGCATCCTGTGACAGCTTGTGAACGTGACATGAGACACAAGTCTAGACTGACTTAAGCTTAACTTCACTAGGCTTTGAATGCCTCAGAGAGAGTAGATACACTCATACAACATAAGTATTGGTTATACAAATTAGAAGCAAATTAAATCCATCACCAGCCTTAGATTTGCCCCCTATCCATGTCACACTTGAGTCATTCACATAAAGCTTGCAATCTAGCAATTTTATTCTGCTGCTGCACTCATCATGGGCTGCTGTTCAGGGGGCAACAGCTAAACAACTTCAATCCAATTTTGCTCAAACTCTTGTTTTGTTGAAATAACGCATTACGACAGCCTCTCAGAGGGCCAGATGACTGATCTCAATAAAACATTTTCTTGTTGACTGCATCTGAAAAATGCTTTCTATAAAAGACTGCTATTAGTGATTGACAGAAACAACCATGTTTGTTCCAAACCCTGATAGAAAACATGGTCATTTCGAAAGTCCAAACTTCGATTCCCATGTGCCAGCTTTAAACTCCTGTGTATTTTTCAATTTTCTCCATAGCAAGAAAATATCAGGGATGTCAAAATGGAAGTGTAAGGGTAACCTGAGGGCGCAGTGGTTGTATCTGGCAACACACAGGGCCCAGTGTGACACTGTCTCAGTCCACAGGAGCTAAAGGCTGATTGATGGTAACCGCTTCTCTCTCGGTTGAGGCAAGGAGAAGAAGAGCACAGAGCATTGGAATGAGGAAAAAAAAAAAGAAAAGGGCCGATATTGAGCGTGAAATGAGCATGGAAGTCTCATTAAAAAGCTCCATGTGGCTTCCCAATGTTTAACTTTATGACGGACATTAGATCTCTGCGGTGTGTGGATACATATTGAAGAAGGTGGCAGTGGTGGGGAAATGCACCTCTTGCTAAATCAATTGGACAGGTATGAGATTAGAAAAGGCTGTGGTTCTTCTGTGTGCGAAAAGTTTCCCTGTCAGCCATCCCCTGAGACAGCGGACCAGCATGTGGCCCTGTGCGATACAGGCAGAAACAGTTGGAGGTCCAGTAGCAGGTGACCTCAGCATTCCCCCTCTGCAGGAGCTTGTTTATTACCTGCTCCCTTTTTATCACACCTCACCACAAGCCTAATTAACAGGCTTTTCAAGAGAGTCCAGGGCACATCCAACAAGGTGTGCTGGGCATTTATATTCTAACAGCAGTAACTGTACTCCCTCAGACTCTAACCAATTAATCCTAATATAATTAGAAAGTGCTGAGGTTCAGAGAGTCAGATATTTATATCCAAATCACTGCCTCACAGTTTTCTTCTAGAGGCTCCATTTGATATGAAATTCACAGATTAATCTTTGGCACTGATTCAAGGATCCATCCTCTGTTAAATGATGGCTACGCCATTTTTTAGTGGATGCAAAATTAAGCAGTGACAGGACATGTTTGAAAGAGAATTATTGAGATGCCAATGCAGGCATTTGCAGCATGAATTTCCCTTTATTTCAGGTTTGAAGACACTTTTTTTTTTTTTTTTTTTTTTTTTCACAAATGTTGTGTATTGTGTTAATTTAAACTACATGTTTTAAAGGGCCTTTCCGTATGACCACAACCTGAGACCTTGTAGGCATCAATCAACGACAGCCGATGTGGCAATAATCCAGCTCAGTCATGAAATTAGTCAGGGAGACCAATCTGGTTTAAAAATTGGGCTCAGTCTATTTAGCGTCTAGCCGACTTTACAGGTGCAATCTCAAACAGATCCTAAAAGTGGTGTGAAAATTTATATCAATGACCATGAAAAAAAGTGTAGATCGATTTATAAATCATAGGCCTAAAATTACTGCTATATTGTGAGCATGTTTAATATTGACTTTAGCATTGCACTTTTAACTGTCCAGCTGTAAATCAAAATGCCAGAGCATCACTTCAAGATATATGACGGTGCTACAAAAGTCATTCACATCCTCACTTCAGTTTGAAATTATATCACCAGTCTGCCCTTTCCTGCAGTCACCGACCTTTTCATGTGATGCACATCGCGTTAAAGATCAGTGTTTTCTGTTTGATCACTGAAGATCGTTTTGTAACACATCTGTTAGGACAAGAAAGTTTCCACTTACATGCAGCTGAACGTAAGTGTCCAACAGCACAAACTTAGTTCACTCACATATTTTTAGCAGTTATTCCCAGCAGACCTGTTAATCCCTCAGACTCTCTCTCCATAGATCTAATTGACATGAGCCTGCTCTATTAGTAGGATTTTCAGCCCTGAGCAAGAATTAAACACAGAGAAGGTTTTGGACAGGCTGGTGCTTTAAGGGCTGCTCTCAGTCTTTACGCACTCTCAGCAAAAAGCTTCATCATACTGGTGACCTATTTTGGTACTAGCAGTTTAGGTCACTAAAATCCTTTAAAGGCCGTGTTAAATGTCAAGTGAAATTGATCAACGGATAAGCTGTTGAGTATTGCCAACAAAACTGTTCAAAATCCACAACATTTTAATTTAACCTTTGATCAGATAGCTGCTTAAGTAAATGAGATTTCAGATAAAATCAAGTGTATATACTGTAGACAGATTATATTTTAGGACTTCAAAGTTGAATTTACATGAGAGCATTTTGAGTCACGTTTTACTCTTCTAGCAAGGAGCCCTTCAGGCTGTTTGATGACCCTGAGTCTTCACATATTTCTAAGTGAGGACAGTCTGCTGACAGCCTGTTCATTCTGCTGATCCTGGCCCTGTCTACCACACGGCCTCACCTCTGTGATGATAACAGCCCTTACAGCTCTTGAGGTGCGGTTTTTCACTTCAGCTGCAATCTCCTGCTCGCTTCAACCCGTTTTCTAACCTCCTGCTGAGACCAGCGCTGTCACCTACATTTCACTCTCACCACCCTGTTTCCCACCATCCCCCCCGAAGCCTCCTGTCCCACAAGTCATTTATCACCCTGTTTGGACAACTTTCCCCCACCTCTCCCCTTCCTGTAGCAAAAGCATGATTTCTAATTAAACCTTCTAACTGTGAGGTTAAGAGCCAATTTCATGCACCTTACTCTTGATAAATAGGCAGTGGCCCCTTCAGTCCTTTCCCTATCTGTTGTGCCCAGGCTACTCTGGCATTACCGGTCTTTAGCCTGCTCCACTCCTCCAAGTTTCAGTTCTCCCAGATAACTTTCATCAGTAATAACATCCATTATTTATCTTTCTTTGGAAATGTCATTAATGGTGAGTCAATGGGGGAGCAATGAAGTGATAAGACATGAATATAGATCATTTATTGCTAAAATAGTTCTAATAGGCACAATAGGAACCATATCCATTAAAGCCACTTCCAAGCACATTTTTATAAGCTCTAGGGCTGAAGTTTTAAAACCAAAACCTGTTCTGCAAGACTTCAGATTTTCTTGTGGGATTGTGCTCAGGCATTAATTATTTGGCTCTCATAAGATTTATTGATTCGCCCTGATGGAATGTAAAACATGATCCCCAAAAAATGGCTACTCATTTTCTGAGAGTAGAGGAATAGGCAGAGACATTGATTATGGTCTTTGACGAATAGTCATGCCTGAAGGCTCTGTTGGACTGAGGATTAATTACTATCATTGCTCTGGAAAAGGAAACATTGATCTGAGGGTGTGAAGAAAAGGAGGATTAATGACAGGCAGCTTTATGTTGATTAAAATTAAGGGAGAGAGAAAAAAAAATTCAGATTTGAATGTCTGACACCTCAGTGTGAGATGATTAGGGCTCCTTGCTTAAAAGACTGAACAAGGTGTCTACTCTAACTGTGATCCCATATAGCTTTTTCTTGTGTTATATGGATTTATTTGTATGTAGCTGTAACATGAAACTCAAAACATAAATAAATAAATCTGCATTTATATGTGTCCAATTGAAATTTCAACGCATACAGTGTTTGCATTTCATTAACCCATAAACAAACCATTTAACAAGACCATAACCACAGTACCACACTTTCAGTGACGCAAAAAGTTGTATAAGGTATTTTGTGGCTGCAGATGAACCTTATCTGTTAGTATCTGTTAGTTCTAAGTTTGCACTTCATTAAAAGTCTGAGGTTTGTACTGGATCAAGAGGTGGGATTCATCCTCTGGGGACCCAGAATGACCCTCATCATGGCAGTCCATGATGAGATATTTCAGTCAGGACAAAAGTAGTGTAGTAGTGCCGAGGCTAAAATGTAATTTTCATAATGCTTTAGTAATGCTTCTCCAGTACAGTCTAGTCTTGTCTGGAGGGTTCAGAAATGTATTATATGGGCACATTATTATTTCAGAACTTCTTGCAATTTTAACCTAAATCCTCCCACACTGCATTTCAGCTTAGTGGTCATGGTGAAGGGTCAGTCTGAGGCAGTTACCAGGTCAGAGGTCATCTCAAAGGTTGAATACACACGCACACACACACACACACACACCCTCACACACACACAAAACTACAAGTTGTTCTGGGTTTGCTTACACACAAACGCAATGGGTAAATCTCACAATATGAATCACTATAAGGCATCCTTTGAGTGGTCAGCTGTAAAAAGGAAATCCTTTCACAGCTCTCTGTTATGGGGAAAGTGATGAGTTACAAGCAGCAGATAATGACAGGACCATTTGGATAATTTTGACATGAGTCATGCAAGAGGGAGAGAGGCTGAAATTAAAAGATTTATATGTAAAGTAAGATTCCCACGGCAAAACGCTGATTACTTTTTTGTACTGTACTTTGCCTTTATATTTCCTTTCAAGTGAAAAACAAATCCCATTTATTTTCTTTGCTGCAGTCTAAACACAAACAGAAGGACAAAAATCATAGAAATTGAAAAATGCAAAAAGCACAAGCTTCACAAAGGATTTTATATTTATATACATTTATTTGTCATTTCTAGAAAGGCAGTCACAACAATGCTTTGTACTGGGGAGAGTACTCCAGTGCTAGAGTACATATATTATCCACTCTGTTCATATACATGTACCTCTAGATTAGAACGGTTATGTGCACCAAGGCCTTCTGTAAGGTGCTGACCACTCCAAGCAGATTTGAAAAACTACATCTTTCAGCCCAGGACATATTTACCATTAATCTTTCTGATAAAATATGTTAGCTAGCTACTTTCAGGATCACGCTCAGGGTCCTTCTCCTTCACTACCCTCTGGACACACATTCATTGAAACACCTGAGCTCACTGTTGATGTCCAAATGAATCACAACTCAGTTAAACCTGTGTAGTTTCAAAAGGCAGCCAGAGGCAACAACGACCACTGAGCAGACAGTGCTGTGAGGTTCACTTTCATAATGTACCATGTAAAAACTACTTGATAGCTACATTGCTAAACTAGACAAATGTATATGTCATGCAGTGTCTTTTAATTACATTCACTACAATAACTGTGTTTACAGTGAACTACACAATATTCATTTTCTTTATGTTTAGTTTTTCTCTCCAAATTAATACATAAATACATAAATCATCCACCTAGTTAGCATATTATATCCACATAAGTAAAACTAACAAATGCTGGTTGAGCTCTAGTATACTGTTAACATGACATTACTTTTTGCAATTTAGTGTTAGTACACTAAATATCCATAAATAGTGCAATATCTACAACCTGTGGTCAAAGGCAGGAAAAGCAGACCTTTAGTCAGGATTGTTTTGTCACGTCTGCTTAGAATTCATATTAAAAATGCGTGACTTACAGCTACACTACTCCAGCCTTTACTACACCCATTTAGACCATTATTTTGTATCTTTCACAAGTTTCCTAACTTCTGAAAGTGCAATGCTAAAATGAGTGCTCCTTTAAGATTACTTCATGATTATAACACTAACATCCAAAGGTTCAAAGAGATAAATCAAATTCATCAGTTAAGACAATTAAGGGTTCTATGTCATGCACATTCACAAAAATTTCAATTTCATTAAGAGTTTTTTTAGAATTCCCACAGCTTAAATATTCCTCTTATATGTCTTATTTCTGTTCCTTTGTATCTTACATCTCTGGAAATTGATTTATTTTTCTTAGATTTGTTTGTTTTTGTCAGATTGTTCCTTACTGTTCCTAAATATGAGACAACGTGGTCTTGTTGTGATGTTACTCAGCAGTCTTGATTAATGTGAAGGCTTTGGATTTTACTAGGTTCATGGCAAATCTCTTGGTTGAAATTATAACAACCTATTTGCCATGTGGTTGACAGTGGCAGTTTGTAGTTTCAACTGAATTTTATCTCAGCAGCCAGCTATTTGCAGATCACTACACAGGGAGTGCAAGCGCTAGATTGCCACTAGAGCAGCGTTGGCCTTGTGCTGGTTTGTTTGCTCATTCATTTATTTATGCTATTCAAATTTCAACACCGTTGCTATTCATTTGGGATGCTAACAAACTGGTTCAAGGTTGTTGCAATGGGACGGAATGAGAGAGAAAGAAAGAGAGAGAGTGATAAGTGCATTCAGCGCCAGCTTGCCTCATTTCTCTGCTGGCAAGCTTTATCACACACCCACACGGTGTTGCCATCATATAATATGCTAATTTGAGGAGAGTAATGTTGTGGGATGAGGGCTGAACTGCTGCCAAAACACACAGGGCCAGGACTGAAGAAGGCAAAGGCCAACAGCAATGAACTGGAGAGATGCACCACTGCTAGTTCAACTGCCCGTGGGCAGCTGGCCATAACAAAACATGCTCTGAACACAAATAAATATTTCTCATCCACTTTGAAAGACATGCATCAACTTCACAGAGCTGAATTCTTCAGTGTTTTTAACAGGGCACAAGCTGCACATCTTTTTCACTGTGCTTTTCCCATAAACCCACAGTGTGCTGCGTGGTACCAGAGTAACCACGTCTTGCTCCCTTCACTTGCAGCTAAACAGTCTCATATGCAAACCAGATACAACAACAGCTAATGTGAAGCTGATGTTACATCTTTGTGGAACATTTTCCCCTTCCAGTCAGCACACCTCCACAGATGTTGAGAGGATGGTTTCAGCACAGGCTGCCCCGGGGAACATCTGGCACCACCCACAATCTGGATTCTTACCCATGCTAATGTGTTACCAGAAGATTTCAAAATCATGTGGAGAAAAAGGGGCTGATTACAGGTCCTCAGAGGAGCCACTTTCTGTGTTTGACTTTCATGGACTTGTGTGGAGGTTTGTGCAACAAAGGCAGTGATAGGCAAAAATACAGCCGGGTGTTCACAAATAATCACAACTATAACATTTGCTGGAAGGGCCAGAAGATGTTTTTAAAAGCAAGCCCAATTTCAGTTTTTATATATATCTCCATTTTCTTTTCATAAGTTGAGAAAATTCTATGAGTCTTAGCTTGATTAAACATGTAGATCAAATTACCGTATTTTCCAGACTATAAGTCGCACTTTTGGTTTTAGTTCTCTGGCTTGTCCTGCCAATTATATGTGTTAATTTACTGTCTTTTTACCATATAGTAATTAGTGTTAGACAGTAGTCTTGCCACAACTGAAGATAACACTGTGCCGCCAAAAGTAAAAACATGTTATCTTTATTGTAACAGAAGTGAAAATGCCCCCCCCCCCCAAAAAAAAAGAGCTATACTGCAAACTCCAAAGTGCAGGTAATAAAGTATGAAGCTGAAACAAAGTCTGGAGTGAGTGTCGGCATTCAGACAACCTGAGAAAGAAAGAGGACGCGCTGCTTTTACAAGTCTGTTTTTACTAAAAGTGACTTACCGTCCAGAAAATACGACAAATGCACATGTTGATCAAAATGATGTTGACCAGTGTCATTTGTGGTGCAACCTTTTGGCCCAATGGGCCAGCAGCACATTTAAAATGGAACAGTCTGAGACTGAAGAAAAACCCAGGTGTCAGGTATCGTACTGCATTTACAGAGAGATAAACAGACAGGTGAGGCATGAAAATCTATATAATCTGGTGAATGCAGGAGTAGTGTGCAGGCAAGTTTTGGAAAGTCATTTTAAAACCCTGCTGCTTTTGTCTGTAATGTTTTAATTAACACAGTAGCCATGCCGTGGTCCAAGCTGAAAATATTCATAGATGAGTCTCACTGACTTTGGTGATGCATTGACTTTGAATCTAGCTCTGAGCTGTAGTCTGAACTTTTCCAGTGAAATATCTCAGCACCAGCTTGATGTAATTTTTAGTTTTGAGACAATGACCCTAATAATTATTGTGATTTCCCATTTTTTATTTTGCCTATAGTGACACCAGTAGGTACATATTTTAATTTCATTTTTAGTTTGGGCAAATTAACAACTGCATGCTAATGCACAATGCACAGATGGTAAACATTTCAGCTGTGTTAGCATCCTGACTTTAGCATGGAATTCAAACACTGTGCCAATTTCTCAGAACCACTAACATGGCTGCAGATTTCTAATGTTGTTATAATGCATATGATTTAATGTCCTAATAGTTTTTAATAACTTTGTTTTGTTTCTGCATTGTCAAGATTAGAATAAAACTGGATGATGCATTTCATGGTCCTTAGCAACACCTAACAATACCTGCTTCTGAGAAACAGAGCTGGGCTACACATACATGACAAAACATTTCCTCACAGCTGAATAAGACAAAGGATGGGCTGATCAAACTGAGTTTGTTTCTAAATTAATTTGCAGAAAAAACATATGTGACAAAAAGCTTCACAGATAGTAAACCCATAAAAAAGAAGTACTATGTGTCACAGATCAGATGCAGAGAATGAATGATGCTGGTTCAGTGTGCTGTCTGTAGATGTGCCATATGCTGTCTAATGGGCACTAAGGGGCAGACTGACTGACTTGGTGTTGTGTGTGTTCGTGTGTGTGTGTGTGAATGAGTGAATTAAACAAATAATTATGTTAGTGAATTACACAAGAGGCTCTGTATCAAAAAACAAACAACCATAAAAGAAAAAGAGACAAACAAGAACAAAAACATCTCTACGTCCAACAGATGGGGCCAGAGTTTGTGTTGAAGCCTCTGTGTATTTGTGTGTGAGGGGATGAAATCACACTGCAGCTCACTGGAGAAATAAATAAATGACAGACTGCAGGCAAGTAGATAAAAGAAAACGAAGGGTTAGTGGCTGCTGTTGTTGAGGGAGGAGGCATTGTTGTGGAGGGCAGTCAGACGGACTCCTGAAGTGCTTCTTGGCACGCCTCAGTGGAAAAAGCGGCCGACAGAAAGTGCTCCATTGCAATGACATTTTGTCATCGAGAGGGTGGAGGACATTGCCCATAATAGCGGACTGCAAACATCGTTTTCTCCACCACTACCTTGAGTGAGGATGGTCCATCCCCCCGGCAGGACTGGCTTTTCTCAGCTCTCACAAACTTGTTCAGAAATGTGTGTCCCCTGAAATGATACTGCACCTCCCCAACGAACACCCTCCTGTCAGAAAAGCTTATGGACTCTAGTCAACAGTCTGACAGGCACAGGATTAGTGCTGAACCAACTGGTCTAATCACCAGTAGAAAGCCAAGCAACTTAAAAAGGAAATTAAAAAAAAAATTAGATTCATTGTGTATTTATCCATGAACAACTGTTAAGACTCTGCAGCCTTGTGAGACTGTACTAAGAGCATAAACTAATGTTAATGTCAGCAAGCTACTGCAGGTACAATTGTGGCTTTGTCTTTAAAAACAAAGAGCCACTGTTTTGCCTTGCTTTGTCCTGCGCCCAAAAATAACGCAATAATAAGGTAAGTATATCATTTTACTACAGCGCCAAATACGACCAGCAAAAACAAGCAGTGCAAACTCTGCCAGGTAGAGTTAGTGTATCACCGCCTTTTGAAGGTGAGTCATCCAGCAGAAAGTAGGGTTCATTACACAGATCAACAGTCACTGGTGAGCTTTGTCACATGCAGAGTAAACAACGATCCTCATCACAAAAGTGATAGCAAAGGACATGCTTCCAATTAACCTGCTGTAGGGGGAGGTTTTTTTCAAGTTTGTTGTTCAGCAGGAGTCCCATAAAGTAAAACAGTCACAGCAAGACTAGATGCACGTGAGCATCAGAGAACAACTGAACAGCACAGCCTCGCGCTTTTTAAGGGCGTGTGGTGTGTGTGTCTGTGAGGGGCGTGGGTGTTGGCATCATCTTTGAATAATTGTCAGATAGTATCCAGTGAATATCGATTGGCATTTCTTTCTTGACAATGATCAGTCTTAAAACACCCATCCCAAGTTGAAGTGTTGTTAATTTACAGCACATGAAAACATTTTGAGTTAATAAATGATCTTACTCCTGTTTCTATTCATCTATCCACCTCTTCTCTAACGCATTTTATTGTTAAAACGCTTGAGATCCATTATGTATGCTAACGTGTGATGTTAAGCAGGTAATATTAACCTACTTAGGTGTCTGAGCTTCTTGTTATCATGCTAATATTTGCTAATGTTACAGTTGGGGTGAAAACAACATGAGGTTTTACAGGTACAACTAAAGAAAGAGTATTGGAATAACTGAAATGTTGGCAAAGTTCAGTGCTTTAATAAATTTGGATGAATTTATAATATGTTTATGTTCTATTGCCTAAAGAATTGATGAAATGATTTTTAGATAAGACCAAAAGAAAATAGCCATTAGATGAAGCCCTGCAGAGGATAAATATTCAGACGTCTATTTCATATCACAACATTCATTTTATAATGATTTATAAAATAATCCCTTAGCTTGCAGATGTACTGAAGTTAGAAAAAGTGACTAAATTGTACTTGGGTCAGAGGCCTTATAATTATTAATAAATTTGGCACTTCAGGAAAATTTGTGATTTTCAGTGGGCCTTACTGTAAAAAATAAAACAATGCAAAAACAGTGTTTTTCTCTGTCCACTGAGGTTTAACACAACCAAATGTATTATTTCTGCCTGAATAACAGCTGTGCCTCTGTGACGCCTATGTCACCTCTAGAACAATAGCTTGCTCTGTTATTTCATGCATCAAGTGTCAATAATCCAGTTTTCTATCAAAGTGGCTCTTGAAGTGCTCAGAGGATTGGACTTCCTCCACATGGTGCCCAGAATCAGGGCCTCAGAAATCTACCACCAAAGGTGAAAATTACTGTGTTCTGGCTGCTTCGCGCTTGCAAATGTATTCTTATGCCCCCAAGACTGTTTTGTCTCCATTGGTAAGCAGCTTCTGTCTTTCATGGTCGCAAGCAGGAAAGGTGCTTTTGTTTCCACTTACCAGCAGTGATTCCACACCAACAAATAGATGGAGATTGGATGGACGATGTTTTTGGGATTACCTGCAGCCAAGAAACTGAACTCAATAATCTCTAATACAAAATAACTTGTATCTACATCTATGCAATATAATTAGATTGTCAGTATAACTCTCTGTCAGACCAATCAACCAATACAAAACATCAGACAAATATAAAGTACAGGGATTAGCTGGTCTCATTCATTCTCAATAAAGCTTCTAGAGACATTTGAGGCTACAATGAATAAATTAAAGACTAATCCATTGTTTATTTTGAGCCTAATGGCTTAATGGTCTAACAAACAAAATAATAGAATATATAATGCCCACTGCAGGAATCCAGAGAACACAATGACCTCTTCTAATCGCTTAATTTGTCTGATTACCTTAACAGTAACAATAATAGTTGCTTATCTAAACGATGCACTGATTGCAAAATTAGTTATTTTCTTTCTGTTGACCAACAAATTAATTGACTAATCATTTTATAATTACAGAAATGAAATTTGTCCATATTTGTGCTAATGGAAACTTCTTAGGTTTGTACTGTGGAATAAAAATCACATATATATGAAACAGCTGTTCACTTTCATAAATCCACACATCAGTTATTGCCTTAAAAACAAAAAAATATGTATTTGAATTTGAATAATATTATCTGAAATGTACTAATAATCCATTCCTATAATAACTCCTGAACTAAGCAGTGTTGTGTTCAGGAGAAAATGCCTGCAGCCACTCTTCTGTCAGGGAGTGTCTTTGCCACCAAGTGTCACTGTTGCAACAGTGTGCTGTTACCTCTGAGTTCTTATCCTGTTAGTTGGTCTGTAGACAGGCTAGTGGAGCGAAAGAGATGGAGAGAATGAGAGAGACAGCTGCTGGACAGATCATCAGTCTGTTACTGTAGTTGTCTTCCTCATCTCTCTCCCATGGCTCTGCATGCCCCAGAAACGAGGTAGCCCCATCTAATTGCTCTAATGGCGTCCCATCCTCATTAGACTCTTGACCTTGGCTGTACGTGATAAGAGTAGGTCAGCATGGATTAGAAGTGGCCCCCTAGGTCTCTTCACTCTCCCAGTTCCCAGTCAATACCTCTGACTCAATTCACTCCCCTGAAACACAAGTGTTTCCCCATTTGAAACTGGTTAAAACTGGACAGCATTCAGAGCTAATGTGTTTTTTTTTTTTGGTCTGTACCCCCTGGACGGGTTGAGCCCTGCCTTGCATGTGAGTTTTACCTCACAACAGTGACAGCACATATTCAGGAATGTACCCTTTAAGGTTTCTTTTGATTAGATAATGGAAGTGGTGCCTGTTTGGGATAAAAACCAGACAGATAAATATACCTAATTTAATAATCCGCTGTTTCTGATAGACTGGTATTATTGAAATTATAGTGAAGAAGTAAAACTTGTGTGACACATAACTGCTCTGTGGTGCTCCTGGTTTAATTTTTGAGTACTGCATCTGAAATCAATAGTGTGCCACATGGAGCAGATACACTAAAATAAACAGCTTCAAGGAAACTGTATCAGAATTGTTTATTCATGTTATGTGTTTATGGTAAAAGAATTACTATTGACTGCTACAACACTGGATATTATATATGCTAAAATTTGCTATGTCAGCGACACAACTCCTGCATTGGCCATGCTACAGTACTGTATATATTGTCATGGTGCAAAAGTGCTGCAATGTGGTTTAGGTGAATAAAAACATATTACTGAGAATTTTTTAAGCTTTCACTTTTCATTAATCTTAGTGCTTGTAGCAATTGTTCTCATCAATCTGCTAATGTTTTTTTTAATTTATTTAATTTAATGTTTATATGTATGGGGAGAAGTATATAGTATGAACCAACACCACACACTACAGCATTTTATAATTTATAATCCTAGTCTCAGTCCCATGACTAATCAATTAACCATTAATTTCAGCCCAAGTTATAAGGTTTCTTTTTACATTAGACATTAATGTCAAAATCTTTAGCTTTACTGTAACATTGTCGACCATTTAGGGAATCAGGGTATTTGATTGGAATTGAGAACAAAACTCAACCAAGGACGCCAGAGAATGGCCAGCAGAGGATCTGAGCAGATTCTTTTTAGAGTTACAGTGCAAAGAGTAGAACAACAGCCTCTAATTGCTGCACTGACCTACAAGCAGCCATACCAACTTCTCGAAGCAATGCAATATGAACTGTAGTAATAATAATTGTGTCATACAAAAAATAATAGAGAAACTTGGGTTTCTGTTAGTGATGTAAGGAAAAGGTGGCACAAAACCTCAAAGTGCTCACGGTAATGATCCTTCGCCGTGGGATATAATCATGCTTTTTGCAATTCATACCTCATTTCAGCTCTAACAGAGTCTGCATTTAAGGGGGTGGAGGACAGCGCTGTGAAAACTGTGGCAAACAGACACAGATGACAGAAAATGTTGAGTTGTACCCCCTCAAGGCAAAAACTTAACAACTGCATGAAAAAGACTGCACTGGAGTATCTCTGCAGGAAAAACAGCAATAATTTGGTTCCATAAGACTGTTATTAGGCTCCTACCCACCTATGCAATTACACATAGCCCAGATAAGCTTCCCAGGAGAGACCACTCCCTCATTCTGCCTTATTGTCAGTGTACCTAGAGGCTGTATGTGTGAGCACATGAACCTATATAAGTGTGTGTATATAAGATCACAGTGTTTATGTATGAGAGAAACAAAGGTAGTGACACAAACAAAGAGACAGTGAACCAGAGAATCTGAGCTGGATTGTGACAAAGGACAAGAAACAGCACATTCATTTCTTCAGATTCAGTCACTCACTTCAGAGTTCCCAGCAATCTTACTACTTCCTGATCAGAGAAGACCTCTGCTACTGACTGCTTTGAGTCTTGTGGTAAACAAGTGTTAATATGCTACCTCTGTGAGAAACTCCAGCTTAATGAAGGATTTACTTCCTATGACCAATGCTGACGAGGGACCTGGTGGTTAAGAATACTTGTGGCCTCTGGCTATCATTATGTTCTAGCTGACCCTTTTCTTCTAGCAGCGATGTTTTCAAACTCAGCATTAATTAAAAAGCTGGAGAAAAAACTACTATAACATAGACTCAAAACAACAGCCTAAGCAATTTGAGACACAACCAACTGTAACACTGTCATCTGTATACTGAGCAATACAATACAATGAAAATAGAAAAACAATACAATGTGCATGCATTCATCACTTTTGCTGCTACTTTCATCCATGCATTCATTTCATGCCATTAAATGTATGGAGACGATCACAATATTTAACTGGAAATGTCAGCAGCAAAACACAAAAGCTCTTACAAATGAAACAAAAGCAGGTAATAACATTTGTAAGTCTATTTTTGATTATTAAATACGGTCAATAGCATGCCAGCCCTTAAACTGTGTTGTTTCACTTGCTTAATATTAGATTTATTTTGCATCAGTGCTCTTATTCTTTATCTCCTCTTCTTTTTGGGGGGCATTTGGGATAAAAGCAAAATGCTTCAGCAAACATTGGAAACACCGGCTCGTCTCATTATAGCAAATCAACAGGGAACAAAACTGCCTGATTAAATTACATCTCAGCAGAAATGACATAAGAAAGCCCCTAAACAAATACTAAACAACAACAACAACAACAATGAAAAGGCATTATCACTACCATCGCACTATATCAGCAAAGAAGTGAATCAGTTTGCACAATACTTTGCAGCAACAAACCATGAAGCAAGATGATATCCTTGTTCAAAGAAAATCAATTTCAGCTGAAAATGATGGAACTGAAGGATACTTTCAGTTGGGAAATTCTTCATCCCTCATGCTCTCCGTTTCAATCTCTCTCTCTGCAAGTGTCAGCCAGTTGAGGTTTTTTTTAAGTGTTATGCCTTTCCTCCTCCTTGATCTCACTCAATTTGCAGTGATGATATTTCCTATGCAAGAGGGAGAAATCAAGACAATTATCAACACTCTATATGTTAAATAAATAGCACCATCTTTCACATTTTTGTAGGTGGCTGCACAATCATTTAGGGGTCTTTCACTGGCAAGCATAAATAAATAAAATCCATTGTCATCTGTCACAGGAAGGTGAACCTTTTGTTACCTTGCAGAAGCGTGAATATTAATAGTGTGGGAAACAAGTAAACAAGCCTTGAAAACAAGGGAGGACAGACTAAACCCTTACTGGCTGATTGCAACATAATCTATATATGTGTGTGTGTGTGTTAGGGGGTTGCTGTGTGTGCATGTTTTTGCTTGCATGCGTGTAAAGGTGTGTGCATGGAGAGGAGATGGACAAACCCAGGGGTCCGTTTATCTAAGCTGACAGAAACAATTTACAGCACTGCCAAATGGGGTGTAAGAGCCTCTCGCACACCGAGTGAACTGGAGGGAGACCAGACAGCGAAAGCAGAAACTGTGTGACATTAAGAAAGAGCCTTGTAACACTCTGTCGCTACTAATAACACCACACTGGCCCTGGCATTCTTTGGCCATGACTGACCCAACTATTGTTTCGTTTATTACTTTCACCAAGGAACAGAGGTTTTAGGCCCTATTCGTTTGGCTTTTAGGGAATTTAATAGAAAAGTTTAACAAACTCAATAAATGTTGGCACAAAGTCAGGTCTAATGGTTTCTGTTCTGGTATCTTTTGATGGAGAGCAGTTCTATGTATAATGCAAAGGCATAAGACTGAAGGAAGTTTATTCTTGAAACCAAAACAAAAAACAAATAAATTAAATTTAGACTTAGTTACTTATTTCCAACCTGTGATTTGAGGCTATTATGTCAATTTCTAAGGTCAGGAATGATTTCAAGTCTTTTCTCAACTGGAAACAAAAGACTAGAGAATTTAAACATTTCCAACAAAACTGAACATTTTAAACACTGTAAATATTAATTTTATGGCAGAGCCTTTGTGCTTATGTACAATACATTGTGTAATAAGCTATTACTGATCTTCATATCAGTCTGGCTGGTTGTGGCACTAAGCACAAAACATGTATGACACCTTCTTATCAAGGTAACCAATGTCAGGTAAAGTTTCTTTTGCTGACAGAGATATGGTTGAAAGCTCCAAAAATTGCTAATAAGTGGACCATGGAGCTCATGTGCTTCCACAAAAAAGAGCTTTGTCTTTTATAAAGTAATAAACAGGAGCAGAATGCAGCACATTAATGTGATTATTTTGTTTATGACCATATTCACGTGCAATGCTGTGGACACACATATTCTGAAAATGCTTTTAATAGTTGTAATTTCAACAATATAAATACTTTATTGTGAAAAATCACAAATCCTGAAGATTTTTTCAACTTTGAATAAAGGATCAAAATGAACTTTAAGTGTGAATTTCTAAAATAAGTTTTCAGTGGATGATTTCAGGACCTAGGCCAGTGTGTGTACAAGCTAAAGATCTAGCAGAAGTAAAGTTAACAGAGAATACCACAGGAACATAGTTTAAGAGGAGGAGTCGCTGCCCTATCAAACAGCCTTTGATGAAACTACATCCTATGATCAGCAAATAAACAAGCTGTACAGGAGTCAGAGTCCAAGAGATGGGTGGACTTACAGAAAAGGGCAAGACCAGGTTCACAGAATGATGAGCCAAAAAAAAAAAAAAGGTGCTGGAAAAATATGCAAGATTAACGCCACGTTTGGTGGAAACAACAGCCAAGTTTACAATGTCAGCTGCTCCCTTATCCTTTCCCATGTCACAACCAAACACCCACACACAAACAGACACCGCAAAGGCAACGGAGTACAGCAGTAACCGATATTACTGCATGACTCAGACCTGAACAAGGATAAGAGCATAACAGAACAGACAACAGATCATACGGTGCTAGACTGGAACTCATTAGAATACAGCAGAATGGAACGTACACTCTGAGATACTCAAGCAGTAAAAACAGAGACAGTAAATAACACCGCTGTAATAATGACAGAAAGATCTCTACACTCTACACTCATCCTGAATAGCATAATACAAAATAATATTCACAATATCACAGAAAAGAATCCACAACAGACCAGGACGTGCAAGACCAAACTAAAATAGAACTGAATATATTCAACTTGTCTAGACTAAAGTAGAATACAACAGAGGAGGGGGAGGTGCTGAATTTTCTCTAATAACTAATTCATTATTGGATCTTTAAACTATCAGAAAATAACCTGTTTTAACTTTAAAAGCATAAATCAAAGAAACATCAAAAGCTGCTTTATGATTTTTCTGTTGCTCATCTGATCCACTGATCTACTAATTTGTCAGCTCTGTCATACAAGAGTAGATAACAGAACACAACTGAATAGAGTACATATGGAACAGACTACAGTATAATAATAGACAAGAAAATAACAGGTTCTGGTTGGCACCAGTGGTTTAACCTGAGAAATTAACCAGCAGCAACTGTATAAACATTAGAGAAATACTCTCTGTGGATGAAAGCATTTTTAAAAAACATTTCTATGTTTTTAGTTCTCTTACAGTTTTTCTTTATTTGTACCAAAAGACACTTATGGTACCAAAAGAGTGCGAGTGGGGTCAATGCAGCCTTTAGTTACACTGCCCAGAGTAATGGAGAGAAAACAAAACACTGTTAGAAGAAGGTGAAAGGGTCTTTCAGTGGCTGTGTCTTTCTCTATCAATCCTTAAAGCCTCAAATTAAAGTGCACATGATTACTGTAAGAATGGCACAGAGGAGCAGTGGTTAGCACTATCAAAGGTTCCAACTTCGAATCCCATTCAACCCTGGGGCCATTCTGTGTTTGCATGTTCTCCTCATGCCTGTGTGGGTTTTCTCGAAGTACTCCAGCTTCCGCCCACAGTCCAAAGACATGCAGTTTGGTATTAGGTCAATTGGTGACTCTCAAGTGCCCATAGGTGTGGATGTGAGTGTAAGGGATTGTCTGTCTCTATGTGTCAGCCCTGTGATGGACTGGCAATCAATTCAGGGTGTACCCCGCCTCTTGCCCAATGTCAGATGGGATTGGATCTAGACTCCCCACAGCCCTGGAAGGATAAGCAATAGGTAATGGATGGATGATTACGCTAAAAAAAACAAACAAACAAACAAACAAAAAAAACGAGTCCTCTTCCCATTGGATAATAACTTGCCTGAGGGAAAATGTGGCTGTGGGAGGTAAAGCTTGGCATTTTCAGATATTCAATTCAACAGAAGCAGGCATGCCATAAAGAGATCTGTACTTTACATGCACACTAATGCTTTGATGTTAATGCGATTATGAGAACGGTTAGGTAGACTCGCTGTACGTCACGTGAAAATCTAATTATGTTGCTTTAATTAAGGCCATATTTAGAGCATTAAGACCAACATTAAGATGTGGAGTGTTGCAGTTTATTGGACAGTTTGTACAGATGTTGATTCTGTTTTGAATTACACTGATCATGTCAGTTTCCACAAGTTGTGACACTGCCCAATATATACCAGGTCATTAATTTTTATAGCCGCTATCTGTATTTACATCTATACTTTCTGTCTCAAGCCTCAGCAATGAATAACGTCTGAAGAAGTTACAAGGAGGGAAATAATGTAACAATATTACAAAGGGGAAATGACTGGCATGGCTTGTGTGCTATAGGGCAGCAATTATGTGACAAATCTATTGAATTAAAAACCACAGTGTGAATGATTGAGTGAAAATATTAACCTCTGCTGAAATGCATTTAAACAGCATACTGAAATTCCTCTCATGATCAACTCAGGGGCACAGATGAGTTTGTGCACATAAACACAAACAAGACAAAACTCACTTGATGAGTTTGTGTAAATCAATAAACTTCTTGCACATAAATGAAAAAGCTATTGGAGGAGTCAGTGCATCTACTCCATTTCTACTGCAGTAATGGACTAGAGTAGCTATCGCACACTTTTAAACCTTTTTCACTTGGGAAGCAGTTTCAGCAACAATTTATTTTGCCATTCAGATCATGAATATATACAGCTAATAGAGAACAACTTAATAACATAAACCTCCATGCAGAATATTGTTGCTGTAGAGGTTTTAGGAAAGGCAATCATAGACATCCAGAATATGTGCTATATATTAAGTATATGTAAATCAATAATTATAAAGGCTTTTCATAACAGGATTTGGTAATAAGGTTATAATATTCTATTACATATCATTACAGAAATATACCATAGGTCTATATTACTTTGATAGACCATCGTAAGGTAAAATAAATCAGCCCAGTATCATAGAAATTCCATTTCTATACTACTGATTAGTAGTACATAAATTTACTGTATATGAAGTTTAAAAATTTTGTTTAATGTATCTGCAAAATGTTCAGTGACAACCTATTTCATCTCTACTGATTTGCAGCTACTAAAGCATGATTCACTTTTTTATGGATATGTTTAGGCCATTGGTTATGGTTTGTTAAAGGCTGTGGTCTTGGTGAAATGCTGGGGAAAAAAATCCATATTGACATATATTTTTCAAAAGTAACCAAATCCATGATCTTTCCTTATCCTTAACTACATACAAGAAACTGGATGTGCACCAGAGTGTCTGTTGTCAAGTCCGTGCACTTTGTAAAATAAAATCATTGCTCTTCCTTTACTGATAACCCCCCCACAAACAGTGTTATCAGTCAGCATAATCCAACAGCAGCTACAATTCAGTACCGTACTGTGCAAAAGTTTAGGCACTAAAAGTAAAATGAGGCTTTCAAAAATAATGATGCTGAGCTGCATCAGATGCTGAGGCCACACCATCTGTGGAGGTCTCCTTGCTCTGAAGATAGCTCTTTATGGACCTGGCTGTATGTTTGGGCTCATGGTTATGTTGCAGAATTAATTTGGAACGGATCAGATGTCACTCTGGCAGTATTGTGTGATGGAAAGGAATCTGACCATTTGAAGTGCTGAGAATATTTGTACAGAACTCTTTGCAACTCAGTTTGGCTAAACTAATTAGTATTATGTAATTTCATAGTCAAATTTTATATTTGAAAACAAATGACTAGCAGTATTTAAGGATATACAATGACTATGATCACTATTGGTGCTTTAGGAAACACCCAGAACAACAATCCATCCATCCATCCATCCATCTATTATCTATACCTGCTTATTCCTTAACCAGGGTCCCAGGGATCTGCTGGAGCCTATCCCAGCTCTCTTTGGGTGAAAGGCAGGGGTCCACCCTGGACAGGTCACCAGTCCATCACAGGGCCACATAGAGACAAACAACCTCACACACTCACACTCACTCCTATGGGCAATTTAGAGTCACCAATCAACCTGACATACATGTTTTTGGACTGTGGGAGGAAACCAGAGTACCTGGAGAAAACCCACACAAGCACAGGGAGAACATGCAAACTCCACACAGAAAGGCCCCTGATGGGTTTCAAACAGGGAACCTTCTTGCTGTGAGGCAACAGTGCTAACCACTAATCTACCATGCTGCCCCCCAGAACAACTACTTATGAGAAAATAAGAACTAGAATTAAGTACTATAAAATAGTTTGGTACATTATTCCCTATAAAACCACAAATTACTGTTTTTGCACTTCTGGCTATTTGGCCATTTATTATGCTAACTACGTGAATTTTGTTCACCACCACTAGCTGTCTCCCCCTGTTTCAGCTCTTTACACTGAGCTAAGCTAACAGGCAGCTGGCAGTGACTCCATAATTAGTTAATGTAAAGCAGAAGAGTGGTATCAATCTTGTCATCAAAAGAAACCAAAAAAATGTATTTTCCCCAAATATCAACAGCACATGGATTCATTGCTCAGCTCTACGTCATAACCTAGTGCCATAGGTATGAACAACTTCTTAAAACCAAAAAAATGTGTTGAAGTTCAACCATCTATCATAAAAGGAAAAAGAGAAAAATCAATAATCGCACTAACAGTGTCATCTGCATTTGTAGCCACAGGTGCTGAGCTTTAACACTCACAATTCCTGTTAGATGCTGAGAGACGTGAGATGAAACATTATGCAAATCAGCCTGTCTTTCCCTTTAGCAAGATCCTCTGACCTTCATCCCATAAAGCTGCTCACACTTACTCTTCATTTTGGTCAGGAAATGGTTTATTATAGTATTTAAAGAAAAAGGGAAATGGTTGTTACTTAAAAATGGAGCTGACGAGAAGAAAAAAGAAAAAATAAGTGACCTGAATTCCACAGAGAACACAATGTACAATCACTGTTAATTCTCCCATTTAATTATAAACCACAAAAAACATCTTCACATGAAGGTGGGTGAAAATCCAGAGCTGCCTTTGTTTGCGTTGTGGTTTCACAAGTGCCTAAATGTCCTTTACTGAGCCTTTGTAATAGGTCCTACGCTGCAGTGAGATTATCTTTGGTGGTAATCATGTGGGTGCCAGTGACCTGACAAGATATGTATAGGAAGGCAAGTATTTAATAAAGGGTTTCTCTTGACTCTTCATTTTCATTTTTATAACAAGTCACTAGCTTTGTCCCATGTAATGAGGGTATTTACTCTATATAAAAGAAACGAGATCAGAGCATAGCAGGATGAGATTATAAAAACCTGACACAACAAAGACAGCCAATCACATCTTCAAGCTTTCATCCGCTATTTCCCTTTTTACTCTCCACAGTCCTTCATCCTGCCTGTTTCATTTCTCTTTCTCACACTTCTCAGTTCCTGCCTCTAGTAGACTTGCTTCCTTTTTTAATGTCTTTTTTTAATAAAAAAGGGACATCTGGAAAGTCATAAGATAATAAATCCAGAAAGATTTTAACCATTGTTACAGAAAACCAGACACTTCATCACTGATTTTGCAAATGCATGGATTTTCTGACATTCTTGCACTGTGATTATTGTGAAAATGCTACAAACTGGCCAGTGAAATACAAAGTCACATAGCTACAAAGCAATGTCAAGGACTCTAAAAACAAAAAAGTTGCTGGAGCAGTGATAGCAAAATGAACAATTACCTACAAAAAATACCCAAGGGAAATAGAGAGAAAACAACTCCATTGCCTGACTGTATAACCCATCTAGAGGCTAAGACAATATCAAGGCAATTTCAGTTCAAATTTAAACTGCCCACTTGTCCCCTTTTCATGAAGTAGATAGAATCTCGGAGCATGGGCCTTGAGAAAAGGTCACAGATAAGACTTAGTGCACAGATGATACACAATGAATGGCAGTGAAGTAGTTCTGCCTCTGCTTTAAAAGTTTTCTTTGTAAATTGATGTTGGAGAAAAAGCCAGTTAACGATGATAAACTAACTACAACAAGGACATGTGAACCGGACCACATGGTTTATTTCTGTCATAACAAAATTATAAGTGTGTCATTTTTGTTTTTCAGAGATCATGAAAGTGCAAATAAGATGAGTTGTTTGATGTCATAATGGGGAGTGTGCAGATAAAATAATGAGAAGAATGATATTATTTATGGATTAAAAAGATGCTTTTGACTTTACCCAATTAAATTAAGAAGCCCCTACGAAGCACAATAACTAGCCAAAACTGTACATGCCATCATGTGAATTACTTTAGTAATAATGTTTAGAAATTAGGATATGTATCTGAACCCTGATCTGCATTATAATAAAGACACCTAGATAAGCACAGGAAACATCAACCAGATATTTCACCCGTAGATGAATAAAAAAACAGAAAAAACCCCCAAATTCTCTGTATAATGCACTGTTAAAAATACACTGGGGAATTTTTCACTACTTTGGTGAATGCAAGTTATATAATTTTTATCATTCAACAGCTGGTGGACGTAAAGCCAACCGGACACTCTACATTAAACAGTGAATGATGCACCACCTCAAAATTGTAACTACACCTGTGATGTGAAGAGATTATGTGGTAACCACAAAACTGTGACCAGTCAGCTGAATCTCTCTCTACAATGAATGAAGAAAAAAACATGGTGATTGCATGGCAGCAGTCTCCTATTCTGCAATGAAACAAGGCAAAGCAGATACTACCTGAATATAACTCCAGCATGTCCCAGCCCACTGCTCCATACTAATAAACAAATCCCATGTACATCAATGCTTACGTTTACATGGACAGCAATAATCCGAGTAAGACAATATTCTGATTAAGGTGTTTACATGAGTTGCTTTTAGAATATTCCTTTCATTTTCCTGTTTTACATGTTATAGACCACAGACTGATTAATGACACGCGTCTGTCGGCCTATGTCACGCAGTCTGACTTTCTTCCCTCAATAATTTCACGTTGGCATTGGCTATCATCATACAGTTTGTTATGATGAGTGATTATCATGTATGGTTCTGGGTATTTCATTTTTAATTTTACAGAGGCTTCAAGTGAAGTTAGGCTTATTTACTTGTCTATGTGCATGTATTGCATGACAACGGTGTATTCTGCACTTTCTTTCGGCAACATTATGCCGCCACGACAAACACAGAGCTACTGGATGAGAGTACGAAGTAAGGACTGGTGGGAAATAATGGATGGGAATGAACATCTGATCACCTTTTTAAAGAAGTAAACAAACACACTGATGAGCAGCAGAAAAGTGTGGTTATAGCAATTAGCATGACAATATTATAACGTGTAATATGATCTTGTTTTTCATTTGAAAAACATTACCAGCAGCAAAACCACACACACACAAAAAAAAGAACAAGCTTTTGCTTCTACAACCCGTAATCCACTTTGCTGCACTCGCCTATACAGGATGAAAACTGAACACTTTGTGAATTGTTGTTTGGCACAAAGCTTTGCCCATTCTCTAAGCAACACCTGTGGGTGTGGAATCTTGTTATCATGTGATTGCTGTGCACAATGTGCGTTTGGGTGAGGAGGATGTGACAAAGAGGAAGTCACTCTTGGGTGGGCCTCAGTCTGTGCATCTCAGCGGGACACACAGGCATCACACAAAACCAATCACTTTGTAAATGAGATCAGTAGGAAGCTAATAATATATCCACTCCATTGTCATTGTTTCAGACAGTCTTCCACCGCAGGTGTCCAAAAACTTTTTTGTCAGTTACTTCCAGTAAACATCAGACCCATAGTAGGTCTGCCACCGAGGGACGGCTCCAGTTGCTCCAGTTTCTGCCTCAGAGCTGACCATGATGGATTGACAGCACTAGCAGTTCAGCAGCACAGTCTTTTTTGTTGTCCCCCATGATAAAATCAGGTGAGAGCCATGGATCTGTACTGGCCACTCATCTGTCTGTCACTCACTGAAACACAATATCTAGGACACCACCAATCAGATATATCAGAACTCTGGAGAATAACACAACTTATTCTTTTCTGCCATTTTCTATATTTCACTGACTGGCCAAAGAAAAGAATCATCTGTGTTTGTTGCTTGTACCAAACAGTTTTCTCTCCCCTGGTGCATGACAGACACAAGGCAACACATTTACAACTTTCTCCATTACCACTCTGCATCATTTGTGAGGCAACATGTGTACTTGTTTGTTGCTGATTTAGTTTTTCACAGACCAGCTGCCCTTACTGTTTCTTCTCCTGGAGGTTTATCTTTTCGGTAAGTCACTCACCATTTTTTCCACAAATCCAAACAAACAGCAGCTCAGAGAAACTTACTGCCACATTTGATGAATGCAATCCATTATTTGCTGTTTCAAATGTGAGGATCAACCACTTTCTCTCTTTTAAATCTTTTTAAACTAAATATTTTGGGCATTTGGACTATTGCTTGGAAAAAAACAGCACTCTGAAGACACCCATTTGCAGTATTGAAAAAATGTGGGATTTGATTGACAGTTGTAGCATATTTGATTCTTTACATTTAATAAACTAAACAATTATTAAAAGAAACTAATTATTTAATCAGTAATTAAAACATTCATTACATCACTACTACAGTACGCTGCAATTTTAAACTTAATGAAGACTGAAGGGAGTCTGTCTAGAGAAGGGGTCTCCAACTCCAGTCCTTGAGGTCCACTGTCCTGCTTGCTTCCAAACTTATCCCTGCCCTTGCAGTTTCTGATTGGCTGAACACACCTGATCCAGGTAATCAACAGTGGGTAGGGCAGGGATGGTTGGAAAACAAGGAGGCTCAGACATAATCTGTCTTCAATCTACCAGGCTGCCCTTTCATCTGTTCCCAGGAAATTAAGGAACAAATCAAATATCTCCTAGGGAGGACACACTCTGCAGACTGTTGGTGAATCAGAGGGGTCACATGAATCCACTATTAGATCCTAACAACCCTCACCTAAGCTCACTCCTTTGTTCACCTAACGAGTTTATTCAGACCAGGTCTGAAGTGAAACCAACTCAGGGGCGTGGGTCTAATGACTCTCACCTGATTTCCATAGCTCACCTAGTGAGCCTATGGGACTAGGGGTGGAGTGAAACCAACCTGTGAGATAAATTGGAGGTTCCAGTTCAGCTTTTTCTTAGACTGATGAAGCCACCTGGATGGGTGGTGAAACGTTTCGGCCTTAAAACTGAAAGTCTAGTTGCCATGACTCAACCATGTCGAAGAGCATGGTTGAGTCACGGACTGGACTCGAGGACTGGAGTTGGAGAACCCCACGCTATAGAGATTCATAAAGAGCCTTGTACATGCAGTTACTGAATGTTTGGGATCCTCGTTGTTTATAACCACAGGAGATAAAAGCAAGTACTATCCTGTGAGAGAAAAAAAAAACTGGACTTGAGCCTGTTTCACACTGTGTTATTTGTTGGAATACAGTAAAAACAAGTGTACACATTTGCAGTTAACATATGTGTTTCTGCTTACTACATTTGAATGAGTAACAGCGTCGTCTTATTTATAAATGGGGGACATTAGCGTTCCACACTTCATTGTTTGATATGGATGTATTACAGTTGCTTCTTTTTTGTTGCATGTTTTATATTGTACCTAAAATGTACATTATTAGTATCCTGTATGATGATTTCTGCTGATTTCTATTAACATCAATACTTTTTTATTAATTTACTAATGCTGTGTGTTTATAGATGATCTCAATAACATAATTCATTCTATTTTTATATTTGGTTTTTAGGGGGACTGTAACAATATCCAGGCACTGCAGATGAAAATCAGCCTTTGGCTAAAACAGTGTTTATTAACTGTCCCTGTTAAAGAAACAAATACTACTACTAATAACAATAATCAACATGTGAAGGTTCTCAGATTTGCAGTTTTAGCCTATTTGCTATTTCACTATTTTAAGGGTGTGAATTCATTGTGTAAAATGCATGTACTTATGTCTAGGCAGTGTCTGTAGCGTGCTTGTTTATTATGAATCATCATGGTACAGGGTCTGAAAGCTCAATTACCTGCTCACTATAGAGCAGTAAGTATTATTATATAGAAAACAGTGTGAATAATTGATTTCTGTCAGCAAGCCTTCAGGTTAGTAGTGCGTTTGCCCTCTTCAAAGCACTGAAAGTATCTTACCTGATTTCAAGGATTCGCCAGTGAAAACATTCATTTCAGTCAACTCAGAGTGCTGAAGCAACACACTGCAGAGGGTCATGGTAAGTCAACAGTGGACATATGCTCCATTTATCTGTTTTAGTTAGAGAATATATACACACAGACACAGTAAAGGAAGAGGGTTTATGTCAAAGTAGGAAAATCATGATAAATATACAAAGGTCTGACGCTTCTGTCAATTTGTGACAACATTACTCAAGGCCATCAGTGAAGGCGTCAGTCTGCCTGTGTAATCCTGTCCCCAAAATGTCACTGTGTGTGCACTTACAAGGCTGTCTTGGAAAAATGAAAAGACCACAGTAGAGGGAGGCGGGTGTTGCTGATTGCTGCGTTTGAAGCAGGGAAGAGGGAAGTAATGAGTGAAAACAAATAGCGAATTAAAACATGACATCTTCCTCTGCACTATGATTAAAATAAAGCAATGTTATTTTTACTGGGGGAGTATGACTGAAACCAGATGCTCAGACAACAATAAAACATTTCCTCTTTTTCTCCCAGGGTTGACAGCACATGCAAATACAACGAGGGTCCTGGAGAGGAAAAAAAGTAATGTATTGCAGTTATTGGTCTCAGACAGTTATTGTTTTCAAACAAGCTCATCCTAAATCTGGTGACACTGATGATGGCCACATGCTGAAACAGCTGCGCTCTTCACAGAATGAAATAAATAGACTAAAAAAAAGTATCTGTATTGTGTGATTTTCCATTCGTCTTATGTTTCTATTTTCCAGTTTGTTTTTGTATTGAATTGTATTATGTAATATTTTAGAATAAATGACTTACTTTCAAAGTCTTTTCCATTGATTTTAAAGTAATACTTAGCAGCTATTTTATTGTTTTGTAAAGCTGCATGCATGAATCACTGTATCGGCTTAACTCTTAATACAAACAGTGCAGTGTTGAGCTTGTATGGTCTGTGAAGGGGTGAACTTGGCCCATTAGTACAATACTGTGCAAACTGCACAAACTACGAAATAATATGAAAATAACAAAAATTGATGATATTAGAAATATAATTTTGCTTTTGAATCACTTAAGAAAAATCATACAATCACTTGGATATAAAACAATTTACATGTTTTATATTTTAGTTAACTTCTATTTTAATCTCAGTCTAAATAAAACAAGACCAAAATACTGCAGTTCACATCTAATGATAATAAGTACACGGTGTGACACATAGATCATGGCAAATAAGGTACTTTAAAACCATAGTATCCTGTTTGCACAGTTTGCAATGAAAAATAGTAACCCTTCTTAGAGTCACAATTCAGTAAAAATTCACATACACTTTCCAAAGCCCAGCATGAATACACATTTGTAGATTCACTGAAAAACAATGACTTCCTTTAAATATAGTTTTTTCCAATATGTAAGCAAATATGAGTTAAACAACAGCCCTTCAACATGACTGTCTTGAGGGTAACAGTAGTGATGAATGCTATGTCATTATTCACTTCAGACAGACAGGACAAGCTGCTGCTCACTTAAGAATGTCAAGATTTTTAATTATGGTGATTAAAATATGATGTGAAGTACAACAGTGATGTTGACTGTTTACAGTCTGCTAGCTTTAGCTGTTGGTCAATGCTCAGTGTGGAAAATGACACATACAGGCAGCCAATGAAAAATTTGTTTGTCATGGTGAGCAGAAAAAATGCCCCACACAGATCTACTGGTAAATATCTAAACAAATATACCGGAGTGGCATTTTACTCGCATGCTTCTTTAATTTCAGGACTGACAAATGCCACAAAAACCACACTGTACTTGCATTCAGCCTACTTTTAATACAGTACGAACTCCATTTAAAATCCAAAGCTCAATCTAATGCCTCTTGTGCATGTAAATGTCACTACAGCATTACAGTATAAGTCTATCCAAAAGTTTCGCACCACTTAATTAGAAAAGGTCACCAGAACACTGTTCCAGGTCTCATTCAGTTTTCATTCAAGCATGTCTCAATTTTGCACTAACTCTCTTCTCTCCATTTGCCTCAGTATTTACCTTCATAAAAAAGTGCAAAATGTCACTTGAATAATAATTCCAGCCAGGAATTGAATGGCACAGATGTCAGATTGACATGAGCAGGTACACTCTGAAAATTAAAGATTTCTCTCTGCTTTTGTCGGAACCTTTTTTTCAGTCTAAAAAGCAACATAAAATATAAAAAAACCTTTTTAATTTAAGGCTACCTCTGAAGACAGGTAGCTGTGGGACATGGTTTGTCAGTGTGGTGAAAAGGAATCATACATGGTGACAGTTTGTCTCCTTAGTAATTAAAGGTTTGCTTCTTTGAAGCCCGCTGTCTGGTGACTTTTGAAACTTAATGTATTCTGGTATACTGAGATTTGCTTATTAGTTTCTTTTGTCTTTTGTAGCTACATCACCATGTTTACTGCTACTTATTAACATTAGCAATGGTATTAATTATTACACAGATGAACACACGAAATGCCAAGCAAGTTCAAAGAATTTATAGATTGTTTACCGAAAAAATGAATGTGCACATTGTATAATCCTCTGGACCAATGCCTACAATTAAATACTTGGAATATAACTGTTTCCCATGCCATGATAAACATATGAATACATAAAATGCTCTTTAAAAATTCATGCAACAATCTAAGTAAATATATTTACAGGACATTCCACTTTATGTACTTCATGCATATTTTATTTGACAGGTTCTTCAAAAACTCACTGCACGAAATTTAATGGGCTTTGAAAACTGTAACATACTCACAGGCACTTTTGCTTTCTGACTTAATAGAAGCATTCCTCGGAGAACATCTTATTTTTTTTACAGTGTTCTCACTGCCACTTAAAGTTAAGGGGGAGACGAGTGTCAACCATTTAATATAAAGAGGTATGAAAATCTTTGGAGAAACCTGGGAGGTTTTAAATGTCAGTGGATAACGGTGATTTGATATTTGTACATTTTAAAGTGCACAATCACAATAATTTATTTTAAAGAACAGTACTGGGATTCTTTAAGCATGTGTAATGACGTGAAGGAGGCAGAAAATTAAAGAAATCACACTTTCTGTTAATCAGGTACAAGGATTTGGCATTTCAGCAGCATCTTGCTTCTCTTATTGTGTCTGTTATGTGTAGTCGTCAAGGTGAGAGCAGGTATTGACTTTTTAGTGTCAGTTATCTCGAGACAACAATTTAATAAACTCATCTTGAAGTGTTAAATATTTTCTCTGGATGACAAATTATAGATGAATTCAGGCTTCTGTATTTGATACTCCCTTATTTGATTTAATGAAAGGTTTATTCTGAGTCGAGCATCTGGGTTAATTTCTCCAAGAACACTAACAGCTATAGTGAACAATATTCACCTCTTTTTCATAAAACCAAGTTAAAAAAAAAATAACATCTGAAAATAAGATTTTTGTCAACAAATAAGAATGATAGGATAATGCCCAATGCAAAGCTTTACTGCATTGTGGACTGACAAACCTGTAGCTCCTGACAAGTAAAACCTTGCCACAAAGTGGCTCTTGTTCCGAAGTTAATTTAGCTGAATAACCTGTTGAACTATTACCATTAACAATGTTAACAAGGCACATCTTACATTCAATAATGTTCTGCCTCTTTCATTTGGTGTTACTGAGTTTTAAAAGCAAATTCGACTACAATCCATTAACAAAAAGACAAGACAAAGAAACAGCTGCGACTAACTGTGAGAGTGCAGGTGGCACGTCGCCACTCATGGAAAGGTCAGATCATTTAACATTAGGTGCTGTGGATGCAACATTAATGCTACTTTCAGTTGGATAATCTTTTGTGCTGCTATCAAAATAAACAAATAGTTTCCAGGAAAAATGTCAGCAGTCAGCTGTCTAATCCAGATGTTTGCCAAAGACATATAATTGTGTTCATGTTCTCTGATGATTTAGCTTGTCGTATGAAGATGAACCCAGTCAAAATCTCTCAACGCTCTGCCAAACATGGACATGGACAACATGGACACTGTGTGAACAAATAAACTGCCTTTTCCACAACTCCTGTAACTACTGTAACTGTACACAACTAAACTGGCAGCAGTTGTAGCTGCAAGATGCTTAGAAGAAACAAATCTTTTAAAATGCAGGACAGAAATGAGAAAAATTAAGTCAGGATCATATGCCAATATTAACATTGCTTAATAGAGTCTGTGGTATCAAGGGGAATTTTAAAAATAGAGGACTATAACGTGAATGGGCCTAATCGTATAACTGCAATCATATAATCTGTTATTAGATCACAAGGTAATGCTCTGATATAGTGAAGGTCAGGATTAGTTCATTAAAGCTTTCTCTTTCAACAATGGGGCAAAATTATTCTTAAAGATTGTCTCTTGACTTTGCCGGTTTTAAGAAAAGATACAATCAGGGGACTCTGCACCTTTTGTACCTTGTGACACCCTTGAACATCATAAACCTGCAGGTTTTGTAGGAGGACTAGACAGTTTGCTCACACAGGTAACTAAGATTGTACATGTACTGGTAGCACACAAAGCTTTTAAAATGCAATTTGCAGGGGGAAAAATAGAACAATTATAAGAGTTTAAGGTTATGGTATGCAAATATATCAGAGTGTTCAGTAATTGCTACACTCACTTTGAGCAGCACAGTATCCAGTGTTAATACAGAAATGCGTAATATTAAGTGTTTGACTTGTGTTATACTATTAGACTATTATTAGTCTCATTTCTTATACCAACTCCTGTCTGTCTCTTGATATAATTAAACTTTGAATAAAACATTTGAAATGTTGCTGAGCATAATATCAGTGGACTGTTTTCTTATTCTGGGAGATTTATGACTCCCACTGTCCCCTTGAAGTCTGCATAATAGTAATTGTGTACAGATTTGCATGTCATCGGCATGTCACATCCCCAGGAATAATCTTCTGTACGCATGCTATGATCTGAGAGAGTCTGACAGTTACAGCCAACCCTTCATTATTCACCCCACACATACAGTACAGCTTCATATTTATCTTTGTATTTGCACTCTCCTAAAACCCTGTGACAGTTGGACTGACAGCATGTTGCAGCTAGACATAAGTCACCCATGTATTTCAGGCTCAGATTTTGACAGAAATATATTTTAGATTTGATGCATTACGACAACTGTGTTGTTTCATCAGCAAGAAAAACACATCGTTTGCTTGTGAATTTCGATTGTCAGATAAATCTTACTTAGCTTCTCAAAAACAATTACTGCATCTTTAAGGCACTTCAGTCTGGATATGATAAACAATGGAAGGAACTAGTTTAATTAAACACCACTTCAAAAAGTATGCTTTGTGCACAAGAATAATATCATCCATCCAACCAAGAGCACACAAACTGAAAATACACATGCCACATAAACAGCAGCTTTCTGTTTGACTTAATACAGTCTACATTAAGAGATTAGGCGTTGTGTGTATAAGCAGACATGCAGCACAAATACAGTTACAAAAACAAAGAACATTAAAGTCTAAATAGTCTATAAGTGTATTCTAAATGAGAAACATATCCCATGGTTTTTGGGCTGCAGTTTCCTTTTACTTATCAAAAATATACAATATCTGCAGCAAGCTAATAATAACATAACATCTGTACATTGAATGGGGACAATTTATCAGTGTCACTCTATTTGTGACTGCAACATGGAATGTTTAAGGATTTCTATCTGATCATCCAAATCTAGTAAATTTAAAAGTTCTCAACTATTTCAATTAAAACTAATAATTTAGCATAGTCACCTGGTTAAAGCTGAGTGGTTCGCAGAGAAGCTTGGGTCATTATTATGTTCACAGTAATTACAGGACTCAGTCAAGTCAGGCCAGTGTCGAACACTTTTCATGACCTCTTACAACTCAGTCCCCAATTTCCACATCCATTAAACAGCCAATAATCCAGCAAGCAACAAAACATAAATTATATTTTATATGCTTTATTTCTCACTAATTTCAGCTACAGCAGTCAAGAACAGTCAAGAAAGCTCAGAGTTAAAACTATACAGCTGAGCAATTCCTAACCTAATCAACAAGGCAAATTTATCTTAGTCCGATCCAAGTCCATTATCAGTATGAAGTTAATGACAGATGCTCTGTTGTAATGGAAAAGTTAATTATACATATTAATTATTCTGGGATGAATGCAAGAGAAGTGATATATAAGTTATTATCATCAGACTCAATTGAACATAGACATAATGGACTCTTGGTCTACATGCAGATGATTGGAAATATGTTATACTTAAAGCTGCATATGTGTTGCTCTGACCCCTGCAGACAAGACAAAGGCCTTCTAAACACTGAGGCCCAAGCTTTGTTTCTATCAGTCCTCACCTTCACCCATGATGGGATTTTTATCTGGAGGCCTGAGGGAGGGATCTGTTTGAATAGAACCTGGACAGGCCCTGAGATAGCCTGCTATTACCACCACCCAGCACCACAGCAACCATCAATCTCCACAAGTTTTTCTGTTTACACGCAGAACGATACAACAGTCATGAGTCGCTGGCTCTTAAGATGTAGTTAGAGTGAAATGATGTTTCCCCACCTCCTCTGCCCATTGCCTGGACACTCCTAATCAAGCTCTGCAGTGAATGCACTGTCAGTTACAGGAGTATCTCACAGACATTGTAAGGAAGAACCCATATCCAACCCATTATCACACCGAACATTGTCTCTCCCTGATTGCAATCACATGTCCTGGCTTTGTCTCTCATGAGCTCCAAGGCTCCGGGATCTTTGTGATTTCTTGTGCCACTTCTTTACAAACTGTCAGATGCACCTATCTGTCTGATTTCCCACTCTGGCTGCACTGTCATTCCAGTTCATTTTCTGTAACAGCTGAAGATTGCTGGGTCTCTACAATGTAACTCTGATGAGACAGGGTAGTGGGTGTGCAATCTTTTTTTTCTAATTCTGACAGAACTCTAAGAATGTGTTCTTTGAAATACAAGCCCACATACACATTTCATGTGTTCGGCACATGCCAGAACCTTAGAATCCATGTAGAGAAAAAAAAGGTACAGATTAATATTATTATTATTTGGGAGAATAGGCATGATTGAGGGGAGAAAAAAAAACTGATGTCTTCCTGGCTCTCACTCACACAAAAACACACTGATGCGCATGAAGACACACCGACTCTGCACCCCACTGAGCAATAGATTACCAATACTGCACAAGGCAAGAATGAACATGTTGCCAGGATTTTAATTAATTTCTTGTACTTATGTTGGGACAGCCGTGATAGATACATAGGTTATTTGTTGAATCAAAAAGAACAGTCAAGTGAATGTACAAAAAAAATCTAGATCTTGGTCACGTCAAGATGCGGTCAAGATAATAGACACTATGCTTCCGATATGTATCGATAAAATGAACATCTCGACATCAACACGGCTTTGAAAAAAAAAAAAAAACTTCTGCTGAAGCTGCTGATGAGATGATGCCAGTTTTTACATGAATTTTGCAGATGTGTTAAATGGCTCAGAATTTTTCTAAATTTAAAAACAAAACAGGTTGAGTAATTAATGCAGACATTATAATTTCTTGTGGAGTTCATGCTTCAGCAGTGATACTTCAGTATGTTGAGAAACAGAATGGCTGAGCCTAGAGGCTGGAGCATAAATGCACTCTGGGACTAAAAGGATTGATTACTGTTCTACTGCTGAATATAAATCAGAAGTAAATGTTATATTGTAATATGAATATTATGCTGTTTAAAGCAATATTTCTATTGGGTGGTTATTCCTAAATTTATTTATATAAAAAAATACAATTCTGTGCCTTATGGGAAAGCTACAGTAAGCACTTGGAGTAAAATGGGACTTTTGCCATTGCACACATTGCCCTCAACAAGACCAAGGGAATGTGGTTTTACATTTTTACACTTTATTGGAAATTCAAACATAACTCAATTGTTTTCTCAGTGGGAAGCAAAGGAGAACATCATAACCCTTGTCTTTTGTTGCTCTAAATATATCCCATCATAAATGACATTTGCACATTATGTATCTTGCCTTTCCTAATTGTTGTTGCTTGTTCACAGCAGGCAGAGGAATGAAAGCCAGTGCACCACTGCTTTTTTAAATCGTTCCAGGCAACGACTGCGGCTCATTATGCAGAGGAAAAGAAATCATTTCTAATGATTTTCAAAACAAAACTGACACTGAACATGATAGTGTTATTTTTAGGTTTGAGCATCTTGGATTTCAACTAAATGTACCTCTGCTATAATATGTGGCTGTAATTAATGGTGCTCATGTACCCTCTCTTTTAACTGTACCAGACGAACTCTGCTGCCCACAGCTCCTCTGCACCTTTTCTGTTGTTTTCATTCTTTATTTTAATGAGACTTTTAAGTTTCTGTATTTATTTTCAACAGCTCATGCAGGTTGTCGCTTCTTGCGGCAAAATAATTTGGCTACTTAAGATCATCACATCTTCATTATAAACTTTAATCAATCCACTTCATCATTTATAAGCTTTGTACATAGATTCACATATAAAAATGTGCATTTACATTGTCACATTATATCCTACTATCATTTCTAGTCTTTGCTCAATTGTGCTCTCAAATAGTAAATATTGTCATTTTAAAGAATGCAAATGTGCAAAACAATTATCTGGCTAATGGTATCCCTGGAGTGAAACTGAAGTGCACACAGTCCTTGTTTTGTTGCTGTAAGGATTTTACATTAAGAGTAGAGCTTTCAAACTTCTACAAAGGGTTTTGTTTAGAAGTCAAACTATCAAATTCAGCCCCCTGGTGTGTTTAAAGTAAGCTTTACTGTAGTGCTGGCTCGCTTCATTCTCCAAAAGTCAGAAGATTCTGCTTTGATGACATCTTCATACTTATCAATTTCATATTCTGTAACTAACAGAACAGAAAAACAACATTTTTAATGGGCCCGTTTTCTTAAATAGAGGTTAAAGAAAGGTTAAACAAAAGTAATCTAACAAACTTATTGTCGTTTCACCAGAGGGACGCTCCATTTTACAATGTCCTGTGAAACTGTCACAGAGTGATAGACTAATTTTCCCCCACTGATTTTTTTTCCCCTCCCCTGTTGCTATTTTTGAAAGCAGTCCCATCTGGCTGCTTTTCACAACAATATTGCCCAATGAACTTTCATTTCCTCTGTTGTTAAATAGAAATGAATCTGCTCACCATCACAGGTGGGAGGCACACTTAATTGACTGATGTTAACATCTTTCCAAGCCTTGTACACCTGGTCTCTTTCGATGTGCACATTTTATCAATTCATTTTACTGCAAGTCAGAGATTTGATATTTAACCTGCTGATGGACAATCAAATCACATCAACATACTGGTCTCACTTTAGATTTGCTATGAAGGTTGGATTTGATGCAGAAAGTTTAGCTTAGCTCTAATATATAGTCTATATGTATTGCTACACTGCTGGATGTGGATGTCTGTAATATATATCTGAACAAACACAGAGTTGTAGACTGATGCTCATAATGTCAACATAGCTTACAGTTTGAGAAGTGTTAAGGGAAAGTGCAACAAGGAGCTCTAAATCTCTGTATCACAAAAAAATGACATGACAGAGAGGGGGAAAAAAAACCCTGCAACATTCATTTCTGATTGGCTATCTGTATATCATGAGTCTTCAAAATGAATGTCAATTTCATCTCATCTATTCCCTGACAGAACTTAAATTGGATCCCAAAGAGAATAATATGATAGGAATGAAATCAACATTTCCATTTTCTGCTTTCTCTGCCACCCATCATAGTTGTTGATTCAATGACTAAAGAAGTATTTTATTTAAAACTGCAGAAACACAGTTGGAAAACTTTTCAACCACAATTCAAGAGCCGTCATGTGCTCTGCAGTAATTCACGCTGTTATCACAAATGTCTGACAATGCCTGAGTCAAGCCAGAAAGACTCACAACTTTTTTGATGATGCTGGTGTACCAAATACCAAACAATGCTTTTCCTTAGATTCTCTTCTGCTCGAATATTTTAACTACCCGGAAAAAACTGTAGTGCAGAGCGATGACAATTACAGCACAGTGCAAGAGAAGCTGGTTTCTTTTAAAGTGTTTCCCTATTTCTTACACAATTACCCTGGAACAAATTCTAATTTAAGTTCACAATGCAGATGATATTTCCTGGAAATGATGGTTAAACAGAGAGACCACAAGGATTAAAACTGTGAAGATTTAAGACTAAAGAAAAATGTGCCAGCATTTTTCACAGCATCTAGCGTTAAGTTTTACATTTTACTGAAAGTAATAATTAATTAATAGAACTTTATTTAGGCCCTAAAATGCATAATCCCAATGTCAACGTACGGCAACTTGTGCTTGACGAGAGATGAGCTGGAATGGACAAGCATTAGATTTATTTATTTTTTTTTTTTGCTGATGATTATTGACCAAATTTTACTCACCATGGTGTCCAGGTTGGAGTTCCGCTGGAATTTCTGTTTTCTCTATTGTTTTTGGAAGTGTTTACAAAGAGCTCTGCACATGCAGGGAATGCAGAGGAAAGTAATTCATTCATATAAAGAATTAAAATCAGTGACATCTACCTCTAATGAAGTTAATTTAAAATCTTTGGAAATGAACAAAAATGCCATAATCCCTCATGAACTGGAACTCTCTGCTCTCATGGTAATTCAATTATTGGTTAATTCTAGATTCCACTTATCACCTTCTAGTCTTCTGTCTCTTACCTACAGACGTCAAGTGATGACAGCATTCTAGTTAAATAAAAGTTGTTTTCACCAGGTGACATCAGGTGTATTTCCAATGTCATTTTAAGGTTTTCAGAGGTATTTTCCTTGCAAGATGCACATTATTCTCATGTTTCGATACTGGGGCTCACAACATTTTGTGGAGCCAAGCTAAAAGAAGGGACTACTGACTTCATGCTGTGCTAATACATACTGCCTTGTGTCAAGTTGTGTAAATCACAGGGGTAATCATTAAGATGGTTTCAGTAGTTCACTGTGTGCTCTGTGATTATGCTCTGAAAACAAACCATTTAGCATGCAGACTAATATGGTCCAGTGGTGGTTTTAGATCAGGAGGGGTGAGAGAGAGAGAGAGAGAGAGAGAGAGAGAGAGAGAGAGAGCAAAAGAGCGAGAGACCTGCAACTCGAGCCTTTGATCATCAGTGATGCTGAGTGTAGTGATTTACTGCATTCACAAACCCTTTGAAGGCCCCCTGCTGAAGCAATGTTCCCAGTCAGGCCTCTGAGCTTTACTTATTTATTCAGTCATCTCTCTGGAGCCACACAAGATGCTCAGGATTCATTACATTTGGATCCACACTTAAAAGTTATTTAGGGGATTCAGTGGTGTCAGGGACAGCTGCTTCAGATACTGTAAGTGCTTTTACTATTGATTAAATAATTGATTTGCCACATAAAAAAAATAATTACAAAAATGTTAAATGTGTTAAGCCTCAAAATGAATAAATATGTACAAAATAATAAAATATGTCCAATCTAGTTTCTGCAATATGAATATTTGGAGTTTGGAGTTTTGTCTTTTTCATGTAATTAATTTGATATTGAACTTCCACATCGTCACTGCCATGCAACGCATCCTTCACTGAGATCATCGGCTGCAAATTCCCCCACCACTGATCAGTTGCAGTCCTTCAGAACCAAGGGGCATGCAAGTATCAGCGTCTCCACCCCATCCTACCCCAGACACAGATTATATTACCTTTTTTTTCCACTTTTCCACTTTTTTCCACTTTCCACTATTAATTACTAATAGTAGCATTTTATTTCTTATTCTTCTGTGTTGCAAGACCCATGATTTCATACCTGGCTAAAAAAAAAAAGCAGATGCTGACACTGATTTGATCAAGGTATATTCATTTGCACACAGATAATGACTAGTTAGGTACCGATAAATGGAAAAAAATAAAATCTTGTCTGTTGGTGTATTCTGCCAAATCAGTACAAACTAGCATTTCCTGTAGATCTAGATTTTTTAATGTTCAGGTGAAGAATGAGAAGCCACAGCAAACTGTGAGAGCGCTACTGACAAAGTTCTCCCTCAAGTCAGACAAAAATGCTCTGCTCACCTAATGCTCCTCCAGTGAGTATAAACGTATATTAAAAGGTTGATAAACCCGAAAATATATGTGTGGAGTTTCTTTTTTGCCACTTGCAAACAGAGAGCCAAGAAGACTGCAGATATAGTAGTCAGTGACCGTGAATGAAACTTCCATATTGAGAGTAAAATATGAAATGGTGCAAAGAGCTGTTATCTCCATTTTAAAAGCATCAAAACACTTGAAACAACAGCTGGATTTCCTCTGTTCTTACTTTCTTCACAGGTTTGTGCTCTAACACAACATAAGAGGCATGTTCTCCACAAGGAGCCATGTACTGAGTTCAGTGTCCCTGGTCTTTGTAATTACCTTTTAGCTTGAATGTAGGCTGCACAAGGACCTATTAAAATTAATTTAATTATTATTAAAGTACCATTAGAAGATGTGAGAGTTCTGTGGGGAACATACCTTTATAGCACTGTTGCCCTTTAACATGATTAGATTTGATTTATTGAATCATCAAATTAATGATGGATTATCGACTCAGAAGAGACTGGAACCAAATCAACTGATCACATTAGAAAAGGTAGGCCACCTAAAACATCCACTCACTCGAACAACGTGGTCTCTTTTCTGGTATCATCCTTCAGTAAATATAAGAGCTTGCATCAACATGTTAAAACTATTCTTTCCTCAGGTATCCAAGCATTGTCTGTGCTATGTTTTTTCCTTTGCAAATGCCCTGCAGTGTTTGTGCATTGTACTTTCAGCGAGCACAAAGCACAGCAGGTAAACATATGAGGCTGGCAATAAAGCAACCAGAGAACTGCGAGAACGCGACATTATGGGAATGCTCCAAGAAATCGTATTTGTGCTTTTCATGCCCTAAGCTTCTCGTCTCTTATCTATCCCACTTGATGTGTAGGTGAGCATGAGTGTGAAATATGCTTTACTCTCATGGCAAGGATTGCACATTGTTCTTGCTAACAGGAAGGAAAATGCTTGGCAAGATTTGGCACAATTTTCTAAAATCCAAACACCTATTCTAAGGAGGAGAATGAAGAGCAGCGCTGCTCTGAGCATTTAGTGGCTTTGTACGCACTATGATATCATTTTGTGATAATGTGCGATTACGTCAGTCACAATACAGATGTGAGAGGGTGTCATGACCCTCAGATGATTGCAATGTCTTCAGGGGAGCCTTCAGGAACTAGACACTACTTTGCATTCTCTTTTCAACAAAACAAAACACCACACTTCTCCCAAATGGTGTATATTGCCCAGACATACAGTTTGCACCGTATTTACATGAACCACATAACAGCTCTTCTCTACTCAGTCCACTACAACACGTCGATTTCACTGTCATTTAGACTGAAACAATAAAACCACCACAGAAAAGCTATAACCGCATAAAATGTGAAGGCTCCTACTGAGACATAACTGTCTTAGTAAGAAATTCTCTCTGTTTTATAGTCCACATTCTCAGATTAGATATTTGCCAAAATATTCAATAATAATGTCCATGAAAGTAATAATTGATTTTTCATTTACAGTCTTAAATTATAAGTAGTTTAATTTATAATTAACATGTTGTATCTTTCTATTAATTTAAAAAGTGCTTCCAGGCAACATTCAGACAAAATGGTTCCTTTTAGCAAATTAGTCATAAATGTTTTTCACTTTTCATTCAGTGCCAGAATCAAAGATCCACACTCGTTAGCAAACTAAATGCATGTGGTAATGATGTGTATACTTGTAGTTGCTTTGATTGACTTTCTGATTGACTGTCACTTCAAATCTTGACCCCTTGACCCTGTGGGCCTGGTAAGCCTGATCAGCAGTCCATCCATATTGATCTTCATCTATCACTTTCTTCCCTGGACACCAACTACACAACAATCCATCTCTTCACAACTTGGGAATAGAAAAAAAAAATTGTAAGCTGTGAACTGCTCATGGAAGTAAAACCATTTACAGTCTTTTCATAGTAATAAGACTCAGTGTTCAGCGCCTGAAAAAATGAGATTCACAGTGCCATATTAGATAACTTTAAATGAAATCCATAGATCAAGTTAAGTTGCTGCTTCTGCTGGGCTCATGAGAATAATAAATCTAATAATGTTTGTGAAATTAATGCTCTGTTGTGGGCAAATCTTTAGAACATTATTGAATGTTTGTTTTGTGACTTTCTACTGTATCCATTCTTTAAATATACAATCCATGTGTGAAGTAATGAAAACATGCACATCACCTGCAGACAGCCTCCACTGCTACAGCAGTGCACTGTACTGATAAATGCTGGTAATAGTAGGGTGCTATAATAGTAAAATATATTTCTCTGTTATTGCATCACCTGAAATGTGATTGGTCATCCCAATGGATCATTACATTTGGCCATTTAAGATAAAAAATGAATCTCAGCTCTACAATCTGCAGAGGGTTATTTATACTGTGTTACAGATTAGAGTGTGAGCAGGATGCCTAAGTTTGAAAAAGTAAATGTAATCATAGTCATATAATATAAAATAAATGTAATCAGTTCTATATATGTATCAGCATTAATGGCTGCATAGTTTCTCTACTTATTTTACTTTTTAATTCCCACAGCAGCCGACCTACCCGGCCGTGAATACTGCTGAAATACCCTTGTGTAAAATACCGAAGGCCTGCCTATGCATTTGCTGAAAGTAAGCACAAGATAAATGTAAAATAATTTATACAAATCTAAAAGAAGGAGGTGTACAGTAGGTTGTCCATGCTGAAGCATAATAATGGAAAGGCTCTGGTGTGTAGGTGGAAGATATGCTGTAACGTAAAGGTGCAAAGAAGATTTCCCACACAGAGACATTAATAATGATAGAGAACCTTTTCATGCTGCACTGAGAAACATAAATTAGTGGTTTGTTCTCAGATGGTGTTCAAAAAGCATGTAAAGAGGGATGCCCTGGTTGATAACTTCACATGGAAGATGATGATGGGCAGAAATCAGTGTTAACTGTAAATTATTCTTGCTATCAAAACAATAAGAATACGAAATGCTAATTCTCCTTATTTCTTTAACTGATTTTTACCATTGTCCCTTGTTTTTTTTTTATATCAATGTTTTAGAACAGCATCTATGAGCACTGAGGTAATTAAAGCTACAGTAAACAATCCTTTTATTTTAACAATGGATTACATGTGCAGTATGAAAGGTGCTGCAGATATTCACAAGAGCATTACCACTCAACTCTGCACTCACTGTACTACATCACTCTCACTGCTCTCAGCAGCCTCATTCTCAGCAGCAGGCAGCTGCTTTCAGTGAGTTTGCTCTGATCAATCCACTGCATGCTACCAGACAAAATTAGCAAAAGGCTGGTAGCATGGAGCATTCAGGAACTAAAGTCCCTGCTACTTCCCAGAGTGCTAAAAGGAGAGTCAATATTACATTCAGCAGGTGGCCAAAAACACAACTCCAAATTAATGCTGAGCATTCTCTGTATTTCCTTGATGCAATAGTGTATATCTTTTAGCTACCATATTTAACAAGGTTATAATATGTCAATACATATGTTTGCCCACCAAGCAGCCTGACCCATCCTTCAGGCTACATTTGCCACCAAGTGGATAGCTTTTAATCCTTAAGATACACACACAGTACACACACGAGTATGGAACCAACACTGCTCACAACACAAATCCTCCAACTTAAAACATCATCCATCCATACATCCATCCATCCATCCATCCATACATCCATACATGTTCATGTTCTTCCAAGATGAATCACTGCATCTTAGCCAGAGATCGAAAGTGACCCCACAGTATGTAAACCCTATTGGAGCTGGTATGGACTACACAATGATATTTGACTCATTCTATGTGGAGGCACAGAGCTTTGCTGTCTGTTTTCATCTGTGGTGTCGACGTGACAGGCAAAAGCAAATTTGGCAGGCTGACTTAACGCGGGAGCTGAGAGGGGGCTGGTTGCAAGGTTAATTGGCAATGGGAATAATTGGCCACTGGGCTCAATTTGCCTGATGGGAGGAATTGGAAACCAATCTTACTGTCTTTTTGGAAGCGTTCCATGCAGTTCCTCAATGGATGCATTTTTATGTGACGCTCTCACTTGAACAGCATCCCTTCTCTCATTACATTTACTACAAATAGTTGTACAAGTGTTATATCTGCACAGATTTGTAGACGGGTAGGAAACCTTGCCAGCAGAGGTTTTGGTAAGTCATATTTTCAAAACAATATTTTTAAATGTTTCACTTACTACCGAGAATAGAGATCTTAAATACAAATAAGCTCAGTTATTTCTGCTGGAATAGGTTATTTTAAACTTATTCATTTTTAACAGGTGCAAAATAAACATGCAGGACCCCAGACTATAGAATGTGAATACAATGCTCCTTCAGAGAAACTGTGTGGGTTTTCATTGCAGACCCTCTGACTCCTGTAGCTGCTTGCTAAGCACAGACTTTTCTTGAGGGCACGATGTGCATGTTTTTCTGTTGATGGCTATTTGAAAACATAAAATCAGCATCTGGACTTAACTTCCCCTCTGATTACATGTAAATGAACTTTGATTTTTAACGCAAAGCACTCATTTTTAAGTCATAAACTCCAAGCTTCACTAATTAACATATATTTAGTTGATTCTGTGCTGGTACTTACGCTTAACAAAACTGTGATTTCAGCAACACAAGGACCATAATTTTTTTATTTTTTTTTATGCTGCCCTGTGTTTATCTCAAGATCACATACAAAAGCAGTTTTCTTGATTACATTAACCCATTTAAAACATATTTTAGTATTTTTACTTGGTTATTTTGTTAACAAAATAAACCAAACCCCATGCTAACCAAAGTGGAAATGTCACAAGGGTCATACGAAGATATTTTTAGATTCTTTAGTAGTAGCAGTAGAAAAGGAATAGCTTGGATGAAATGCACTGCAGGGCTATTCAATTGTCCAGCATATACACTGGATTGATTTGAGCAACTTTGATGTACTTGGTGTGCACTCTGCAAATTTATTACCTGGGAATAATAACGCAACCGCCGAATTGGGACTCAGTATTGGCAGATACCTGTGATAAAAGCCCCTTTATAAACGACTGTTGTAATGGATGTTACACCTATTTGCCGTAAAGCTGTGAAACTCTTGCCTAGCCTCAACCATCATCAAAATTAGGGCTAAGGGTGCCTCATACCAATTGCTGAGTGCTCGGATTCTGCTCTGCTTGGTTTTTACTGCACACCTCAGTCACCTGAAATACAGCAAATGTAGAATATGAATGTAAATACAGTGGGCCATGTGATGCAACAATGAAGGCCCATAAATAAAAAATAAACATTGCATTTGTAAAAACATTTGTACTGAAAGTACGTGAGAATTCATTTACAGACAACTTAATCCAGTCAATGTGTGTATTAAGATACAAGTGAATGGTTTAATTTTCCATCTTCAAGTCAAGTTGGACACATGCAAAAGAAACCCTAATACAACTTTACTGTAACATGGCATCCATTAGAGCTGGAGAATTGAGTAGATTTTGATGAAAAGCAAATGTAATTTGCATTAACCACTCCACTGCAAAGTTCCTCCACACTAATGATAATTAATTCCAGATATTTATAGTTCAGGGATTAGAATCCCTTTCATATGCTGTCAAATTCCTGAGGCACTCGTACTTACTGTAGATGCATCTGGAGATTTATTTACACTTTTTCCTTAATTTGGCTGACACATAAAATCAAATTGGAAAAATTAAATTAAAATGAAGCTGAAGATGAAAGCCACATATTCCTTTTATAGGAAGGTTCAGGTCCAGTTTTATTGATTGCACAGCAACATTGATTAGGTTTCCCAACTTTTGCACAAACTATTTCACGCATTACTTTCACTGAACAAGCTAATTTGTGAAAGACTGGAAGAAGTGTCAAACAAGGCTGTGAAACTTTTTCTATATTTTTTTTCTACAAAAACAAAAAAATAAAACATAAAATGATGAGAAATGTCTTCATTTTCTGTCTCCTTGATAATGTGTTTCAGTTACTTTTATTCCCATGGAGAAGCACACTGCATCATTCTAGGCCTTTAAATTAACACAAATGTGAATGAAATATTTTCCACATTAGACCACTGAATAATCAAAGAATCAACATTGTTAGTAACAGATTAAACATGAGTGCAAAGGAAGACAATATAGAAGAATTGGAGTTAAAATTTGTTCAATGTCATCACCCTTGTTGAACAACTTAGTTCATTATAATGCAGTTGTGGGATGTTCATCTCATTTTGACTTTCTGCTCAGACAATAGCGAGTCAACCTTTCATCCAGGAGCTCTGCTAAACAATGCTTCCCTAATCATTAAAGTGGCTAAGCCTGCAGATGAGCTCATTGCGTATAACGCACCCATCACAGTAATCATTACTGACAGGACATGCAGCTGCTAATGATCTTCTCTTAATCACACTTAATCAGGTAATAATGATTTTGAGGTGAGAGATGAAGTGCTCGCTCTCCGCTTTCGCCATGGAGAGGCCTTGTTTCACTTGACTGGCCTAGTGTGAGCAGGGGGCTGGGGTGCTGGCGCCTCCATATGCCTCACTACTCCCAACGCACAGGGTCTATTGTAAAGATTGGATCAAGGAAGGGTTTAAGAAAAAGATCCAATGAGATTGTAGAATGGATGTGTAAGGACATGAAAATACACAACAAATGTTTTCTCTTGTAATAGCTGAGACAGAAAGTGACTGTACAGTCATTTCTCTCTCTCACAAAGAAAATATGTGGATTGTTACCTAAACCTAGTTTGTTTCCACTTTGTCTGGCCTGACAAAAGTGTTAATTTGACCGTTTGAGAAAATAAATCTCATAATTAACATGAGGAGACTCAAGTAAGCAAATAAGCAACTGCAGCAGCCCTGACTACAACTTACATGATGGACTACGTTTCCACTGTAAATGCAACACAGAGGTTACTGTGCACCAGTAAATTAAAAAAAAACTGAGCAATCCAGTTGTTATAAGGGTAGTGTGTGTTTATTCTGATTTTATCTATACTCTGACTCATGTAGAGCAAAAGGCATAATGCTAAAAGTTAATGTCCTTTGAGTTCTGGTGAACACAAAAACTTCTGTCAAGGTTACAGTCTTATTTAGGTGATTATAGCTTAGTTTAAGGTCAGTGTTATACAAGAAACACTGAAAATGGGCAGTAAGCAACTCTGACCTCCACACTTCAATACACTGTGTCCTTGTCAGGCCTTTGCCCCATCCATCCATTTTCTAAATGTATTTTCATTCAGGATGTTGAGAATCTGAAGCCTATCGCAGCATGCACTGCATATCAGGCAGGATAGTTGGAGGACCATCTTAGTGCTAAAACAACCACAGCTAAGCTCACACCTACAAGTAGTTTAGAGTATCCAGTTATGGATCGTCTTTATGTATGACTTCTGCAGGTGCTCATCATTATTCCCACTGCTCAAACACTGAAACCCCACACTCCAAACTGTCTGACACACTACCCCTTACAGTCATAACTTGTCCATGTGATCTTTTCAAGTAGAGAAAAGGTATTTCACCAACTTTTAAACTGCTCTTTCCCTGTTTTTTCATGCATGAAGTACATGATGTCAGGTTGATATTTTGCATAAAGTGAGCCTATGTATGAACAGCGGTCACTGTGGTGACAAGTAGCAATTATAGAATAAAAGCAGTGAATTTCCCTACATTTCTTTAACATCTCTCAAGGCTGTCATTTTAATTATTATTATTAGAAACTGATAGTGAGTTGAACACTAAAAAGAAACAGTTGCATTTATTACAAGAGAACAGTGTGTTTCCTTTGTGTGTTTATGTCTTGTGAGACAACCACTCAATTGTTGACGTGTGATGTGCTGAAATGTTGTATAATAGCAAACATAGATACAGTAAGTCAGATAACTAATTCACAATAATATTAATAAAATTAGCACACTTTCACTAACAATTGCCATAAGTTGCCATAGTTACAACTAGGAACACATACCGTGTGTGTGCTGGTGGAAACCAAGTCTATTACCATAATTTGCAGACTATAAGTTGCTTTTGGGAAAAACTGCCTTGTGGAACATAAAAAAAACATATGTTGTGTAGGTGTTTAAGTCTCATTTCTAGCTATACTAATTATAGTCTAAATTAGCCTATAAACAACATGGAGCCTATAAACAACAAGAAGACGTGCATTAACAAATTCATTCATCCATGCCAACTAAGGTTAAACAACTCACCACCATCGGGGTGGGAGGAAATGGAACAGTGTGTCCTCCTCTCTCAGGTTGTCTGAATGCCGACACTCATTCCAAACTTTGTTTCAGCTGCAGACTTGAAAGACTTGGAAAGCTTGAAATCTGCAGTTTAGCTTTCTTTTGGGTGGCATTTTCACTTGTGTTACACTAGGAGGTATAGTTTAGTGTGAATGTAGTGTTTTTACTTTTTCAGAAGTACAGCATTATTTTCAGTCAAGTTGAGTGCCATCTAACGTCAGTAACTACAAACAAAACTAATATACACATATAAGTCGCTTTGCTATATGAGCCAGAGGAGTAAAATAAAGTGCGACTTATAGACTGGAAAATACAATAATCCTTAATAATCCTTAAAACCTACTTGTGCCAAAGGTAATGTTTGATAACTTCACCCAGGTGTTTTAAGAAATGTTGCTGCAAAAAAATGTAAGTACATATTTTTTTGACCTGTACTTTAAGATCCATGTCAGAGAGACATTGTTGATTTTTATCATTTTATGTGAGCAGAGTGAAATCGTCAATCTTTCATATACTTTGAAGAGACAAACTGGATTAGTATTCCTGACAAACTAAGTTTAAAACATCACAACCAACTCTTCTTCTCTCTCTGCAATAAAAGGCCCTTGGACTTGCCCACTCTCAGTGGTCACACAGCACAGCAGTGAACCGTGGCGTTTACTAATTGTAAACTCAATGAAGCATTCTTAACAGATGCTGGTGGAACGGGGTCCATTAGGCCTTACAGACGGCTGTCATCCACATATCAAAACCATGAAAAGTCAAACTGTCATTATCACACGGCTCAAACCACATCTATCCACCCACCAATTTAATTCTTATTAAATGCACATTATAAGTGGAGATGGATGGTCTTGGTCGAGCGGCGTTACTGCTTTGGAAAGACTTTTGGCACATGCTCACAGTACTCAGTGGTACTTTCAAAATGTAAACAATGAAGTATTTATAAGCCTTAAAATTAAGGCCATAATGTTGCCAGTGATTGAAATATGGAATATTTACAGCTGTGGGATGTGATTTGAATGGATTTAATAGATAAAAGGTGGTCCAGAATGTTTGCAGACCCTCTGTGCAGGAAAAACAAAGCTGTGACAGTCCTGTGTTGCTCTGCCAGCTTGAGTGATAGCAACTGCATGTGACATAACAAATAGGCTTTGGGCTGTGTGATGCAGAGGTTATACCAAATGACTCCCAGACCACAGTCCCTTATCTCTGCACAGCTTTATTTTTTTTTATAAATGAGGGATTAATTATTGCTTCTGAAAAAAAAAGAGGATGTAGCTGCATTCAGAAGATAAATCTACTGTAGCAGTGCCCCCCCCCAAGGGTCTCATGTGAAAAAGGGGCGTAGGATGCTTTAGTTAAGCAGTAAAGTAAATAAAACTGGCAAAACATAATTTAACTCCTTTTTCTTTAATTAGCAAAACCAAATAGAAACAATTACTCGTGCAAATTTCTCAACTGGAGAGTGATGAATGTTGTTGTTTACGTTTAAATGATTAATTGATACACTTCACAATGTAATTAGCATGCAATTATCATTTCTGTTTCAGCCATCCAAAACGAATCAAATTGAAAATTGAAATGCTATCTTCATAATGTCCATGAGAATCTGTGCTGTGCCATTATGTCTTTCGCCTTTTTCCTCATACTTCATAACCCTGAGTTATCTTTAAAAGGCTTTTTCATGATCTACACCAGTAGTTTTTCAAACAGTCGCACAATTGTGACAAGGTACGTGGCACAACCCCCCCCATGTGTGTAACAGCAAGCCAGCTGCTCCTCAGGAATATTACAGGCAATCTTTCTTGAATATTCATGAGGCACTGTTGCTGGCACACAAAGTCACATAACTGTACACACACACACACACACACACACACACACAGACGATGATCATATATAACAATTCTCTGATCAAAGAGAGCTCATTATCTCTCTGTTGTGCAGCAGAGTTCAGCTAAAATAACCAATCAGGTGAAGTTTGGCTCCTTTTCTGCCTGTCTCAGCACTATCTCCTCTGGCTGGCAACACTTTAACCAAGAAACATTTTATTCCTCTCACCAAATGTTGATTTGAGAGTCTGTTGAGAGAGCCCTTTGATTGCATTAACAATAAATGAGAAAGTGTGTCTGATTTATCTCTAGTGCACCGATTCTGCCGTGATGAAGGTTTGCTGTCTGATAATCATCCTCTTGAAACGAGTGGTTAAATCATTCCTCAAGATGTCCTAGTTGATATGCGTGGGCTGGCATTAATGCATACGTGATGACTGTCAATTTCTGAGAAGATTTGACCTGGATTATCCACTTTTGGCTCTGTCAAAATACATCGATAATCACAGATCAGATTTGTCCCTTGACCTCCACTCTTGTCAGACAAACCTGCAGGAAATCTGCTAATGACAACACCCACAGAGAACAGTTTGTGGGTAACTGTGACAGATGTTTTTTTCTTCCCATCTTTCCTTTTTGTGGTGTCTTGTTTCCGTGTTCATGGGATTTATGGTTGAGAGAGGAATTAAGGAATTAAGTTTCTATTATGCTGTGAAAAACTGTCACCATAATGGAATCCAATGGAAGTGACATAAATCCAATCTGACCACAGTTGCTTTACCTCACAGAGCAGGAAAAGTTTAACAGTCATTTCTGTAGCCAGCAGGGAGTAACCAAAAAAGATTTTAGAGGATTTTCAGTACAGGTTTACATAAAAATACACAACTATTAGCAGCAGCAAAGCAGAAGCATATAATAATGAATTAGCCCTTTCCACAATGCTACTGTATGAAATGTTCAGTTTTTACAGGTTAGTGCTGCACTTGCATTTGAACTATTATTGTACTTTGCAAAATAAATTGGGAAACGGTAATGTTTTGCACAGACCTGCTTATTTAAATCAAAATCAAATCGAAGCAAATTGATTTATATAGCCCTTCAACAACAACATCCAGTTGACCAAAGCACTTTACATGGAAAAATAAATTAAAATTTAAATTAAAATAACTATGATCAGCACAAGAAATAAAACACTACAACACAGAAGGCATGCAGTCATTCATTAAAAGGATTGTGTCAGAGGTATTGAGGAGCCAAACCATATTCCTTGCCAGGGCACGTGGGTCTGGAGTCTACTTCAACTACTTTAAATAACATGTAATCATTTATAGTTTTCCATTCATTGTGGAGTACACCTGAAAACTGACATGCAGGTTCAATATGACAGTAACATGAAAGTTGATACTAAAAACAAAGGAAATAGGCTGAACATATAATAAGCGCTTTCAGCTCTGCAGCTGCTCACAAGTTCAGCTGCCAACAGTGAGAACAGAAGGTAAGACCTATTCTTGATGTTTGCTTGGTAACTCATTTAGTTGATAATAATCAGCTCAGGCTATCTAGATATAGAGGTAACAAATAACTACATGGACAGGGAAGAGAGATTCAAAGCGATGTTTCTTGCACATGCACAGGCTCAGCAGTGAGATAAGAAGCTTAGGAGCACAGGAAACACAGAGCAGCATATTCACAAACATGTCTGTGTGAGAGGTGCTGACACCTTCATTATTTCTGTAGGTTCTGCACCTATTTCTGTACTAATCCAACATAAACATTGATCTGGTGTTTTACATTACTGCGGGCTTTTTCGGCTACTCTTGACTGATCTTCCTTCGCTTGAAAACAGCAGGCTTTTTATTATTGTTTATTTGCCTTAATTTAGTTTTATTTTCCCAGTCCAGTCAGCTAATGTTTTCAGCAAACTCCCAGAAGCAGAGCCCTCCTGGGGCGTTTCAAAGTAATTTGGTTCCACCTGAGGACACACGCATGCTTGCTCAAATGCAGAATCAATATTAATCGACTGGGAGGGGGGGCCGGGCGAAGCTGGTCTTCAAGTAGATGTTGCAGCCTGGAGATAGTGTTTTAGATAGGCTGAAGTGTTTGGGCAGTGCTGCTGTGGTCACTGTTGAGGTTATTGATGAACTCAAGAGGCTCTTTGTCTCTGTGTTTGTGTCTGATTCATTTTCTTGCTTCACTGCCAACACTCTGTCACTCTGAAAATGTCCTCTCAGTTTTGTTTTCTCTAGGCCAGCTAATCAGTGTTTGAAGGTGGGTGCATGGATTGGTTATCTAACAGACTCCCCTGCACTGTACAGTAACAAATTATTAGGCAGTTTTTTTTGCAAATTTCATTAATTTTTTTTAACTAGTGAGTTTTAAAAAGCATTTGCCACTGTTTCCTGCAATGTTAGCTAGTCTTGACTTGGTCTGACATCAGTAGGAAATAAATAATTTTAGAATCAATGCATAATGATTTAAATTAAATATTATGCACAGCAGTGTTAATGTGTTTGGCATTTAGACATATATGCAGTGAAATTGTTCAAAAGCTTCCACTCTGATCTAAGACCAGCAGGATTCAAATTCTTCTGGTCTGTTTTGCTATAATATCCATCTTTCTATTAACTTATTATCATTGTGGGTGCTATTGGGTGACACACTGGTTCTAAGTCATTGTTGGATACTTGCTGTGGAACCTTGTGGGTGACACAAGGTGATAATCAGCAACTAGAGATTTTGTGATTATCGAAACCGTAAACATCATTAAAGAGGAACCACTTCTATTACAGATTTGGAATATATGTCCAGATTTTTCAAAAGCAATCAGTGTTCAGTGCGGGCAGAAGTTCATCATCCCAAAGCAGCTTTAACACAGTAGCATGGTCAAACATTTTGAGAAACATCATTTGCTTAAACTGGTTTAAACTTATTTTCCTGGGAGCTGTTGAAAATCACTTTGGGGAATTTTACTAAACAGGACGTCAAGTAGACAAAATCGCGAAATTTATTTTGTCAAAATAATCTGATTACACTAAATATCACTTGCTGAAATCTACTGCTGGAAGACAATTCTCAGAAACACTGTTTTCCTTTCAGTGCCTTGCCCAAGGGAACCATTGCGGAACAGAGTATCAAATTCTTAATTAAGATTTTCACTTTCAAAACTTGACATTCTCAACCTGCAGTGAAGGTCAAATGACATAACATGTATAACATTTATACCTGAGATTTCTAGGATTTCTGAACTAGCAAGATTTTCCTACTTGGCATGCCACATACAAAGCCTATGGCAACACCACCAACTTTCACTCTAACAAACCACAGAGAGAAATGTATGAGAATTTTAGGCTTTCCCTCCAGGAAAAAAATATTTTTATAGACATTACAAGAAAACATCTGCAGGAAAATGACAAATATATGAAGGTTAATATCCATTTCCTTAGCTTTATTTATTGTACGTTAGCCGACAAATGAATGTTACTCACACTGGCTTAAAGCTATTTACAATCATCAGTGCGTTACAAATGTAATGAAATTAACAAGATTATCACTACATGTATTTCTTCTCTACGGTCACCCACTAGTGTCATTATCCAAAGGGCAAACAAATCAATAAATAGCTAAAAATCAATTAAAGGTCTTTCTACTTTAAAACATTTTGATAACTAATTTAATACTATAATGTTGCTATGAGATTTAAGCTGCTGTGCCATAACAGGCAACCAACAACATCTATATTATTTTAGGTTATCTGCTGGCTTGCATGCATTGAACTAATGCTTGGCAGTTCTTGCTCATGAGCACTCCTTTAAGCTTATAGCATAAAAACAGATTATACATGCTCTGTTTTTACCATGTACAACCTGTATTTAGAACATTTTTATATGTTTTTTGTCATATTGATATTTTCCTTGTTTCAGACAACACTCCAGTGCCTGCAACCCCTATCGTGACAAATTTCGATTTAGAATGTCAGCAATGGAAACTGTTGATTGATGGGAGTGATCTATACAGTGGTCACTCAGCATGTAGACAGGTGAGGTGAGAAACCTGTCACTCAGCAGTTCAGCTTCCAATCCTTCCAATACTCAGAGCTCCTGAATTTGGCTGGTGCCACAGAGGGGGATGAACACAATTAATAAAGCTATCTCTTCAGGATTAAGCAGCGCAGCACACACAGCTTTCACCACAGATGCTTGCACCTGCCTGTATTATATTGCGGCATGCTCAAAACCCTGCTCATGTTATCTCATTGGAAAAACCCCTAGAGGATAAACTGTTTTTTACTGCCCTTCAACTGAAGCTTATTTTTGTACATTTGTTTCAAGATGACTCTGTCCTGCAGCAGCTCCAGTTATGTGCTGACTGTCAGAATTGGTGGATAGAAACTCGCAGATGCTGCAACAATCACAGGAATGTATGAGTTAGGTGAGATGTAGCCTTGTGTTCACACTGTTGCTGTGAGATAAGACAAGGACAATTTCATATTTTACCCTGTTGACAGTAGCTGGCAAGTTTTATTCCTGCTGTATGGTCTGGGTATTGCTCATGTGTCAGAAGTGAATTCCACTTGGCAAAGATTCACAAACTCACACTTCACTTTCTTTTATATGTGGCTTCTCCCTAAAACTCTGTGTTATAAATTGATAATGTCTGTGTGCTCTTTCCAAAACTGGATCCAACTATCGTAAGAAATAATCTGATAAAAGCAGCTAGGCGTTGGAGAATTTATAGATAAACATGTAGAAAAATTGCAGTATTCAAATCTAGCCAGTATAAGAGAACGTGTAATTCTGTAATGTATGTCTTTGTAAGATACAAACTTCTATATCCACAGAAGAACAAAGAGCAATCAAAGAGAATATGAGTCTCTTTCAATGTCAGTTTTATCCAACACCAAAGATGAACACCTGAATATCTTCCAAAGGATATACAGATTGTAGTCATTCAAAACAAAGCTGAAAATGACCATTTTAAAGCAGTTTTAGTTGAAATGAGTTAAGCAACGTTCTATCAACCGACTAATTGATCAAATTAATGCAGATCTAGAAATAAACATAAATGGCACACTTACATGTTTTCCATCATTTCAGGTGTGACTGGTGCTGTAGGAGTTCAGTTCAGTTAAAATTTGCATTTGTAGGGAGATTTCATTATTAGCTTTTCTTCTTCTTTGTTAAGTCTCCCAAAGACTCCAATGTCGTATACGTGGAATGATATAATTTTAAAAAGGCCTCCATTTCTTTTTTTTTTTTCTTCTGACCAGTATATAAGTGGAAACCCTTCCCTTTGGCACAAAGTGTTGTTTTAAACAATTAAAGAAATATATAGGATATGCATGAATAAATACTGTAAGTGGGCAGTTAATTAGATACGCCAATCTAAAGCCTCACCACACCAAAAAATGAGCTGAACTAAACACCTGTCAGTATCACTGATGTGTAACAGCACCACACGGTTAAATCAACACCTTTCCAAAACACTTTGAACAAAAAACGTGATTAAGTGAGCATTTACTACAGGGCTGTTCAAATGGACTGCATTTTATCTTGGCCTATTTAATATACTGTCAACTGAGCATATATATTTACTTTGTTTGCCGATATTCACTATCTATAGCATGTCACAGTATCCCACAAATTGGTCCCTAGAGAGGTCAGACTCTGATGACAGACAGTGAAATCGTCTTTCTTACCTGTCTCCTCTGTAGTGGACTTATAAAACATCATCAGTCCAAAGTCCTCAGGGCCCAAAACAGAAAATTATGGTTAAAGGGACTATATATATTTACTTATGCTGAATCATCGTTCAAGGCAAATTAACACAACACCCAATACCCATATATACCCTTCAGCATCAGACACAAGTCTTGTTATTCCCATGTAATATCTTCTCTCTTAAAAGCAGAGAGAGGGGATCACATTCAACACCTGCTAGTAATCTTAAAATCCCTCCACAGCAGATGGGTTAAACATTTGATTTCCATCTATAATTACCTCCAGGTTGACAGTTGCCAATCCAGTGTGTATTGTAAATACAATCTTTGTAAGCATGTTTGTGTGGATTCTCTTTCCTGTCAGAGAGGCTTCCAGCATGCTTTGCACACCTGTCTCTGAAAACTTGTCATGGAGCTCAGCAGCTACAGCATTGCCCCTGCTCACTGACAAGAAAAGAAATAATTTCACATTTGATTTAGTATTTATGACTGCATCTTTTATTTATTTATTTTGATCAGCGCGTTCCTTGTCATGCTTCTGCTGTTTTGTATGTCGCATCTCTAGAAGACATTCTACCGTATGTCTCCAGGCCCAGCTGATACCCAGGAAATCACAGGTGTAATCATTCAATCTCAATCTCATCAAGGACCGAAAATTACCCACATTGTGGTTCAGTGTGACGGAAACGAGAAATCACTAAAAAGTTGTGTTCTCCAGCTCTGCTTCAAAACAAATCTCTAAACCTCAACAAAAACTGTGAGTTATCAGCAGACGAGATGTATTGTAGGAAAAGTAATGGGCATGCACAGTGCTTAACTTTCTTTACAGATGCCTGTGCACCACTGTTACTTTGTTGATTGTATTTCTAATGAGAAATACATTTTCCTCAAGAGAGGTCGCACTGGCTGAAGCCCACTGAAGGGGTCCCAATCTGCCATTCACTCATGCAGCAAGATAAGCCCCCCAAGTGTTCTGATTGTTCACATGGTTGCCAGCGGGAGCTCTCCAGGATTACCAGGTCTCTTTGTCTTCTCTTTGAGCTGACCCAGCGAGACCCCAGTAAAATGGTTTGATCCTAAACCTGGACCCCTCATCATTGCTGGTCAGTCTGTGCTACAAACTGACCTCCAAGCAGAATCGCTGCGGTACGGTTGGACGTGCAGTAAATCTGCTGGAAAGGGCAAGGGCAGGCCTGAATTACTACTGAAACAGCAAGAGCCAAATCTATTATTTTCAACACTGGCACTTATGGTTTTGTTCTCCAGGATGCATGAACATACAGAGTACAGTATCTCTGGCATATTCCTGAACCTGCAGACATGCAGTCAGAATTGATCCTTTGCAAAGCTTTGCAACATTTCAGGTAAGAGGTTCATAACGACTACATAGCACAATGGATTACAGAGATATACAATCAAGATTCATTGCCAACTGCTGATCTAATTCTATGTTATTTTTGGCAAGGGTAGAACAACGTGTCTGTTTGTTAAAGAAAAAAATGCAGACAGAGACAAAAACAATGATCTCTCCAGCTTCATAGAAAAACACTAAATGAGTTACTTAAGAGACAAGTGTGCTTGTTTAGGGAGTTCAGAACAAAGTGCTGTAAGTGATCCTCCAAAAATCATTCCAGTGAGATCCTCCATCTGATTCATTTAGTCTAGTCCTCTATAATCATACAGTTAAAGTCTCTTTGTGTATAATTTTGATGTGATTGTAACGTCTCTCAATTTATTTTGATGGGATAAGTTTTTTGTTTGTATAAAAGTGAGACAATCTTGGTGAAAATTGCTGTAATTTAATTTAGTGACTAGTGAATTCCATTTATGTTAAGTTGAATGTCAAAGCACTGCAGGTCATCATTACCTATCACTTTATCATTTCTGCTTCATTAAATTAATAGTTCATTAATTTGGTTAATTTTTAAAAATTAACACAAGTTCCCCACAAGTTCCCGGAGCCCAGGGTGAAAGCTCTAAACAGCCTGCTCCATTGAAATAATTATCCAAAACCAAAAATACTGAATTTTGAATTATTTTTCATTATATTGGACGATGTGAACAAAATTGTACCATGTCGCTCACTTTGAATTAAGGTAGTCTGCAGCAAATGATTATTTACTATTTGGTCTGTTACATGCAAGAACATGTTTTTGTCTGATGTACAGTCCTGAACCCAATGACTATAAACTATAAATGACTGGAGACAAAAAACAGCAAATCTTGACATTGAAGAAGCCAGAGAATGTTTGAAACAAAAATTAGTAATTAATTTCTAGATGATTTATTGACTAAATAGTTGATCATATCAGTCCAGCTTTAGACTGAACCTTTTATAAACCACTTTGCTTCACTTGTCTTCTCTTGTCTTCATATCTTAATAAGCTGCATGGTGCTGTGATCCAAGATCTTATGCTACTCAAGAATGTGCAAGATATTTCAAGAACCATTATCTGAAAGCACAACATGCAGCACCCTTTTTTCTTCTGTGTGAGCCATTGTGATATGTAGCCTGAAGCCCTGTTGCTCTACAGTACCTGTCTCTCCTGGGTTCTGCTGTTGGTTGTTGATCATGCATTGCTGCTGTTTGAACAGCACCTTTTGGCAGCCAAAAGGTTCAAATTTTCATCCTAAGGCAAGGTCACAATTCACAAATTTTATGCTGATTCTATGCCTCACTGGGTTATTTAGAACCCAGCAGTTTGGAGTCGTTTTTTTAAAAGATGTTTGATTTTCTGGTACTATTCTGACTTGACTGATGCAGCCTGAAGCATTTCATGAGTGAACTGCAGATTGACCTTTAAATTGAGAGTTTTACATACAGCTCAGTTCTACAACAGACGCCCATAACTGTTGCCCAATATCATGGATCTTTTTATCATAACTAGTGAATAAGTTATCTGAACTCCTTCACTTCAGACAGCGGCTTCCTCTCTTTCCATTTGCAGATGATGTCCATTTGATTTCATCGGATTGCTCCAATGTGCACTAGAGCAGTTTCAAGCTTTAGTGTGATAAATTTGGGATTGAAAAATCAGCATGTCCAACTCTGAGCCCACAGTCCTCATAACTCTGTGTGGTGGAGTGCTGTGTGAAATGCATCTGTTCTGGCTAACAGTGCCAGTGCTGTGTAACTCCTTGCAGCACATAAAATATTCGCCTTCATGTCACCCAGTTAGTGGATTGCTTTATTGCTTTAAATGACTGTAACAAATCCAGATTAATTTCGTTATTAATTAAACAGCCATTTATTTTTCTCAGTTAATTGTTTGGTCTAATGTGTCCAAAATTATTCAAAAATACTTATCCAAATTTCCCAAGGCCAAAAGTGACATTTTCATATTCCCTGTTTTGTTCAAATTACAATTATAATATAACAAAACATGCTCCATTATTTTTGCTATGGTTTGCCTGTGCAAGACTCAGTTTTCAATCAATCCAATTTATCTGCAATATAATTTTGCAGACCATAATTCACAATTTCAACACTTTCCCCTGCTAAATAACAAATTCACAGTTTTAAAAGTTCATCTCATTTTATAACTTTCTCTTCACCTTCATCAATCCCTTCATGGATGGTCTCCACTGTCCCTGCATGCATTGCTGTCTGTGACAGTGGGATCCTGACTGTAGTGTCCTGGGCTGACTGAATATGTGATTTTTGGAGTGCTGGGATTTTAAAAGAAAGCCAGAGATTTTGGTAGACATAAACCGTAGAGTGGATATAAATTTCAACAGCCCCTGTGAGTTGTGATTGTTTGGGACACATCCACACGCTGAACTATCACGCCACGAGCATTGAGAAAATTGCTTTTTAAAAGGATCCTCTTCAATGATGCATTAAAAGCTGTTTTTTATTCCCCATGGGCACGATTCGGCCTTTGAGACATAGTGGTAAGGTGAATTAAATAAAGCTGGTGTCACAGCAGAGTTCCTAACAGCTTGGTGAGCACACTATAGGTCAGGACTGTCCTAAGATTTTGTCAGGAAAAGCAAATTTGTGGAGGAACATCACTGCATTTAATCAAGTGTGTAATTTAATGGTTGTTTGATTGTATGTGTGCATGTAGTCTCATTGTGGTCTCCCTCTTGCCTCTTCTCCCACCCAAGAAAGCAGGTTTGAGAAACGTTTGTTTTGACAAGCATTTCAATTCATGCTGCAGAGATCTACACACCGAGCTCAACAGCCGTTTTGTAAAGGTGCTGTCCAAGCTCACTGAAATACTGCCTTTGAACTTCAATGCTCTTTGTCTCTCTGCTGCACATCACACACAGCTTTTGTGTGAAAATACAATTCTACAGTCCAGTGAAACTGCTCTGGTAATGTGTGCTCCACTTCTCCATGTCTGCATGTGGTTGATTGCTGTCATAATTTTTGTGTCTGTTGCACTTTGTTTTAAATGCTGCAAATGTTCCAGGTCTTTTTCAAGTGAAAACACCAGAGATGAGTCTGCAGAATCCTTTTCCCATGGAGGACAATGCATTAATTCAAATCATGTGATTTTTGAAGAAGACAAAGTAATCATTAATCATCTGCCCTCTACAGTTGTTGATTAACTAATGTCCACACATAATTATTCAGCTGAGTTGTATTACTGTTTGTGGCTACCACACATTAACTCTCAGGGGTCGACGAACGTGCCGGCGCATTCTGTAGCATCTTCTCCTGATAACGCCGAAAAGAACTTAAATTACTCAGTCAGATTTGATCGTACAGATAAGAGCAATATATTATTTGAATCTGTAAAGGGTCTACTTTTATTTGTATACACTATGTGACTGGTATCAGAGGAACAGCGTTAAAATGATTCTAAACCTATTCATCGGACTGATTCCATTTTGTTCATGTCCATGATAAACCTTCCACGTGCACAAAAGTTAGTTATGGAGTTCCACAAGGCTCTGTGCGAGGACGGATTCTGTTCACCCTGTACATGCTTCCTTTAGGCAATGTCATTAGGAAGCACTCTGTTAATTACCACTGCTATGCAGATGACACTCAGCTGTATCTATCTATGAAACCTGTTAACACAAACCAGTTAACCAGATTTCAAGCATGTCTAACTGACATAAAGGCCTGGATGATCAGTAACTTTCTACTTTTGAATTCAGAGAAAGCAGAAGTTATTGTATTTGGGCCTAAAAACTTCAGAAATAGCTTTTCTAAAATTATAGCTACTTTAGATGGCATAGCCTTGGCCTCCAGCAATACTGTGAAAAATCTTGGAGTTATTTTTGACCAGGACATGTCTTTTAACTCACACATAAAACAAATCTCTAGAACTGCCTTCTTTCACTTGTGCAACATTGCCAAAATTAGGAACATCCTGTCCCAAAAGGACGCAGAAAAACTAGTCCATGCATTTGTTACCTCAAGGCTAGATTACTGTAACTCATGACTATCTGGATGTCCCAGTAACTCCATAAAAAGCCTCCAGTTAATCCAGAATGCTGCAGCCAGAGTCCTGACAGGAACTAGCAAGAGAGATCATATTTCTCCTATATTAGCTTCTCTTCATTGGCTCCCTGTAAAATACAGAATTTGAAATCCTTCTCACATACAAATCCCTTCATGATCAATCTCCTTCATACATTAAGTGAACACTGTACTCAGTCTTACATGGCAAAGAAACATCTGTCACAGGTACTTGAAGAGGTCAGGGTTTGAGTTTTTAGTGTTCACTACAGTCTTGATATTTCAGAGAAGTCAGAAAAAAATGTCAGAAACATTAGGTGTAGGGTACACAGTGTGTATATTGCTGGCATGGTTTGTTCAATAATAGATAAACTGAGCAACAGAAAATATTTCCTATTAAACATATTTAATAACCAGTCTCCAGCTTGAGCTTCTTTAACGTGAGCATTTGCTGCAGTTCTCTGTTTTACTTCAGTGTTAACTAAATATATTTGGGGTTCAGTTAAAGCATGACACATGAAGGCACGACCTGTTGCTCTGGGAACTTGTGTTGAACATCTGAATATCTTCTGAAATTTTACAAGCAATCTCTGATTGACAAGATAATTGAGTAATCAGTAGCATTAATTGCATTATTAATTGCCTATATTAGTTTTCTATGTCATAGTGTTTAACTTTGCCTTGGTAATTTCCCCTAGCTATCTAATCTATTTCTAAGTGTTTTATGTCATTTTGACCAATGCTGCAAATGAAGAAGCAAGATTGTTCTCTGTTCATTATTGGTAAATTTTTTTTAATGTTTGCTGTTAACTTCCCTGAATACAGAATAATCCTAAACACAGAAACCCTAGTATAGTACACTGATTCTGCAATACAAAATTGTGTGGGCATTAAAGGACTTCATCCAGTCTGACTCCTACTTGGGTCAAAGGAAAGGGAATTTAGTTGGAAATAACTGAAACTCTAACCTGCGTTCTTGTCAAATAAACACAAGTGGAATTATATTTATTCTTCAGCCTGAATATCTCCCTAACGGACATACAGTATAATAGTATTGTGTGTCTATATGTGCCATTGACTTTTTATTTGAGGAGAGGAGATAGAAGAAGTAGTTTTGGAAGCAGCATCTCAGCCATTAGCAGTCGTTACAAGTGCAGCTGCAGCTGTCACTTGGCTCAGATTGCCAAATCCAAAGTTGTCCCCCGCCACCCCACCCCTTCCCCAGTCTCTTCTGAACTTTAAGGCTGACTCTTGCCACTGTAATTTACGAGCGACACGACAGGATTGGACAGTTAAATGATTTACTGTCATTATAACATTGATTGTCATCAATGATGCAGGAGAGCATTCGATGAACAAAGGGCTCCTTTCTGACCAGCAACTGGATGCTGCAATAGGAAGGTAACACAAAAGCTTCACCATTAGTGGTCTTTTCTAGGCAGTGTGTGTTGAGAGGATTATGAAACACTTTTTATTTACCAAGGCCATTTATCTCCTGCTGGGCTTTTAGTCAGAATATTTTTTGGAACTATTCTTATTGATAAAATGTGATAAAATCTTCCTCAGCAAGTAGAGTTTTATGCTTGTTACAACTGACAAAACCCTATGCTATTTGCTGAGATAGACAGAAAAACTGTAAAATATAGTTGGAAGTTCCAGAAAAATCTAATCTTTATTAATCAGTCAATCATTCAGTCAATCATGCTGACAGGCTGAAATCCTTGTGATGAGGAGGGATATTAAATGTGGCTGAAAGCTTGAAAAAAACACTGGCACATGGACCTTCTGAGCTCTGCCATAGATAAGATTTTTTGTAAAACTACTGTTTACAGTCTAAAGCTTGGATATTTGTGCTCACGCAACAAAAATATATTGTCACTCCAAAACATTTTTACTGGTTAATAATTAAAAGCATAATGATTTTTAGGAGGTTGTCCAGTAGCTGTTAAATGGCAAATTCACACCAATAATCTGACAAAAATCAAAGTAAAAAGGCTGTCTGGTTCTTGAGCCTTTAAAGCATATTTTTTTAAGCATGCATAACACAAATTACTCATATACAGTGGTGTGAAAAAGTGTTGGCCCCCTTCCTGATTTCTTATTTTTTTGCATGTTTGTCACACTTTAATTTTTCAGATCATCAAACAAATTGAAATGTTAGTCAAAGATAACACAAGTAAACACATCATACAGTTTTTAAATGAAGGTTTTTATTATTAAGGGAAAACAAAATCCCAAACTACATGGCCCTGTGTGAAAAAGTGTTTGCCCCCTAAACCTAATAACTGGTTGGACCACCCTTAGCAGCAACAACTGCATCAACTTGCAATAAATTGCAATGAGTCTGTCACAGCGCTGTGGAGGAATTTTGGCCCACTCATCTTTGCAGAATTGTTGTAATTCAGCCACACTGGAGGGTTTTTGAGCATGAACCACCTTTTTAAGGTCATGTCACAGCATCTCAATCGGATTCAGGTCAGGACTTTGACTAGGCCACTACAAAGTCTCCATTTTGTTTGTCTTCAGCCATTCAGAGGTGGACTTGCTGGTGTGTTTTGGATCATTGTCCTGCTGCAGAACCCAAGTTCGCTTCAGCTTGAGGTCACGAAAAGATGACCAGACATTCTCCTTCAGGATTTTTTGGTAGACAGCAGAATTCATGGTTCCATTTATCACAGCAAGTCTTCCAGGTCCTGAAGCAACAAAACAGCCCCAGACCATCACACTACCACCACCATATTTTACTGTTGGTATGATGCTCTTTTTCTGAAATGCAGTGTTACTTTTACGCCAGACGTAATGGGACACACACCTTCCAAAAACTTCACCTTTTGTCTCCTCAGTCCACAGAGTATTTTCCCAAAAGTCTTGGGGATCATCAAGATGTTTCTGGCAAAACTGAGACGAGCCTTTATGTTATTTTTCCAGTTACTGATCAGCAGTGGTTTTAGTCTTGGAACTCTGCCATGCAGACCATTTTTGCCCAGATTCTTTCTTATGGTTAAGTCATGAACAGTGACCTTAACTGAGGCAAGAGAGGCCTGCAGTTCTTTGGATGTTGTGGGGTCTTTTGTGATCTCTTGGATGAGTCGTGCTGCTCTTGGGGTAATTTTGTTCGGCCGGCCACTCTTGGGAAAGTTCTCCACTGTTCCATGTTTTTGCCATTTGTAGATAAAGGCTCTCACTGTGGTTCACTGCAGTCCCAAAGCTTTAGAAATGGAAATAGAAATAACCTTTTCCAGACTGATAGATCTCAATTACTTTCTTTCTCATTTGTTTTTGAATTTCTTTGGATCTTGGCATGATGTCTAGCTTTTGAGGATCTTTTGGTCTACTTCACTTTGTCAGGCAGGTCCTATTTAAGTGATTTCTTGATTGCTAACAGGTGTGGCAGTAATCAGGCCTGGGTGAGGCTAGAGGAATTGAACTCAGGTGTGATAAACCACAGTTATGTTATGTTTTAACAGAGGGGGGGCAAACACTTTTTCACACAGGGCCATGTAGTTTGGGATTTTGTTTTCCCTTAATAATAAAAACCTTCATTTAAAAACTGCATGATGTGTTTACTTGTATTATCTTTGACTAATATTTAAATTTGTTTGATGATGGAAGGGGGCCAACACTTTTTCACACCACTGTATTGCTATTGCAACTGACAATGGCTGCAAAGACAGATATAGAGAGAGGCTGCAGTTTCAGTCAGATTCTGCTAATAACAGTAGGGGGCCAAAGACCTTTCCTTTGTGAATAAATACTGGCCCATACTTCAAAAAATGAGTCACTTTACTTAGTATCTGACAATACAAGTCCAGTAAATCAACAGAATGTTTGAGAATATAGACAGAGCCATGGGGACGTGTCCCACTCACAGCTCTAGGCTGTTCTTACACAACGGACGCTGGATATGCTAAAGTTTGAGAATTAAATGCTTTCATTGGGATATCAAAACAGTCACATGAATGACAGTGGTAACTTTGAAAGCTCTGGGTTATTTTTGGCATTTATTACTTAGGGACTGGGGTTAAAAAGAAAATCTAACATTTCAGTGAAATGGTTTAGATTTAGCCCAGTACTTTGACAATCATGACTGACTGATGGTCTGCAGCACACACCACAGATATTATTGACCATAATACTGAGAGGACATCCCCAAGGACGAATCACCTCTTCCTTACAGTGCTCCAAATGGAAAGTGCTTTAAACTGTTTTCACTTCAACACAGTGAAAGTGGCCTCGTGGGACCCAGAGCTAGAGGGTTGAAGACAGAAGGACTGCATGATTAGGCTGGGGATCTGATAGAAGGTCAGGATCTGTGGTAGGCCAGAGACAAACACAGATGCTATCAGGATCGGTCTGGAAAGCAGTGATAGTCCTCCAAGACTGTGATGTACAGAGTGACAATAGTGTCACTCCTCTCCCCACCAGCCGTCCCACTGAAAGATCTCTAACAGCTAATCGATCATGATGTAAACTGCGTTCCAAGCAACTCTACTCAGGTTTACAGTTCTCATGTTGTAAATCCAACAGTGAAAATGGACTTTGAGCTAATGTATCTTGTAAAAGACAGTGCCATCAGGTTGCCATCATTGTTTACAATTATTGGTGATGTAATGGAGCCTCTGAAAAATGGGAAATTGAGATGGAACTGAATTCAAAACTGGGAAGTGGGAAACAATTTTTTGCACTCAGTTACATGATGATTACCTCTGTAAACACTAACACATTTAAAAACAGGTGGATTCATTGTGATTTATATAGTCAGACAATATTTTTTGTCTGTTTTTTTTTGTCAGTTTTAGTGACATTTGTATTCTGTTATTTAGATTTACTTTCCTAAATACAAGTATTTAATGAAATAAAATCCAGCACTAAAAATATTTTTGCAAGTGCCTCTCAAAACATGTGCCAAATGTTTAAACATGCAGGAGTATATAAAGCAAATGGAGTAATGAACCGTAAATGTTGCATGTACTGTTTGCTCATGTCAATGACAATAAAATTGGTTTCTATTAGTGTCTAAAAATGACTAGAAACATGCTACACCATTTAAATATTAAGATTTACAAGAAGAATGACACCAGGCACATTAATTTGTTAAGTGTGGTTAGTACTTGGGTTGAGATCTGGTGAATGTATTCACAAAATTTACATTTCAACTACAAGTGCACCCCTGGTCCTTTGTTATGTTCAATTAGACAACTGCAAGGCTATAACATTGTTTATAAGTGAAACATCTGTGTTTTAATGCCCTTCAACTAATTGCTATCATTTATTTAACACTCACAACTCTCCAAAACCAAAAGAGCCTCGGCTGAAACCGGACAGCATGTGAGATATTCAGAGACAGAGTCACATTCTAGTTTCAGTGCTTATAATTTCCTGTTGAGCCTGTAAATCAGTTAAATGTGTCTCTGACGGGCTTCCTACTCAAATATCTATTAGAATGGATTTTGTTACACTCCTCATCCGTCCTTGTGTATAATGATGTGCGATATGTGCATATGAATAGCAGAAGAAGAGCAGGCCCTTTTGTCTGCTGTATTGGCATTTCTGTATTCACCACATGGAATAGTTCCATTTGAGAAGTGAATTGTGTGTCAACATATCCCTGCTTCCTATCTTCCCTGAGGCGTTTTTCTCAATGCAAAGCTGGCTTTAGCCCCTGCTGACCTGTGTAGTTCTGCAGGAAGATGCTGTTAGCCCTGGGAGAAACAAACATAAAGACAGTCCCTCTTTCTAATGCTGTCTTTATTAGTAATGTAGGCCCTGTGGGTGTGCCTCGTTTCTTCTGAGCTCTGCCATAATATCTCTGAAGACCAGCAGCACTGGATTCATTGAATCTACTGAGAAGAATGAAGAATAGAGCCTAAAATCCCTCTCCGTCTGGTTAATCCAAAACATTACAACATAGAAAAAAGAAAAAAAAAAAAACCAAGGAAAACTACCAATGAAAATAGCAAATTCTCTGAAAAATATTTAGTGTGTGTGTGTGTGTGAGATTGTGTGTGTTTGGAAGCATCATATAAAATTTTGTTGAGATGAATGAGTATTTGTTCTCTTTGCTTATTATAGTCTCTGCTTCAATGCATGAATGTATAAAAAAAAAATCACTAAACATTACAAATGTGAGATGTCACTGTACAGTTCATAAAAAAAAAATTAAAAATCATCAAGACACTTGTTGGGCCCCAATGGCTTGATTAAAATCAGTTTATAGTGTGCATCCAGAGCTCAGAGTCCATATGTTTTAAATACAGCCAATGATATGAGAGTGTTGCGTTATCATCTGTCTCTCCACAGAGGACAGCTACTTGTTTGACTTTGGGCAAGGACATGGAGAAGCAGACCAGCGCCACACGGGACATCTGGATTTTCACACTTCTCCACACCCATGTGTAATCGACAGCGACAGGCAGTGAGTGACAGCATCAACTCTGAGTCTGAATACTCAGGTGGACAATGATTCTTCAATCATCTCCGTGACTGGAACAGATCAGCGTCCTCACTGCGTGGCAATAATACTTTAGTCACACAAGTTGGAGCACAGTCTTTTCAATGGGGATTGTGCCAGTTAAAAAGCCACGTTTACATTGTTTGTTTTTCAGGAGATGGCAGGTTATTTAGAAGACGTGTGACAGCTGCATTGTGATGATAAGGTTTTCATGAAAACTGAATACACATACAATGAATCTCAATTGAGAGCCATCTTTCCTCATATATCAGATATGAAAGAGGGCAGAACCAGTTACTGATCAAAGTATGGAGTGATAAATTCAATCTGAGCAAGGTTGGGAAAAAACATGCCACTACTACAAATATCAAAATAAATTAATTTTGTATGAAAAAAAATGTGTAGGAGGCAGAGATAATTAAAACACAGGCAATCAAATAACCCAATGAAATACCACTTTGAAGTTCATAGATTGACACTCTCCAAGTGATGATTCCATTATTTTATTTACTTAGTTGCAAGTCAATCTTAAGTTAATTAGGTTAAACTTAGATAAAATTAAACGATATTATATTGAAAGTACAAACTGTCACTAGTATAAAAATATATTTTATGTAATTTTAGAGTAGTTTATATTAACATTTACATGCATTTGTGTCAGACTAAGTACAGATTAAACAAGCAGTGTATAATGTTATTAAAATAGACAACTGCTGTGAGTGGCTGACAATATGTCAGAAATAGACACTTTAATCAAATTCTCCAGTTGTGAAGTTGCATGGACAAGCAGTTATATAAAACAAAAAAATGGTTGAAACAGAGTAGTTCAGGCTTTGTCCACGCTGTGACACCAGCAAGGTCTGGCACTGTGGGCCCCAGTTCTCTAAGACCTAATCAACCCACATTCAAAACCATCTGCAGTTCCAAAATTCACCCCAAGTCAAGGCACATGTCAGTTCTACAATTTATCAAGCATTCAGACAGACTTATCCTCTCCTATAATAGCTATTCTTGTTAACAAGTCAACTTCCACTATCGATACGTAATTATCATGCACACAAGTGCTAGACTAGATAGGAACCAATTGTACTGTATGCAGTATGTGGCACCGCAAGCAACAACTGTGGCATCCACTGTGGCAGTCTGCAGCACTGTCACAGCCTAAACAATATGTGAACATCCCTCACAAGATGGTCTCTTGAAGCTTCTAAAAGTTTTTCTCCCACATTCCCAGCTACCTGACTTTAGTCTGCCTGACAACCTGAAAATGTTAATACCTCTATGTAATAAATGAAACGCAGACAGGGCGAGAGAATAAACAGGTCTACACAGAAGTGCAAGAGACCCATCATTTCAGAGGCATTAAGTGAGACGGGATTCAATTTCGTCTTGCCTGCTAGAGCGTGTCCCTTTCGTCTGTCACTTTCACTATTTACTAGCAGATTCTGAGAAAAAGGATGCCATTGTCACATTTCCCACCACAGGTCTCTCCTGTTCCTATCACATGCTGGACATGGTGACATAGTTAAATCAGCATATCTATCACTGACCGTTGTCCTTTTGATGGAAGTGTACTGCCCAGCTATTCTCAGATTCTGCCTGCTGCAGGAAATAAGAGAATCAGCCCTTTAAGTCCGTGTTATGTGAGCCCAAGACCAAAAAAAAAAAAAATACATGGTAGTTATTTGAAAAAGCCAAATTATTAGGGTTAACAGTGAGAATGTAAATGACTGACAGCTCAGTCACTGTGATTATTAATAACCCTGTTATTTTCAGGCAAGGAAGGGCTGGAGGACTGCACTTAGCTTAGCAATAAGTAATAAAGTTTTAGCTTAACACAATGTCCCCCCCCCACCCTCCCCAAAAAAGTAACTGGACAGGTATTTTAAAATCCTTAAACTATATATGTTAACTTTATACTCATTCATGGGATGAAAACAATCCCACAGTAGCACCGAACAAAGAAAATGCGCCACAGTTAGTCACTTGATTGGGTCAACAAGTGTGTTTCTATCCACCTGTTTATATGCTCATCTTCAATTTGTGTATAAAAACAGTGTAAATGCTGGACATTTGAGAAAATCTCAGAATCTAGAAAAAAAATGTTTACATTTCTCTGAGGTGGAAAATTGGAATATAGATAGGAGCACGCTGTGACTTAGATAATCAATACAGGAACCAAACAGAAATGCCACATTTTTGTTGTTTACTACTCTTTTGTGTCAACATCTAAGGTTTTTTTAATTCTACATTTTTACGTTTTTTTAAATTCTACATTTGAATAGAAACCGAACTAATATCCACAAACCAGGAATAATAATAATTATTATTATTATCATTATACATGATTCCCAGAGATGAAACATTTTGGTGTGAGCCTAACTCTATATTATAGATTTTCTACACAGACTACACAGTAAAAAGATTAAATGAGAATAGGATATTGAAAGTTTTTTTTTTTTTTTTTTTAATCTGTAGGTACAATGTTGAAACCTGTAGTGAACAGAAAGATTCAACTGCAAGTACATTCTTTGTTTCTGCTCCCAAGTGAGACTTTTCTCAGGTCAAAGACTTCATCCACCCTACATGCTACTTTCTTAATTAAATGAAGCCAATTAAAAGGCATGATGATTCAAACATAGTTTTGTTTTCTTTGGTGAACAGCTGTGAAGTATCACAAGCACAATTTGTCACACTATAATGGATATTTATTGCTAATACAGTATTGGCACAGATCATCATTTACTTGACTGGGATCAGTCAGGTAACATTTCTGAACATTGCTTAGAAAAATATTTGACTGAAATGGGATAAGACCATTCCATGAGGTGGGAAGTGAACTTTTTATATTTTATCATATTTTTGTGTGAAACTACTGGCTGTTTCAGTCTCATGAATATTGCAGACTGTTTCACTGCATTCATAAAATATCAGACAAAACTAAGGTGCTTTACTTTTTGGAAGTACAAGCAGAAATCAGAGATGAGGTTGACTTGGCTTTAGCTGCTATCTCAGCACTCCCATGCAGAAACTACTTTCAGGATCTGTCCATGGTGCTGGAAGGCTCTGCTTTAATAATGTTGTCAACTAACAGACCTCCCAACTAGCAGTCCATGTACTGTCGCCTCATTCTACCTGCCTTTTGGTTCTTCATGTGTTGGAGTGTTAATTATTCATCAGCATTTTACCTCAGATGTCTTTTCACATCTTCAAGAAGAGAATAAAGCTATACATACAGTACTCTGAGCCTTTTGGAGCACAGTGGTACATAACTGCCGAATCAGTGCATCACAGACATTAAGTGAAAGCTACATTAAGTGTACAGCCAAGATTTTATTAAGGCAGGAAACCGTGCAATAATACAAATTCCCTCACTACCAATTTAACAGACAAGAAGTACAAGAGTAAAGACAAGAGTAGCAGGACACAATTTCCCCTGACGTACCAACTACTAATTAATTGAAAAATACTGCCACTTTACAGTAAATGTACAGAGGCATGTTAGCTATTTAAGTGTCAGACTTATTTTCCTCCATAAACAAGTTCAGAAAGACAGCTGAATGTGCTGTTCCCCATCCACACTCTGGGTCAGTTCTGCTGGACAGATGCTGGATAAAAGCTTATAGTTTTGCTCTTGGCCCCAGGATCCTCTATCCGTACATGCCCGACTCTCACAGCACTGATGAGACAGCAGATAGGGTCAGTCAGAGGAGGTATGGGTGACCCTACTTTAAAGGGCATTTACTTTTCTCAGTGAGAAACTGGAAATTAAAACTACCTGAACTCTGGCATAAATTCATGGTGTTTTAGCTATACCTGTTTTTTAAGCAGGCACTAAAATTTAAAAATAGTATTTGCAGCGGGATTGCTATAATGTTATGTAACGAATGAAACAGTTCGAGAAAATGAAGAAAAATGTATGTTTTCAAAATCTGAATGACACTTGGGATGATGGGGATGTGAGACTGCTTTCCTTCATTTGCCAGAATAAATGCAGAAATTGTGTCAGGGCAGTAATTAAATGCCTGCAACTAAACATCACAGAAAACAGAAAGCAAGAATCTGTAAATTAAAAAATCCAATTACTACATTCAATGCAATTACAATTATGAAATCATTCATTTTTGCTAATCTAACTACACAGCTCAATTTCAATGCAAAGTTAATGAAATTGCAGTAGTGTATATGTGATAAAACACAGAAAGCTAAAGAATTCCTATATTTCATCAATAATTCTGTCCACAAAGCAGTCTGAGGCTGCTCTGAAATGTGACAAGGCTTCTGAGGGAACCACAAATCCTGTCACATCTCTTTCTACATGTGTACCTCACCTCAGTAAACACCATATCCACGACTCAGCCAGCATTGCCATCCACTAAACAGCTAATGATACAAGGCCAAATTTAGTCTTTTTGGGACCCTTTTTGTATTGACTGGCTGTTAATTTTTCTTCTGCTTCTGATCTGTTTGCAGGTTGTTTTGTCCAACATTACAATCTGAGTTATAACATCCCAAAACCCAAATATTTTTTACAGCAATTAGAGATTTTCACCTACTATAGCTTTCCCAAGTTACATATAGCTAATCCATTAACTAAGATACTGTATGTTAATGTGACACCACATTACTAAAAAGACGTGGTTCTCAATCCTGGTCCCTTGCCCTGCTTGTTTTCTAACTATCTCTACCCTACACACTTCTGAATGGCTGAACATACCTGATCCAGGTAATCAGCAGTGAGTAGGGCAGGGATACTTGGAAAACAAGCAGAGCACGGTTCCTTGAGGACCTGTGTTACAACACTTGTGTAAAAGTATTTGTTATAATTCTTCTTTACCATCGAATCCCAACTGGTTCGGGTTGTTTTAAAGCTGGGGATTTTGGGTCTGGTATTTACACTGTGCTCTAAAACAATAGCAGATAAAAAGGGACAGCTACAAGGTGAGTAGGTAGAGGTGGCAACCTCTTTTATTGCCCTTGGCCTGGCACTGCATGGTGTGTTGGTTTGTGTCATCCAACCTGCCGTATTCCCATGCTGCACTTACTTCAGAAGCATGTGCCACTAATGGTGCAGTAACACTATGACTGTGGCCTTTTAGAACAGAGACAAAAGTGTGAGTAAAGTAGTAATGATGAATGTCAGCGGTTTGACCTGCATGGGTGTCAACTTAGAGAAAGAGAAAATGCACTGGTGTGGGGAACATGAAATGGAAAGTTCTCATTTGAACTCACTTCCTGAGAGAATGGCTATTCTCAAAGTGCCAGAGCTTTAAAGGGACTGCTGACATCACCTGTGAAAAGGCTTTAGAGTACCCTCAACAGCTCTGGCAGCACCTATGGTGTTTTACAGATGCCACTAAGGTATACTGTTTCCTGCTTTCTTTTATTCAACTGTTTTTTCAACTTCAAATTCCTGTGAAAATCTACTAACAGACCATTGCTAACTGATGTTAGCAGATTCACACTTAAAGTCCTCCAACCTAAATGACAATGTAGATTATCTGCCCTTTTCTCATGTTCCACATTGGCAAGTGCACCATACTTTCATTCAGCCCCCTTCTAACTTCCTACTCTTGCTTCTCATGATGGCCACAGTCACTGGAATTCACCTAACTATAGCAAGTTACTGAGGGTTGTGAAAACCTACCGGCACAACGAACCTACGGACTCATTTCTGACATGAAGGCAGTCTCTTCAGACTTGTTGGTCCTCAAAATATTAATTATGTAAGCACAAAGCTTTTTCGTCATTGATCTTATCATTGTTAGTCACTCTGGTTAACCAAACTGCATGCTTAGAATGAATGTTTTAGTGATTCCTCTTCTTTTGTTACAGTCTAATTAGCCATCAGAATATGTAAATGTGAAGGTGGCACAAGTGGACAAGCACAGTGAAGAAGATGCATATCATATATGGCACGATTATGAGCCGTGGTATGTTAAATTAAATCTGGAACAAATCAAGTAGGAGTCTTTTTGGTGTTCCATTGAATATTAATTAAGGTAATTAACTGAGGTAAATTGCAATTTAGAATGTAATTGGTAGTGAGATGACATTTGAAGTTCAAACAGGACTGAAATGCAGTCACCCCTAACCATATGCTAATGGAGTTTTCCTAATCTTTAGCCTCACTTTTCACTGGATTTGATTTTAGTGTCCAATTAGTTTTGACCAAACAACCTCTAGCTTGGCATTCAGTGTAACAGAAAGGAGTTTGCGGAAAAATAGCAAGACAGGTTAGTAGGGAAAACTATAAGAGCAAGCCTATATACTAAATTTAATAAAAACGCATCAGTAGCAAGAAGTAGATGCTAGTGGGAGTGAGTAAAATAAGGGGAAAACTCAACACAGGGAGCAAATACACCAGGCTTAGAAATGGGAGCTGAAGGCTCTGTGCTTACCCACCAAAGGTAAGCTTTGTACTGGTCCCTGATTGAAGAAAATCATACAGTATGGATCTGTTTTACTGCCAAAATAAAAATTCTCTCCCTGTGCTCCAAACACAAGATTTGGGGCTAAAGGAAAGACCTGATTGTCTGTTCTTTCAAATATTGAAGTGGTCACACTGGAATAAAAACTGTCTGACTAAGAGTGAAAATCAAAACAGGTTCTTTTATTGTTTGTTCCTTTATAAAGTGTATGATATGAAATCAGCAACATGTAGATTTACCAATACACAAAAGGCCTGAGAAAGCTTTTTTTACTGTGCTATTGAAGCCAAACAAAGAGGTGATACACACTTAAGATTGAATATGAAGGAACCTCCAGAAGCTTCTAAAGAAAACATGTACATTACATTTTTCTACTGTCTGCACAATAATCATATTCGTAGGGTCACAGTTAAGTGAAACACACAATAGCCACATCATAAAGCATGGGGCCATTTGACATCCATGTGTCATATGCACAGTTAGAATGTGTTGGTCCACAGAGAGACTGAAAAATCTCCTGGTTTGTCATGAATTGACACGTTTTTTTTTTTTTTTTTTTTTTTTTAAATCTATGACAAGTATTAAGGGAATCAGGGAATAGAAATTGCATTTATTTTATAAGCCCCTATTCAGGTTAAGTCAGTGAGCTTTAAAGCAACAAACTCAGCCATATGAGTCAAGTACTGATATAGAAAAGACTTTTATTCATGAAAAAGAAGCCAATCCAAAGTTCTGAGAGTGCCACTGCCTGAAGTGGTGTTATCAAGTACATTATTTTGTCCAACCTAAATCCAAACCCAACAGCAATAATATTTTAAAAAGGTTCTTAATCATTTAACTTAATGCTTAATTTTAGAGCACAGATGTAAAAGTGCTTTACAGTTGTGTCTCCTCTCTGTTCACACTACACTAGTACCTGAGCAACTAGTTTGCACCACTTCACCACTTTAACATGTATGGACTCCAGGGAAAACAAGAAGGTTAAATAACTTAAATAACTTTATCCTTACATGACATTGGCACACTGTTCTAAACTGTATTCATCTCTATGAGAGCTGCAGCACACTGCAAACTCAGAGCATACTCTGATTATAACACATTACTGAACATAAAACTGCTCCCAAGAGGTCAGAATCTTCCCTCGCCTGCTTCTTTAAAACTCAGTGACCCCATTTTAAAACTTCTTTTTGAGTTACCACCACAAAGAGAAGCTGCTGCTGAAGGGAGATGGGTTAATAAAGGTAAATGTTGAGCTTGAGCACTGCCCATCAGAAATAGCTGGCACTAAAGACTTATTGATTAATCTGTTGCAGAATTGTCGACTCGCCACTTATCAAAATGTGTTTGTAAGCTCAAACATTCTGCTATTAATCTTTTGTCCCACTTTTGAGTAGTGTTTATATTGGGTTTAGAATGATGTGACATGGTAACTTATTTCACTTCATTAAGTCTACTGTTAGATTGATACATGAGGCTGTTCATACTCATGCTAGCAGCATGTTTCAAGGGACAACAATGTAGTTGGCTGGTCAAAATATCTCGACATCTATTAATGGACTGCTATAAAAATCCATACATACAGCACATTAATGTCCCTCCTGATTCTGTTAACGCCCTGATGTTTCATCCAGCAGCAGAGACAGGTTAAAGATAGGAAGATAAGGGAAGAAAAGAAAAGTGTAGAAAAGATAAACTTTTTTTAATTCCCAATGGGAAATTCAGGTAGATTTAGAGCAACAAAAAGGCGGCATTCCCAAGACATTCCCATAGGCCTCAGTTTTAGTCTCAACTAGCAAAAGTCAGCATGCAGACATCCTAAACTAAAATGGTGTGTCAAACATCAGTACTTCTAACTGTCTAATATATTTGTCATTATCATTTCTGACATTTGTCAAAAGGCAAATAACACACATTATTTGCTGATTTGGTAACAGGCATTGAGAAAATCTCAGCAATAGATATACTTTCTATATATTACCTAAGCTTATATATATATTACCTAAACTAGTTCACAGTTTCAGTGCTCTGCTAGGAATGTTTACACTGATCTGACACAGTGTAAACCTAAAGGGAACTTACAATTCTGACAGTCCACACTAAAATCACATACAGCAGCCCTGGTTGTATCTAGAACGCCATCTTTTGCAACATTTAAAATAAGCCTGCATGTCCAAACAAATGGCCTATCAGCTTCTCTACACTCTACACACAGATCCCATGCCCTGCAGTAACTGTCTGAATTAGAGCCATTAATCTATTGCACACTCCAGTGCAGTAACGAAGACACAGAAGTCCTACTGTGTGGACCAAATGGAGAAGTACATATATCTAAATTTAGGTTTTGTAGAGATTGAGACAGGGAACAGCTCTGAGATGGAGAAATTAAATGAGGCAGGAAATGATGTTGAGGCCACTGATACCATCAAACCTTCATAAATCCTTGATTATACATACAGCATAATGTTGAATTCTAAATGTCTAAGGTGAGTCTGAGGAGAAAATCACTCAGCTAGCCTTGATAATTCATTAAACCCATGTAAAATATTATTAAGTCAAGGCAGAAATCACACCTTTCTCTGAAAAGCCCTTGGTAGGTGCTGCAGCAGCAAAGGCTCACAACAGCAAGAGCAGAGTACATAAAGGGTCAAATATATTCTCTTTTATAGTCATCAAATCCGTTAGGCAATCAAATCCCCACTTGAGAGCGTAGTGTACAGTTTAATCCATTAATCAGAAAGTCTCAGAGATGGAACTGCGGTTTAAATTAACCCTGAATGATTGCTTCTTTTATGTCCCTGGTGCTTCAAAGTTTTTGGCTCAAAGTAAAATTCAACAAAAACAAAACTGGTCTTTATATTTCTGATCATTTTGATGTTTGTTGAAAGATTTTAACTATCATGTGTGCACCTAAGTGTACTACAGAAACTTCCAAGGCAGTTGAGATTCAATAGCTTAACATCTAACATGAGTCCCAAAGCACAGTTCCCAAAGACCAAAGTCCACTGTATGCTGAGATTAAAGGGCACAAAACAACAACTTGCAAACTAAATACACAGTATTTCTTCAGTTTTAAAGTTTTAAAAAATACTCTACAACTCAATATCATTTCTAAGCATTTACATAGATTTAGCCTTGAGAAATAGCTTTGAAAACGTTGTTGATTAATTGATTGACAGAAACTGAATCGGTAATTTTAGTTATTCATTCAGATAAGAAAGAAAAAAATGACTAACTTTACTGCTGCTAGCTTCTCAAATGTTAGGTTTCACTTATTGTCAGTTTAATAATAAAGTAAATTGCACTTTGGACTGGTTGCTGGTTAAAACACCACTTTGGGTTCACAAATTCTGATGGGCTTTTCAACAAAATCTCTCTTATCTTGTTGACTGTTATAAATGGAAGATGAATCAATAAGGGGGAAAAACTGTTAGGTGTTCCTATAATCTGAGCAAATATACTTTTTATCTTTTCCCCCTCACACAATACCTCAGTGAAATAAATGTTAGGAATGAGCAAATAAATACATCTTCGTTTATCACCATAAAGCATTTAACTGCAGTCAATATGGTCCACATAAGAGCTTTATAGCAAAATAAGCCGTTAGGATCCTTGTGCTATGGTTATATGGCTTGTCTGTGAGATGAATGATGGGGATTATTCATGGTCCCTTGGAGACGGTATAAACTGATGACTATTAAGGTGGGACTCATTGGCCTCCTCTTCACTGGCAGTGACACCAGAGACTGCCTTGTGTGGGCCAAGGGTCAAATTGGATCAGTTTGAGGTCAGTGCTGACACGGAGGCCTGGACAGGTTCTCTGAGTAATTAGGTAAGGGAGGAAGCCTGGCTGCCTCAGACTGTTAGCCTCCACTGCTGAATGCCACTGCATTTCAACTTTCACTATCAGTCTGCCTTGCAGGGGCAATAAGTGAGACTTTTGCCACTCCATCGCACAAAATGGCTATAATATATCTAGAGGGAGTTGATAGAGTTGTTGATAAATAACCAATGACACCATGATTACATCACAACATGCTGACCCTTCTGCCACTGGAAACTCACCCTCTGGACCACTCTGTCTGTATGCCAAGAAAGATGTCCTGCCAGTAGGCACTCCAGCATGCTCCCACATGTCCCTAAAGCCACTTTTTCACCTCCAGCTGCTCACAATTTTAAATCCTCCTCAAGACAGAGCTGCCAAACCAGGCAGTACATCGACATGCCCAAAACACACCACTTACTGTAAATACATATATACATGGTAGTTTAATGCATTTTTTCCAGTGTCCCAGAATCCTACGTTTACCTGAGTTGATTGATGTTGAATTGATGGCTAAGCAGCATTAGCTGGGCCTGAAGGAAACTGCTGTAATATGGCAAAACTGTGTGTAGATGATAAGTTTACAGAGCACATTGGCATAAGTAGCCTCATGTGCAGTGTATGGTGTGGGATGAAAATCAACTGCTAACCTTGCTGTTGTATCTGGATACCTTCTGTGGTGCACAGACATACATTTATGTTTTAGTGCTGTCAGAACCCATCAAATCCAGACTTTCATGACTTTTGTATTATTATTACTGGGGATGCAACATTTCACAATTGCACTGCTCAGTACGTCATTGACAATAGATGTTTGTGAGTTGCGGAGTTTTTGGTTATAAATATAACTAGTGTCCATGCATTATATTTATATTTAAATATCTCTGAATTGGCTGGGTTTCTGTGTGCTGAGCAGGTAACACTGTCATTCAAAAAGCAAAAAAGCAACAGCCTAGCACAGAGGGGATGTTCATTGCCAAGGATTGGCAGTGTTTGTGCATTTTCAATGGTTAAAGATTTGGACTCTCCTCACTTTTTAAAAACGTTCAAGCTTCCTTACAAATCCTCTTCTGCACTAAGGGGATTCCTGACCTTTACAATAAATAAATAAATAAATAAATCACTCTGACAGCCAGGATATCAGAAGTTAACCAAAAAAAAAACAAAACTGTGCACTTGTATTTATATAAGTTTGTGAAGGAGCTGCCAGTTACAGCAGATGAAGAACCATAACCAACAGCTCCAAATGTGACAGGTACCAAAAACAAAAAGAAAAAAAGATGATGAGTCAGATCTCATGTTTGTCTCAAACAGTACTGCTGCTGGTGTGTGCCTCAATACATTAGCTTGTGACAGCTAAGTTAAGACAGCACCTGGACAATTTATATCCCCAAAACAAAGAGAAGCCAAAAAATCTAAACTTGAGTCACTTTACTAAAGCACCATCAATTCGGCTCATACAGTGCAGCTACAGAGTTGCTCAGTGTAAAAAGCACAAGACTGTGGTTAACAAAGCCAGAGCCAGCAACTTAAATGCTGTTCTATCAGAAAACACTATAACAAGGAGTAAATGTCAAAGATATAGGGCTGCTTAATGCAAAGAATAGAGATGGTGTTTCACATTGCAGAATCACTGGCTGTAACTTAGCTGCAGGGCTACAGATGTCAACAACTTAACTCAGTTCTTTCAATTTAAAGGTGCAATGTGTGAAAGATTTAGTGGCATCCGGTGGTGAGGATGCCGAGTGTACAGTGGCATGATTGACTGTCTAGAGCCAGAGTCTGGTTTGTCCATTATGGGCTACAGAAGAAATATAGTGGCACAACATGGCTGCATGTGTGAAAGGAGACCCTCTCCCTATCCCTAGATTTAAAAGATTCTAAGATTAAGAAAATGCAGTGGTTGGTATTTTTGGGTGATTACACACTAAGGACAACTTATCTATGAATACTATATTCCATTTCTGCTACTGGATCGCTCTAAATATTACATATTAAGCAACTGTACTTACTTTCAACTAAAAACAGAAGCACTTTTTGACAAGTACAAACTTTCATTCAGATCAGAGATATATTGTTAGCATGTGTTACTGGATCCTAAGTAAATGCTTTTATTGTAAAAAATAATTTCACAAACTGATGATGACTGACTGATGGAGTCATTAGTATGCAGAAACCTCTGAGCAGATAATAATCTGCTGTCTGACTCAACCACACAGTTGCAGGCAGGGAATAAGCTGCATCTACTCTAGGTGTTCCGCATTCTGCTGAGTCTTTATGGGATGCTCTGATATGCTTAAAGAAGCTCATCCAAAATTTCACCACCTCAGCAAAGCCAAGTGTGCAGGGCTGTCCTCAGATGCCCTAGCCCAGATATTTGTGAATTTGATAAGACTTACTCTGATGTCTTTTTTACCTGTGTGGGCTGACCAGGGGGTGGAATTTCATGTTGTATTTTAAAGCTTATTTTTTACAGTTCCTCCCACCAAAGCCAATATACTAGTTTTCATTATCTGAGGTAAAAATTCTTTGTAATTAGTAAAGTGGTTTTAGAGAGAACAATAGGACAAGTTCAGAGAGATCATGCATATTTTCTCCCATGAGTCAGCCAGCTCAGTAGTTAGGTCAAGCAGAGAGCTTACAATAATGCAGATGAAGTTCTGGTTTCCTTAATATAAACACCAAGAAATTACTGAGCATACATTTTTATTTTTGCATTTATGAACAGGCCGTGCTGCTCTGCCATCTACAGAAATTTGCTGACATTCTGAATGTTCTACTTTTCTGTTAAGGTTTTTTTTTTTCAGATTCTTTATGAGCCCTCAAAGAAAAATTCATCTTTCCAAAAGCTATAGACACACAACTGTGTCCCCGAGCCAGACAGACAATCTCTTGCTCAAGGACACTTGAACAGCAGATGCTTGCTGTCACAGGTGACAGATTGTTATCGGTGTGACTGAAGGATGGTATCTCCACATCTCTTTGTGCTCTGACAGCGATCACAGGCAAAATGTGAGATTCGTATGTATCATCCATTAATGTTGCTTACTTACTGTTGATAGATTTCACAGGACACACCCTAAAACTTTGACCATGTAAATATATATTTAAATATGATACAATCATATTACAGTTCAATGGAGTCACACCTTACATATGGCCTTTAGAAAGTGTTCAGATCATTGCACTTTTCGCACAATTTACTGTGTTGTAGATTTAATTTTGAATGGATAAAACTGCCATTTTTACCCATCATTTTACACTAACTAACCCATAATGACAAAGTGAAGTTTCTGGCCAGCTTCTGACTTACTAGCAGGGTGAACTTGTACTACTCTGTGTCAAACCTTACTTCATCTTTCTTTTACAGTAATTACCTGAGGCTTAGCAGCAGCATCTCCACAGAGGTACCCTTCAGTCACGGGATCACATGCTAATGGATGTACTGAGACCCAAGAAAAGGCTGTAAATGGCAACTAAGAGAGGAGAATTACCTTAACCCATCCATCCATCCATCTTCTATACCCGCTTTTCCTGGTTCAGGGTCACGGGAATCTGCTGGAGCCTATCCCAGCTCTCTCTCAGGTGGAAGGCAGGGGTACACTCTGGACAGGTCCCCAGTCCATCACAGGGCCACATAGAGACAAACAACCTCACACACTCACACTCACTCCTATGGGCAATTTAGAGTCACCAATCAACCTGACATACATGTTTTTGGACTGTGGGAGGAAACCAGAGTACCCGGAGAAAACCCACGCAAGCACAGGGAGAACATGCAAACTCCACACAGAAAGGCCAGGATGCGAACCCACGACCTTCTTGCTGTGAGGCAACAGTGCTAACCACTCAGCCACCATGCTGCCCTCTTTACCTTAACCCCTTAGTAGGAAATGAAAACAGTATGAAAATATATATATTTTACAGCTGAACATCCATATGACCACATTTACAAAGTCTTATTTCAAGGTGAATAACTGCATATCTCAGAAGACAAACTAAAGCAAATGCTGTACAGTAATTAGCAGCAGCCAGATGTACTGCAGGCTTTGCTACTCTATCCTATTTGCTGAGAGCATAATTATGAATTGCCCTTATCAATATGAGTGGACATGGAGGTTTTCACTGGGTTTTAACATTCAGTCAGGGTTTTTGAAATCCAATTTCTTTCTGTAATAAATGGTTTGATAAAGTCATCCATGGAAAACAACCCTGAAGTCTCTATTCTTCTTCTCCAAGTCATATTTCCTCAGCAGCTGAGTTGTTGAATAATGGTTCTATCAACCTGTCAAGAAGTTTTTTTGATAAGAATGCTAAATTATCACACACATTTTGATGGTTTCAAACCAAGTCTCTGCCATTTGTCTCTAACTGCACTTAGACTACAGTTACACAAAACACACTTTATCTAAATTAGAAACAGAACAGAATAGATGGAAATTGTAATAGTATGTTTCTCTCTTCTCTTTGTTTGGGGAGTTTTCTGTCAGTCATGTTCGTAAACCTTGAACTAACAGCAAAATAAAATAATGTTTCAGCAACTTTTTCCTTAATTTATCAATAATCACATTTTGCTCCTGCCTCAGCTCATTCAATTCTGCTTCTGGTGCGTTAATGTAACTGCAAAGTTGCTGCCCAGATGATGTCAAATATGGCAAGTTCTGCAATTGTTGGTCAACTTGTTCTCTTCTCAGCAGTTTTATGCCAACTATCTTATTGTATTGACAAGTTTTAAAATGAAAAATAGAGCACAGAAAAGTTAATGCCCCAGTTGTGAATGCCCCAGTCAAGGTCATCAAATCTCAAGGTCTAGTCAAGTTGATGGGCATTGTACATTTTATGAAGTTTATAATTTTTATACTTTTGCTACCTTAAAAACTCAGCACTGAGAAAATTTCTGCAATAAACGTGTGAGAACATGACACCATCTGCCTCATTTATACTGCGGGCAACAGAAAAAAAATATTTTTATTAGTTTCAAGAAGAGTCTGAATATTAGTGGCATTGTAAAACTCCAACAGCTGTCACTGCCTTCAAAATGTCAAGCATCTAAATATACAGTACACTGGAACATATTATGTGTCTTTTACTAAGCTGAAATCTTTTTATTCCATCGCTTCTACCCGGAGTCAGCCGGCTGGTAAATATGCCACTTAAATCCATTAGACATTGGCTCATAAAAAGAGTAATTATTTGGAGTCCTGTGCTTCCATCCGGTTAGTGTAAGAGTCAATTAGGGTGAACAACTGAATGTTAACTGGCTCATTAGATGGCAGGAAAGAAAGCAAATGTCACATTTCCATAGGAGTTCTGCCCCTTCGCACAGCAGCAGGCCAGTTTAAAGGAGTTAAGACAATCCATTCAGAGTTTCATAATTTGTGCTGTAAACCAAACATTTGGCAACAACATTACTATATTAACAACTGACAGTCAACTGTTAAACTCACACAATATTTTCAGTATTTTGTGTCCTATATTAAAATACTATTTAATAAGTAATCAAAGTTGCATACATTAATTTTCTTTCTAATTTACTTCTACTGAGAGACATGTTTAAGGATTATTATGACAAGCCAAAGCATTTCTCAAGGAAATGAGGTGTTATAACTAAGAAAAGAAAATCATCACCTTAACAGCATAAAAAAAGACCTTGTTCTTAAAATATATTTCTGAGATCCACTGCAGATGACAGCATTCAACATAGAATCAACCCAAGCTATAAAACAGTTGTATGCTCTTCTGATCAGCCTGAAAGTTACTTTCACCCTGTACTGGCACATTTTAAAACCAAGTGGGTAAGATAAGAAACAAAGGCGTACTTCTGTCTCTTTAAGAATCCAGCCAATAGTCTTCTACTATTATAAGACATTTATAGGCAGCTACTAGTCTTAATGGTAGACCTAATATAGAGAGGGCTCACTCGCTTTACAGATACAATGTTGTTATAAGATTTATGATTTCATAAGTTAAAGGAACTGCTGCAGCAGCTCTGTAACTGTTGTTTGGAAGAATTTTGCTGGTTTGTGACTTGTGTTGACTTATCAGTGACAACATCACACATGTTGTCACACACCACCAAGGGGGTGTATAACACAAGGACAGTTGTAGCAATCAGACTTTTGGGGTGGTGATAAAACACAAGAAATAAGACTCAGTCTGGACAACGGAGGAGCAGCACTTCCTTTCAGAGGAAGCAAAGGAAGTGGAAACTCAAGTATCTCTACATAGCTGCTGGATGCAGCTACAGCTGTGATATTTTGCCTCTGGTCTATGAGCAGCAAAACCGTCCAATTGAAGAAAAAGTCTAATTCAAAAAGAAAGAACACTGAAATACAACAATGAAAATAAATGATCTGCAAATAAAACCTCCACAAATGCATGCAGACTCAATCAAATGTAACTGGTTTTCAGAGCAGGCTGAAGAAAATGTGAGGTAAGTGCAGCAAAAATGTTATTCAATTTTTATTCTCATCCATCTCTGTATATCTCCCATGACTCTACTGAAAGTGTTTTCCTATTGGCAAATGTGGCAGCACTTCGGTAATAAATCATGAGCAAAAGCCGTGGCCCCCAGCTCAGCTGACATGATTCTCAACAATTGGATTTCTCTTGCTGTGCATATGTTATCAAGACACCAGCACCATGAAGAAGAGGAGTTCAGCTGCAAATAAGATGCTGCTTACCACCAGTACAAACCTGCAATAATCTCTGTCCTTCTTCTATATATTATCCATTATTATAATTTTGCAGTTTCACCACCCTGATAAAATGTTTTCACCTCAACACTTCAATTTGCTGTTCATTCGCAATAGCCATTAATGAAGGATGTAGTTCATTCCTCTCAGGCAAAATGTAAAGCTATGTAAATTAAATCATGAAACTACAGTAGGCACATTTTGCATATACCCAAACCTTATCTTCCTTTGCAAATACACCTAATAAAACTCTAAGCATAACAATTGGACCTGTAAGCAAGGTTAAAAATTTGCAGCTGTGCCCTCTGCCTGCGCTATTTCCATCTCATCCAGCAAATGGTGAGAAGTGTTTAGTGAGAGGAGGCTGAAGGAAAAAAAATGCAGATTAGTCACCACAAATTGCATTTGTGCTTGCCAGAAAAAAATCCGGAAAACATGTGATGAGCTTCACACAGCTGGAAACAAATAGACAGCAAGCATGGAAAAGAAGGGAGTGGGAGTGGAGGTGGGTGTGAACAACAGATACTGTAAGAGTTTTCAAGAGACACAGAATGATCCACCGGGTGAAATGGAGAGCACAAGCCTCATCACAGTCAGCAATTCACAAACATAACAGCCCTTATAAGGACATGTTGCCTATAATTTTCTATTTTCCTTAATTTTGTTGTTTAACTTAGTTTGTTTATATGCTGTGATTGGAGGACGATGAACAGCTTTTTTTATGATGCACACTTCGAAAGGCTTTTATGTTTGTGGGGGATATACACAGAAAACACATGAAAACACAGAAATTCTTAATTTTGTCTTTTGTCTTTTCATTATGTTTACATCTTAGCCATATTAAGAGTGCCAACAAAGCCTGTCAAGTTGTGAGTCTCACTGTCAGTAAAATATTTGTGTGTACTAACAGATGGGGAGCAAAAGAGCATCAGAGCATGACAATGTAATGAGTCTACTAATCATAGCATTCAGCCAAGCAGACAGTAAAGCTTTTGTCAACAGTTACAATATTGGCTCTGGCCAAGGCAGGCAACAAGTAGATTTGGACAGTCGTCACTTAGGATTGGCCACTGAATGGAGACAGATATTGTAAAGGTGGTTCAGTCTAGGGATGCAGCGGTTCTCGGTTTAAAATTTAACCATATGGTTCATCATCCACAGTTCAATACGCGCTTAGGATTTTTGGTTTTGCAATTTTGCGTTACTGTGGATTTGCCACTGTGTGTGTGTGTGTGTGTGCCTGGCTGAGGCAGCCTGCTGCAGAGAACCCCTCTCCAAGAGTACAGATCCAATCACTGGCATGTCCCACCCCCACCCCTTTGTAATTGGACTGTAAGTCACAGAAGTGCTACAAAGAAAAAAAGGAAAGAATCATGGTGAGTGGAGTCCAGAGGCAAATGTCTGAAGAAGCGCAGTCTTCAAATCTGCAATGTGGGGACATTTCAGGCTTGCTGTTAAATACAAAGACAAAGGAAGAGAAAATAGTTAACAGAAATAAGACTGTCTGCAAGCATTGCCCGACCCATAGCCCATATACAGCTGAAAACACTTCCAGCATGAGCAAGCATCTCCGCTGTCACCACCCAGCTGTATCGCTTTCTGGAAGCAGGACAGTTGAGCAGGTAGGGCCAGTGAAAAAGCAGCGGTCTCTCACAGATGCCAGAACCCATAGTGCCAGTTCAGAAGAAACTCTCTTTGGTAGTTGGAGATGTGGGGTTTCATCACCTAATTAAAACGCTCGATTCACATTACACTCTGCCCTTTCGCACATATTTCAGCAACAATGTAATTCCTGTACTTTATGAAACACCGCACAAAGGCATTGAACCGGGTGTGACTAAAACGCAAAACCTCACACTGAGGACACTGGAGATCAGAGTTACCTCACTGTGATGAGCCATTTTATGTCAGACTGGCAAATACAGAGCGCTATACTGCACAAATTAGTTTGAATACTAAAATGTTCTTTTCATTTGAAAGTATTCTCTTACACAATACACCAGTCATACTGGGATTTGTTTGGAATTAAAGGATTAATTTATTTTTTCTAATTAGCAAAATAATAAGAGAATTTTGCAAATAGTAAAATATTTTTTTTAGGCACAAAACATGTACCAAAACCGTGACCCAAAAACGGGTCACCAAAAACTGAGATACCAACAGAACTATGGGCTGACTGAACTGTTGCATCCCTAGTTCAGTCAACACTGCATGATGGCAGAATATAGTGTTATTGCACAGCATTAATTTGGTCACCTGATTGTCTTTTGAGGTAAAGCTCCAGAGTAGACTGTGAAACAGAGGCAGTGAAAATAATCTGCTAGTACAAGATGTACTACAGCCTTTGCTGACTACTCTGTGAAATCTGTTTAGCTTCATAATGCAGACCACACAAAAAATGCTTTTAAACATATACCTGCAATATCAGCACACTACTGCAGCTTGCTTCTTATGTTTGTGTTTGATAAAGGAAAAATAACAGCTAAAAAAAGAAATAAACTCTGTGAACCTTCTCAACACAGGTTCACTGTGTAGCTTCAGCTTTCTTATGCACATTCATTTCTTTATGTTCAGACATTTTCTTTGGATTCTGAGTCTGAAACAACATTAACGTTGATTATGAAGTCTAGTGACAACTAGCCCTGACACTGTTAAATATTGCCTTGATGACATCAAATATTTGAGGTCACATAAAACTAATGATAATTTGTTTGAGGGCTTCATTTCTGGCTCCTCAGCTGACACTGAATAAATTAACAAGGGCAATGACAGGGCAATTTTTTAATTTACTGTAGCTATGACAGAGTTTTAGTAACTTATCTCCTAATGTGTTTGGACTGCAACTAAGGATTATTTTCATCATTGATAAATTGCAAACAGTGAAAAATAGTTTATTTTATTCCAATAGCAGTCTAAATCCTAAACTATACTGACATAAAACCAACATAAAACTGTTACTAATCATATTTCAACCATCAAAAAGCTAGATGAAAATGTATTTCTTATGAAAACATGATTGCAGATTCATTTTTGATCAGCTAAGCAATTACGTAACCAATCATTTCAGCTCCAGTTTAGATTAATGTAGCCTGCTTTATCCCCAATATAACAACAGAGTCGACATAGTATAGTCGACTATTTGGATATTTGTTTTTTGGGTGGGTAAAGTATTAGGTTTTCAAACTTGGATTAATAATACAAATAATATCTTAATTAATACTAACAAACATGGAAATATGTAACATCTCAGCTTGGGTACAACTTTCCCCGTACTCATAGAATGTCATTCTAGTTGACCATCAAAATATGGTGGCAACACTTCAACACACTTGAACACAAGCAACATGTCAAATATACTATTTGAAACTGGCCTACCATGGTGGCACAACTAACAGAAAAAGCTACCCAAATGCTATAAGTCACAGGCTATTGTTTAATGGACAGAACCTTTTCACAGACTTAGCTTAGACTATTTAAACAATAACAACACATGATACAAACAGGCACTTACCGTACTTAACTTGGAAAACAGTTACAACCGATCTGAATAGTAAGAAATAGAAGAGGTTGGAACAGCACTGCGGCTGCTCATCAGTCCTAGTGTTTATGCAGAGGACTAACAACTAACATGAACACTATATACCAATCTCTGTCATCTGTATAATAAATAACACCAAAAAAACTTTCCAGTATTGCCCATTATTTAGCGTATAGGGCATATCACAAGGAACAGAAATAAGTAAACATAACACTCTGTGCAGGAATGTTTTAATAATGTAACAAAAATATATTTTTGCTACTTTAAAAGCAAGTTGGTTTAATAGTTGTTGGTACTGAATGGCCGCTATTTTTTAATTTAAACCTAATATTCAAAAAATGTTTTATCCAAGGCTTTCTTCACCCGAGTCTGTGGGATCACACTTTACTGTTATGACATTATGTGTGGTTAATTAATATACCAACAAAGCAATGCCAAGAAGTTCAACACAGAATTTAAGCACCAAGGACAGCTCCTTAAGTATCCAAACATTGCACACATACACGGTAAAATCTACTTTCAAGCAGGAATGCTTGTTTAGGCAAATGCACGCGATTACCTCAACACTGCTTCTGGGAAAGGGTCTATGTCAAGAGATGTGGGTGATTAACGTTCACGTTTACATTCTAGCTCACAGTTTTTTGTGACCCTCAGCTGTCAACATGTTGAATAACTACACCTCCTGCTAACCAACGCAGAGAACTGTAGCTTGAAACATGATGCTGTATAAAGATCTTCCTACTGGTGATCTGACTTGACTGTTCCTCACTGGTTCCATTCTACACCACGTGTAGTTTAAATACATTATGAGGTGCTTTTGGTGCTTTACATTTTGTGTGTGTCTGTCTGTGCACAAAATTAGATTAGTTTAATAATGACTTCTTGTGATTCTAATACAAAACTCAATATGCTGTGACATTACAATGAAAAGCTTAATTCTACACTAAATGTTTCCTTGCATAGCTATAATTATATTATGGAAATTGCTATGAGATGTGCAGAGTAAGCAAATGGAAATTTAATTGTGTAATCTTGCAAGTAAGTATAAAACGTGTAGATCTCAGTGTCCTGTAATGTAAAGGGCAGTTATGGGAGTCGTGCCAAGTTTGTCAGCTGTGATATGACAATAAATAAATAAATAAACATTTTTATTCTATTGGTTCTATGGTGTTATTGACTGCAAATAACCAAAATGTATATAAAGTTTAGTACAAGTTATTATCGTCTACTCCGTTTAGCCTCTGTACACCCAAACAAAATAAATATATTCATGAACCAGTGAGACTGAAAAAGACAATGGATTTCTATACCACATGGCTTCTTACCCAGCACATATTACCAACCACTCATACAGTATTTAGGATTAGTGACCAGTGAAAGCAAACTTGATGGTGTTATGCTCCACCACCCACTGTATTAGGAAGATACATGGGTGATGACAAGGGGCATTTACTGTCTGAATGTGTTGGGCATCTATTTCAGTAAAACTTATCATTGCTTGGTGTAATGAAGACATCAACTAAGCTAAATATATATGTTTAGTTCTGAAGGTTGAAGCACAACCATTACAATTAAGCAGACAGTGTGAGGTATTTTTGGAGGAGCTTATGCTGGAGTTTCATTCCCCTTTTCTTATAGTCCTGCAGTTATTTCTAGAGACAGACGCTTTTCTGAACTTCAGTTAGTGCCGAATAAAGAATACAGTGCTTCACAATTAAATGGTGCTGCTTTAAAGCTCAACTCACTGTTTGGAGCTGGTGCTATTAACGATGCCATCTGTGATCCTTTTTTTAAGAGATGCTGAGAATGGCATCGTTTGGATCACTTCTAATTCTGCAGAAAACTGTTTGATAAGAGGAATGATAATCAAGATATCATCTGCTCTTTTGCAGATTAACCTTCATTCGGAAGAGACTACTTTCCAGTATATTTTGTAATCCACTTCAGATGCATTACAAAGCAATATTCTCTTTCATCTCTCAGATGCCCTATACACCAAGAAATTCCGCACATGGAGAACCTCAAGTCGAAGTGAAATCAAAGCTGAAATAAAAACAGGAGGGGTGTACTGCCTTTTCCCACAACACATCTCAGAGGACAGAATAAGAGCAATGGCAGCTTGTTTGTACCACCGACAGTTCTGATGTTTACAATAAGAGTGTCTTACAACAACAAAACACTGTCGCAGGAGTAGTTTTGTTTTCAGCAAGACAATGAATTATAGAATTTTACAAGCCTCAATACACACAGATATTGTAATCATTAAATAATGGAGAAGTAAAATGCAACTTATATTATTTTCACAAAATGGCTTTAAGGAAATTATTAGAAAATTCCTTTCCTTATTTTTATTTAATATAGTAGAAGACAACTGATGTGTGTCCTATTTTTTAACCAGTTTAGTATAAGCAGATGTTTATTATTAAAATAGAATTCCCCAATGATGTGATCAGGTTTCTGAGAACTTCTGATATAATTTTCTGACATGACTTTCAAAATACAACTGAGCTTAGTTTTTTCTTAGTATTTTCTGCTATTGAATCAAATGAACACAACACTCAGAACTGCTATTTCTGATCAGTTTTGAAGCTCTGGTTTGTGAGACTTTAAGCCACTTAGTACATCATAGATCTTTTCACTCCAGTTGAGACTAATTATAGCCTGACATTCTTGGGCAATTCTGATTGTTTCAAAATGCAGATTAAAAATGAGAGGTGGTAGTGCCTTTGCCTCAAGGTTCTAGACTTCAGTATAACCTGCCTGTGGCTGAAATTGTCTGCTAAAGTATTCACTTCTTCCAACAAATTTTAACAGATTTGCTGTCATGTGACCTCCCTTGAATATTTATTTATTTGTTATGATTGGTGGTGTTACTATCAGCACTGTTGTTGCTGTTACTATTACTGTCATTGTTTGCACTGACATTAGTATTGTTATTGCTGTAATTGTTGATTATGCTAGTGTACAGTAATTCCATCCATGCATTCATTCTCTATACCATTTAGTCCAAGGTTGCAGTGGGCTGCAGACAATCCCAGCTCACATTGGGTGAGAACTGAGGTACACCTTGGCCAGGTTACCAGGTCACAAAAAAGTGAGAATTTTTTTTCTTTTTTTCAGCCCTATGAGAAAAGTGAGTATACCATTTAACTGTAGCTAGAGGTAAGATACAGAAATTGGAACCCCACAACATGAATGTGTATAATGGTCTTAATCTTCACAAACTGCCTCATTAATATCATAAACCACAGAGGGAGAGTGGGACCAGAGCTGTTCCCTGAGGCACACCAAATACATTGCCCACATGAAAAGCTTAAACATAAGGCAGGAAACAAACATCTACCTGCCAAACAGAATATCCAACAAAGCACAAATGGTAATCTTCATCTGGCTTTCTTCAATAATGCATTACCTTGCCTAATTAATTCTGGAACAAAATGGAAAATGTAATTTCCATGTTGATATTGCATTATGGAGGTGACTTTCTTCACATTTAAGTTACTAAACATAGCGATGAACTACTATAATAGGCACATTATGGAAGCTAAAGAACAATAAACAACACAGAACACCCTCAGGTTATTATATTTTTCATTGTTTTACTGCAAAATAAGCTGTCTGTTTTCTCATTGTTGACTTTGCACTCTAAACTGGAGATGTAGCCTTAAGTGTTGCACACAGTATTCAGGATGTGTAAGAGGCCTACAGAGCAGGTAGCACCAGCTCCTCACAGGCAGTAGAAACAAATAGAATTATTTATAGGTGTAAAATATTTATTTGGGATCTGTCTGTTCCCCCCTTGCTAAAATATAATGTAGGTTATTCAGCAGAAAACCCAGAGCAGGCTGTAACATGGAAAGATTAAACTCTCACTGAAATAAAAAATAAACTTATTTCATGTTTTTTTTTTTTTGATAAAACCACAAGTTAATAAAATGAAGTTGTATGTAAATTACCAAGTAGTAGCTGGCCTTACCTAGAATACAAGTTACCCTAAATAAAAAAATCTAAAAATCCTAACAAACACTACTCCTCCTCACAACTTGCATTTAAAAAGTCGCTAATATTAGAGATGGAATACATAAATAGGAAATTCAGTGCACGGCCAACACTTGAATACTGGACTGGGTTTGAACAGTTTAGTGAAATTTTTTAATGAACTACATTGTTTGAGGTAAAATGGAAATCAATACTGACCTTGTTGTTCAAATACCTCTGTACTGTGGGTCAATAGAGTTAAAACTCTCCCTTACTAGCATGCATGGGAGATTTAACATGCTTTAGAGTGAACATGACACTGAGAATGTGCAGTTACATTTAAAATTGCTTTTTAGAAAATTCGCTATGGTTCTTTATGGTTATTAAGAAGGGCAGTGGACCATTTAGTTTGCTGACCTCTGTGTCAAAATGACAATTACTGTCTGTCATCTCATAAATCTGATTTTAATGACAACTTTATACATTAAACATCGTTTTAAGCATTTTCCTATTTGCAACTATTAAAATGTTCCTCCTTATCTGCATTTCTAAAGGTTTTATCTGTAAACAGTGAAAGGTTCTTGATTTTAAATGAATTTTATAGGTCAATATAGCAATATGAGTAAAATCTGACTTTTGAGTGTCCACCATGTCCTAATGTGATTTTAAAAAATCCATTCAAATGACAAATTTAATCAGAAACAATATTTAAAACGGGGCAGGATTCACAGCTTCCATGCCCTCAGCACTATCTTCCAAAGTCAGGCTTGCTTTAAAACACACAGCCACTTAGGTAATGTCCCAAAGGTACCAATAAGAAGTTGAAATGTGATGATTTTTAGACAGTCCAAAAAGAGACTTAATAATAGCAGTCTATCATGTCACACTCATTTAACTTTAAACATTTTCAGTCAGCCAGCTCACAATGAACCGAGTATGGCATCTACCTTCTGATACTGTCACTCCGAGCATCCACAACAGAGCCTGAGGTTTGATGATCATAAACAAAACTCCCCAAACCAGATTAAATACAGAGCAGAATGACAACTATTAAGTGGAATGGACTAGGCTATGTCCTGCCAGGCATTACTAGTCACTATGTGACCACTCTCCATTAAATCACCTCTGACCACTGCAGAAAATTTACTATAGAGTGAAGTGAGATAAGTAAAGCCGGCAATGCACCTGCAATGCAGCAGATATATCCAGCAGATCATTACAGACATTAGAAATAACACACATTGAAGGAATGAGCAGAATTCATTGTATGTAGCAGAGAATCTCTTCTTATAAAACGTCATGAAGTGCTGATAAAGAGCAGATGACCATCAATATATCTTGAGACTGGCAATGAGCACAGCTGACTTAAGCAGCAGTTAAACCACAGTGCAGGAGCTCAGCAGTTTAGATGTAATTATGATATAAGAGTAATAAAGCAAGCTGTCACATAAACTAAGTTCTTTGAGTAGAAATGGTTCTTTAATAGGCAGCTGAGGATGAACTGTGTAGAAAATGTGGACGTGTGTGTCAAAGCCAAGCTGAGTTTGGCATAAAGCTGGGATGTGTGTAAGACAGCAATGTCTGCACCTCTGGGACTTACTGTGAACACACCTGTTGACAGTAAGCTGCAGAGCATCTCCAAAAACAAAGGCAAATATGCAGCAGAACCATCGTTTAACTACAAACATGACATTCACTCCTACACAAACAAACAAACAAACAAAAGCATGGAAATGTTACACAGCACAATGCTCAGCCAGTACTTCTTGTACTATTAATAATGCAAACAGACAGGTATCAGGTTAGCAGCTTTAATAGAAATTAGCAGCTTTAGCAGAAATTAGCAGCAAACACACATGGCTGCAAACAGTGCACACACCACAGCAAAGCTGAGACATGAACTCACACCATGCATATTAGCACAGACAGTAAACTCATACCTTGTTGAAGTAATGCAAACATCTTGGAGTGATGTGGTTTCCAGCTGCAAACAACAGGACTAGAAATTCCACCAGCAGGCGGCCTATGAACTAACTCCATGCAATCTTTTTAATTTCCTCCACAAAAAATAAAATTAAAAAAAACGAATAGACTGTCAACTTGTTTGTGAAATGACACGTGCAGCAAAAGTAGCTGCATGTAACTTCTAACTTGCAGCGAGGGGCGCTGCGAGTTTAAACAGGCCGCGTTGCACAACAGGTGTGCTGGCCATTTCCAGACAGTAGGTCAGCTGACAGTGCAGCATGGGTTGACTTTGCTGTTTAGGTACACTTCCCACTAATATTTCTGAAGTTGAAAATAGTTTGTTTCATTTCTTTTGTGGCATAATGATAAAATATTAATCATCGTCTCAGTAATAGGCTTTCATATGGGTAGGTCATAGAGCCTAGAATTAGTTCATTTCAACTGGAACAATGAGACAAAACAGCTTAGTCAAATTAGCTGGAACTAATGTACAAAACAGATTACATGCTTCAGAACTGGTGAAACAGAGGCCTGGTGTGACTTTTATATCAACAAAAACTAGTATTTTACTTTAGGTCATGGATAATATAGCATGAATGATAATATTTATAAAACAGACACAATGTGTGCACACTGAAAACAATTGAATTATAGTTTATCACTGTGAACACTGACATTTTTAATCTTGGTCTCATTGTTACAGGAGTTGGTCAGTCAGTGAAACACCCTGAATTAAGATAACCCACTGCTTTCACGTGAAATAATGAGCAGGTCCTCCTTTGGCACCCATTAGTTAACCCTATCCCAGCTAGGTTTGACAGTCATTTTTCTGTACTGACTATATTACATTGCTGTTTCTGTCTTTTCTATGTGCTTTCTATTCAGTCTGACACAGTGGCAACTCTTCATTGCTCACTTTCTCAGCTACAATGAGTCAGGTTCATTTGTGCTGATAATGAAAATTTCCCAGTGGCACAGACTATAAAATACCTAAACTGAGAAGATGATGTAATTTTCTGTACTCAGAAAAATATATCAGTGTGTTTTTAAAGGAGCCAAATTGTACAGTGCAGTCTTAAAAACAAAATGGGAAATATATTGCTTTCTCTCCAATCAGTGATGATCTGTTTTCCAACACATCAGAAGACTGCAGATATTCAAAAATAGCCACACTCTTTATTTTAGTTCATGTGCGTTTTCAGAAAGGAGGAAAAGCCAACTAGAAAACCATGCATATCTTTGTACTGCATAAAATATAGTGCCAAGTGTGCCTAAAATAATCTCTGTTGCAAAAACATCTAATATTCATATTGCCTTATCTTTTTTTCTGGTGGTATACACAGTACATGCAATATGATAAACAAAACCATTTCTTTTTTCATATATTATCTATATATTATCCACCTCTATGTATGTCCATGTTTAATGAAGTGTCCTTGTAGAAAGAGAAAAATGTACTGAGGGGAACAAAAAGAAACGCTGTATCTGTGACCTCTGTAAAGCAGTACTTTACCCCACAATATTACTCCAGCTGTGTGTTTCCAGAGTCTTCTCTGTGAGCCTGTCCTTAGGCTCTAAACCATCATTAAGAAGCAGAGCAAGTCATAGCCTCTCTCAAACCACTTCAGTCTTTGTCTTCATGGTTCCACATAAACAAAAACCTCCTATGCTGAACCTGGCATTCATAAAATGTCAGAAAAATTGTCCCAAGGCTTTCTGGCCCATTAAATTAAGTCAGACATGCAAAACTGAACCTCTAATGAAGTACATTAACCTGGAGCACTGAGCATCCACACACAGTGCTGTGTTGTTTGCTTACAAGGCACCATGGGAAAAAAAAAACAGTGAAAGTGTGTAACAGGAGGGAAACGAGAGAAAAAGATACACTTGACAAGCATATTATAGAGGAAAAAAGTCTGCAGTGACTTGGTGGCTGGTATACACTGATACAGTATCTTTTTTAAGGATACAGAAGATGAAATGCTTTGTCCAGCATCACTGATAGCACTGACAATAGCAGAAGATGGAGGAAAAAAAACAGAAGTCTCTCTGGACCACATTTGTCTCGCCAACACAGCCGATGTTCCCACAGACGGCTGCGTCAGAATGAGCTATTGTCTGTCGAGCTTTTTGAAAAGGCTTTAAAAACGCATTTATCCAGTTGTACAGTTGAGATGATTCAGTGTTACTGACTTTCTATGGGACTCACGCTGGCAGTTAGTTTTAGACTAACACTGAGATCTGTCAGCTCTGACTTTGGAAAGCACAGAAAAATCTGTTCTGCTTCTGTCACAAAGTTTATTAAAACTGCATTCAGTGAGAGTTTTACTTAGGCACAAAAATGCCCTAATGTATCAGCAATGGTCTTTAGTGTTTGGTAGCGATACCGATGAGTAAATGGTTACTTTGCCAAGTGTTGAAATTTCTGGCTTTCAGGATTTCTCCTCCATCTCCTTCCATTTGCACCAGCTTTAAGCTGAGAATCGGTGCTAAAAGCCAACGCAGAGCCACAGCACATTTTGTTCTCATGCCAAAAAGCAAATTACACAGGACCGCTTAAGTTAATGTTGGTTCTCCACTCTATTTATCTAGCTTACTCATCTCCTGTTAAAATGTGTACTTAATTGCTGGCTGGCAAAAGCTGTGTCAGAGAAATGCTGATGTTCTTTCAGCTCCTTAGTTGAGACTGTTATGCTGCAAAATATAAGTTACCATAAATTCAGGGTTATTTATTCTTTCTGTATATTTCGTATTATACATTACATTTTTATGCCAGCCATGTCACAGGAGAGAAGTATGATGTGTCCTTACATATATACTGTACTGCAGTGTTTTCTTTACACAAATACACACACACGCACACACACACACACACACACACACACACATAGACTGACAGAATATATGGATGAATTTCTTTGCAGGGATGAAAAAGCAGTGCTGACAGAGGTGAGGAGCTCCCGGAGCAGTCAGATTTCAGTGCACAAGTCAAGCACCACTGAAATTACAACAGCCTTCCTGTATTCATGTATTAGTAAGAGACATACTCGGTCAATATAGAAGATTCTACTACTTAGATTTCTGATTATTATTAATTTTAAAGTATTCAATTAAATGTGCGTTAAAATGACATTTTATTTGACTAACATGAGGATAAATGTATTATTTTGCTAAAAGTCTATTCTCTGGGAATAAAATGACAAATTTGAAAATATATCTACATAACGCTGTTCACTGCTTTGCTTCAGACTCTAAAAAGTAAACAACTCATGGATAGATTTTCATGAATTTATGATCAGACATTTGCAGTTCCCAGACAATAAGTCCTAATGACTGCCATGTTTACCTATATTTACTATGCTACCATGCTAGGCTATGGGGCTAACAAAGCAGACATTATACCTAGTAAGGTGAGCATATTAGGACAATGATGTTAGTATTCAGCTAAAGTCATTGCTGAGTCGTGAGGCACTGAGTCATGTGCTGTATCCTAAAACCATGATTAAATGATAGATCAAATGTTACTCAGCTCTATCAGTTACAATAACAAAACACAGTCAGAATTACAAGGTCCCCAAGGGCATATGTTGGCCCATGATTCTACCATACACAACAGTTCAGGTAAAACTAAGGCATAAGCAATCATGTTGAAATCACACAGATTTGCCTGGCATACTTTAAACAGCCATGATAACATAATTCAACAAGAGTAGGAAGAACAAGACCCAACAGCAGGGTCTTCCAACTACCAGGCAACTGTCATCTAGTGAAATGGCTCCGGGGTGAAAGAACTGTGAGTAGAAATGCCCAGCTAATGTGCCCATGTCAGCCATTGATGTGTCAGTCACCACTGGGAATACTTGAATGTATTATTAATCATGGCCAAAATGTGACTGATTTTAGTCCAACTTAAAGTGGTAACTGAAGAAGGCCCACATAGGATATTAATCCCATGGCCTTTTGTGAACACATAGAATTTACTAATCTGAATTCCACACCCTTTTGCTACCCATGTAACCCTAATAAAGGCACAAATGGACATGTTGAATGAATATTGACAAGTTCCTATTTATCTTTCTCTATGAGAAACTGTAGCAACTCTTACATTAAAACAATGCAAGCACATACACAAAAATTAAATATAGCTAGATTTATGAAAAACTGATGAAAAAGAGATTTATTTGGTGATGTGACGCAACCTCAGCTAACCAGCTGACCCCCACCCCCCACTCATATTCTTATTTTATAACAAAAATTATTGCAGGATAGTATCATGCTAAAGTATAACTTCTGGTGTCTTTTTAAGCTGACAGTATTTGCTTTTCCTTCAGCAGTGCAGCTTTGAATTCTTTTCCGCCCATGAGCTAGCTGTAAATGTTTGGCTGTGACACTGGCTTTGTGAGTGTGAAATCCAATTCTATGGGTGCAGATGACTCAGAGAAAATTTGAAAAGATGTTGATTATATTGATTTGGACACCCCCCGCTTTACATTGTATAAGTCTCACAGACATTCTTGTCTTTGCAGATTTGACACAATGTATTTTAGTACGTGGCCACGAGAAAGAGTCAGAGGCACAAGCGAGGAATAATGAGAAAAGTAATAGCACAGAAAGTGAACTAACTGACATTAGTTAACTGGGTTGTCATAGTTTGCAGGGTGGAAAAGTGTGAAGAGCAAAAAGCAAAACATTAAAAAAAAACAGGTGAAATGTTCTGGATTTAAGTATTAACATTGTATCTATGAAATATTGAGAGAACAGAATAATTCTATATTCAAAAAGTTGTTTTTTGTTTACAAATGTGCTGTATGCAGGCACATAGTAATTCTGCCCAATTTATCAATCAGGTCAACTCTAATGACATGTAATAGATGCTGTACCTATGCTATAGGTCATACACTGTGGACAAGAACATGTTTGAATTACTTGAAAGCTTCTTCATTGTTATCTTTCCTCATTGGCTGTGACTCTGAAGATGCTGTACAGAAGCTGAAGAAATTAGTTGAAGAAACTTCACATTGCATCACTGGAGGTACAGCTCCACTACACTTATTATGGACAACGTGGCTTAAAATTCATGAACTAGCTCCTTATACAGTACTTCTTCCTATCCCATCCTTCTAAAGTTAGCTGTCTATCAGTTAGTAATGGGCTGGGATAATTGAATCAGTTTATTAACTTGATTAATCTGGCTCATGATGAATTAAGTTCCCAAAATTCTAATGAGTTGTTCAACTTAAAGCAGTGGCGGCCAAAGGGAACTCTTTGTCAAAATGTCACCTACAACAAACCCTTAAGTACATGAGGCTGCTGTACACCATCCAGCTGCATGAGTTATCTGTCAGCTCATCATTTATCCATAATGATTACATTTTAGTTAGATGTTGGTTTTATGAATTTATTTACATTATAGGTTTTACTTTTATTTACCAACATCAAATGTGTTATTCGTATGTGAGCTACTGTACAAGTGGCGTATTGAAACATTACAGTCCTTGGAATCCCCAGTACTTTGTTTATTGATCAGATGAAGCAGACTGGGTAACTTGATTGATTAAATCCCATGACCTTCTTTCATTTGATCTGAACTTGTCAGTAAAGCCACAGCATAACTGTATCAAGTTGAGTGGCTGCACCCTCACACATTATTTTACCAGAACCACTTTGGAAAACTGAAAACAAAGTGATGCAGTTAGCCTGGTTCTGTTCAAAGGCAGCAAAATCAGCCTACCAACACCTCTTCATCTCACTGATTAAAACTGATGGACATGTTATTTGTTTACAGCTGGTACCCCCTGTTTCCACTCTTTAGACTAAGCTAAGCTACAGTAATCCCCTGCTGACTGTAGCCATGTATTACAGAAACAGACATGAAAGTACAGTCAATGTTCTGATCTAACTCTCCACTGAAAAGTGAATAATTGTATTTTTCTTGAAACACCTTGTTTTCTATCATTGGCAGCTACACTCAGTCTTGATAAAACCTTTCTTCTCATGTTGAGCTGGTGCTTTGCTTAAGGGCACCTTCTAGTATAGGAGCTACTATGAGAGAGCTCAACATTTCTTATCCCACACTTGGATTTTCTATCTTGAGTCAGAAGTCAAAACTGCAGTTAGAAATCAGGTTTAAGGCTAAAAAAAATGTTCATGTAGCACTGTCTTCACTCCTGGGGGCTACCACCTTAAATGGTTAATAAGCAGTTTTAAAGAGTGGTTAAATAAAAAAGTGACATTTCAAAGTCAGATGACCATTAAATTCAACAATTATTAACATAACATACCTAAATAAGCTGCAAAAGAATTGCATAGTGACAGTGTATTGCTAACAGCAATTATCCACAGGTGGATAATAGTACTTTTATTCCCTGTAATGATATAGACTTCTCTTTTATGAGCACGTTTTCACTGGGTCTTAGATAAGTTAATTGAAATATTGTGCAGCTGTAATAGCAGCTTACATAATTGAAAAATAGCCATTCATTTGTCACATTTGTCAGTTATGGACACATTTGAATATAAGCTTTATTTGACCAGGTAGAATCTGAATTTTATTAAGTTAACCAGGACAATACGAGTTCACCAAGCCTGGTTTAAAGGTTCCATGTATAATATTTAGAGGCATCCATTAGCAGAAATGGAGTACGGTATTCATGCCTGGAAATGGATTGGGGAATGAGTGGCGCTCATAAGGTTGCAGTCTGTAACCTCATCAATAGATGCCAATAAATCTTTTACATTTCACACATTGCACCTTTAAATCCAGGTCATGAGTGGGTGATAAGCAGTATGCTTATTATTTAGTAGCTTTATAAAGTTCTCAACCAGTTTAATGTCACAGTGATTACCATATGCATTTATTAATATACTTATAACCTTCAGAGAATCCGCATAAATTAACTGGAATGAAAATAACTGTAATGAAGTGTAAATATAACTTTTTTCAGTCCATCCAATTACTTTTAATACATCAATACTTAATCAAATAGGCCAAATATCTTCACCAGAATTTATAGTTAACTGTTCTGGATGCTCTCTAAGAGAACAGAGAAATCTAATATCAAACATCTAGAGTACTGTGTTTCTTCACTGCTGCTTAATAAGCACCTGATTTTAATATTTTTGCATACTTGGATAACAGCTTTTTTATGTCACCTTCAAATGGAGCCATCATATTTTAACTTTGATGAAAGTCCTTTGTGGAATTGTCAGCTGGAGCCAGCACTCCTGCAGAGTTTACACAAGGTGGCTGAGATTGGACTTTAGTGTGCCAAGGAAGGAAGATGAGTGACACAAGAGCAGAGAGAGTTGAAAACACTGTTTCATCAGATCTGTGTGCGGTTTTCAACTTATTTTCCTGTACAGTTAATCCCTGTGCCTTTTCAGGTCTGAATGCCTGCAGCAGGTGCACCAAACTAGGAAAAAAAAATCTCAAATGAATAAACATAATATTTTTCTTCTGTTGTGACACAGGTTTCTATATAAGAGCTCCTGCAGACGCTGCTTCAGTACATGAAAGCCTGTCAGTCATTCACTGCATTAGCGTAAATGTCACAGTGGAAAATATGATAAATATTTCTTCAAAACCACATGAACTTGCATCTTCATGACTGAGCATGACATTTTAACAATGTATAATGTACAAACCGCTAAAAACCAATAATAAATAAAAGTTTCCAATACAGATAGAGAATAGCTGTTATATATAAGATTTAGAATATAGTAAGATTTGATAAAACAGCTATAACAATAACACTACTGCACCAGAGTCAAAACCCAAATATTTGCTGGACTAACTCGAAAAAATAAACTAAATCCAAATGATAATGATAATGCTTGTTTAAATAAACATTTACATCATGAGCAGTTATCTAATGTTATTATTCTGAGTGACTTGGAGTACAGTGAGTTAAACAGTAAATTAACTTAAAATGTTTTGTCTCTAAAATCACAAGCAGCAGAATGTAAGAGGTCAAAGGTCAGAGTCATACTCCAAATATCACAGTGCCTCAGTAACGATCATGAATAATCACTCTCATTTGTTGTCCTGCTTTCACACACACACACACACACACACACCCTCACACCCTCACACCCACACACACACACACAAAACTTCAATCTTTTTGAAATATAATGTATGAAAATGACTTTTTACCTGACAGCTTGCAGCAGAATCCCCCCCACACACACACTCACACAGACACACACCCCTTATCTATAACTGTGCTTTGTTTATCTATCTCCTCACCATTGCTCTCTATTTATCAGCTGCTCTGGCATTCCTGTTAAAGCTTCCCCATGGCTTGTCTCTTGGACAATGATGGACACAGGTAGTCAGAGAAAGTGTCCACATGGCTGAGACCAGAGCACTGTCCTGAGGCTCTGGCAGTGGCCTTGAAGGCTTATCATCTCTCCACAGAAGTGCTCTTTCATGCTTTTGATCTTGTGTAAATTAGTTTCTCTAGCTTTTCTGTTAAAGCAATTTTCCTCCCCACCCCTGTCACAGAAAATAGCACTGCCAATGGGTATGATCAGAAACTTATGGGAGTGTCATTTTTGCTGTACTCAGGTTTGTGGCTGTGACCTTGACTGACAGTCTTAAAGAGGGTAGTTCTTGAGATAAAATATGTGTACAATAAAAATACCAGTGGAGTGAAATCAATCATTACTGTTACCAACACACTGTCACCATGCAATTCATAATTTACTCATTATCTGTGCTCACATCATTTAAACAGGCTGTCATCAAGAAATTATACCTAACTAGTATTTATTTGGATTTGAAGTCAAATTTCTTTTTTTGCTTAGTTTAATTAGCAAACACAAATCAAAAAATGTATTAAAAAAAACATGTAGGCTATGATATGTTCACCTTGACATTAGTTACAAATACACAGAATGTGTTATTAGGCACAGCCTTAGCATCCAGACATTACAAAAGGGATACTAATAAATAACAAATAATTAATTTACAGTGAATCTAAGAAACACCACATGTAACATTAAAAGGCTATATTGACTGACTTAAAAATGTGCGCTTAAAGGGTGAGCTATGTCTTTCTTGCAGTAACATGATTATATAAGGTCCCCGTTTCATGAAGCCGTTGTTCATCCTGCCTATCAGGGAAAATATGCAGCCTCTGGTGAAATATTTATTCCTGTGGTAAGACCTTCACTCTGGTATCACTGTGTTTGGCAGTTCAAAGATTATTGAAAGATTTTCGCATTTAGAGTGCAAGGAACTCTCAGGACAAACAAACAGGGACCTGCTCACCTGCTGAAAATAATCACAAAAATAATGCCCAATAATAATAATGGATATAGACATCGATGAGACGAGAATTAATGTACCCTCGTCTAAACATAGCAAGTAACTGGGTCATATTTAAGCTGAGCTTTGTGCAATGTAAATGGATCCAACATACTGACTGTGTGTGTCTTCAACATTACTCAGGTTATTAAAAGTTTTTCTTGTTTGGTTTTTAATTAATTTTCTCCTCTGCTGCTTTTGAGTGTAAGCACATAACATTCATCTCATTAATTTAGAGAATGCACACAATAAAGCATTTATTTACCATAATTAGCTGTATATATTTTATATGTATGTGATTATGCCTAATACTTTAAATATCACAGAGGTAATAAAACTACATTCAGATATAGATTATTAATGGTGCAATCATTTCAATAATCACAACATCTTGCTCCCCTCTACAAAATACTACTGACAGATTGACAGATGGACATTATTAACCAAATCCATTAATGTTTCTGGCAGAAGGTGAGGAAAAGCAGATCATTTTCAAGATCCTCAAGCATTGTCTGCATTTTGTTGTGCTTTATTTCAGGGGGGAAAGTTTTTGCGTGATCCTCAGGAGCAACTTTAATTTCTCATTGATGAGCCCTTGCTGCACTGAGGAAAAAAGAGCCTGGCTATTTAACTGTTCTGCTCCTGTGCTTCCTCCCTCCAGGCCAAAAATGCTATCTCCTATTCATTATTTGGCTTGTCATATCAAATGAATTGCCAGACAAGAGAACCACTTCCAGATAATATGAATCAGTTTGCAAAACTTGAGTCACAGTATCAATACACTTCAGCCAAAGTCGGCCTACCAGAACTGCTCTCCCAACAATATATGACTAGGAAACGGGTAAAGGCTTTACTATAGGGGTTTGGTATGATATATAACAGAAGGAATAAAGCTTATTGGTTGTGGCCAGTGTGAAAAAGGAAAGGGCCCATCTCCCTCTGCTGAGTGTCACATGAAATTTGTCTCCATTTGTGCAAGGCAGCGAATCACTCAATTTCATCTCCATTTTCCTTTTCTCTTCTATGCATCCCAGCAAGTTTAACGCAGTATTAAAATATGGCAGAGAACCGATGAGAAAAAATGAGCATAAAGCTCCTCTGAGCTGCTGCTTACTGTCTCTCTCTGTTTCTTGCATCCACACACAAGCTGCATCGATTCTGACTGCTAAAGTTTTTAGTAAAAGCAGAAACCCATCTACAGTATAACGCATTAGTAGTCCACACACGCAGGAGCACATAGATATACACTGCAGAAAACAGATGCATTTAATATGCTTGTAAGAAAGGTCAAGTGTTCAAAGGAAATTGCCTCATCTAACTTATTGGAGAATGTAATGAGATGAAATTGTTTATGCTTCTACTAAACACCTGTCACAAATAATGCTTTACCCCTGGTTATTCCAATACATAACAGAAAATGAGAAATCACTTCAAATTCCTTTAATAAGCTCCTGGTCACTTGTGTCTTTGATTAGAGGTGTGACGGAGATCTCTTTAAACCCTGTATACACACTCAGTGCCTGGAGCCCGGCAGTGTAATTGGTCACAGACATGTTGCAGGTGTGCTGATTCCCATTCAGCATGCCCTAGCTTAGCTTTGCTTGTTGCTATGCCCCCTTTATTTGGTAACCAGGGAGCTTGTTAGCAATTTTACTTATTTTCTGAGGTACAGAAGGTGGACAAAATAATAGGAACTTGTTCAATATTATCAGATCCAATATAACAAGCCTGCAATATCCAGTCATTGTGAAGCATATAATGTATCACACAGATGTCAAATCAGCTCAGTACAGATATTTTGAAGGTAGCTTTGAGGTGTAGTTATATCAGATTGTATTATATTGTACAAAAACTTGAGCTTTGTATGTGTTACCTGACAACCCACCTCTTATTTCTGCACAAATGAAAGCTGTGTAAAAGAGCCTGCACTGCATTGCATGATGTGCATGACTGATGGGAAGCTGGTGTCTAGTGACACAGTGCAATTTATTGTCTGGAACAGAAAATATGTACTGGGTATTCATACAGTTGGCTCAAATACAGCACACTACAGAAAGACAACAGGTTACAGTGTGTTAGCACAATGGCTGGCTAACTATCTCAAAAAAATAAGACTTGAAAAGTGCATCACACCCACTCATTACACCTCTCAACAACATTTCCAGTCACACTGCATGTATGTTATACAGAAGACATTGTCATATTAGTGCACACCACTGAGATTACCAATACCTTAGGCATGTCTCATGAACATGGACACTATAATTTGACTAACACATCTGTCTGTGTGTGATGCTACTAGAGTATGATATAAGCAAATTACTCTGCAAGGTATCTGGTATCTGGAAGTTGTATGAAACCTTTTGTTGTTCCTTTGGGAGCAGTACAAAGTCAAATAATGTCACTGGAGACAGTGGTTGGGTTTGAAGAGTGCAAGTCTGAAAGTGAAAAAAAGTCTGGAAATGTGGAGTTAGCAGAGAACTTACCAGACCTCTGTGGATCCTGCTTCAGGCTAGCAGCTTGAGGCTACATTAGCTTCTACTAGCAGAACCCACCTGAATCTAAAGCTCAACTGTCAGCTGTTAAGTTGCATTGTGGGTAATGCTGGTACCTAGTTTAACAAGCAAGAAAAAAATGCATGCATAAAAAAAGCTGTTATCTCTGGTTATGCTGAATAGATTTTTGATACCTATAAAAGAAATTGTCCATTGTGAGCCTGACAATGGTACAGAAGTGCAATACAAAATCTGTGGAGTACTTTTTTAATTATAAAGGTGGCAGAGCAGAAAACACTCATGAATAATTTGCATAAAAGTCATGCATTTCAGAAGGCATTGAAAACTGTTCTTATAAAACGGATGCTGGAGAAAAAAATGCTCTTGTGAAGTTGGTTTTGTGCAGAGGTCTTATTTGTGACTCTGGGGTATATTTGTGACGTCGACCACCTGCACTGGTCACACCTGAAGTCACTGATGAATATGAAATTAGAATTCTAATTTACTGCACACCATTGTCTTCCACAGTGAAGAAAATCCCCTTGAGTATTAATGAGAAAACAGCTAATCTAACTTGCACTATGCTGATGTTATACTTTATTTGGTATTATTGTCAGTGATACTGAGATATCTGTTACACAGATATCAGAAAGACAAAGCAAATTAGGGCAGAGTAAAAGAGAAGCAGAGCAACATGTTACCTAAATGTGACACAGAGGATTTGTTCCAGGAGATTTCACCCAATCTAATCAAATGGGCTTTTCTGGATGAGTTCTCAAGCAATTCTTGCATCTCTCAGGAGAAAGTACTCAAGTTAACCTGTCCTTTTGTAATTAGGAAATGAGTTTTGCTACCTAAACAGTTACTGTACATATAACACAACCAATAGTTAATTTTCTGTAGATTTATGTCACCAGTACATGCCTTTACTTTACCTTGGTCTGTCAGCTATCATCATTGTATCATTACTGACTCCTTCAGGTCTGAAATGTCAAATCAAACAAAGCTTACCTTTGGCACAGATCTCTCATGAGACACTGTAGTGTGTATTATTATGATGGGAAGGAGAATATGAGAAGGAGAGAAATCACTCGGAAGCTGTGTGTCAGTTTAGACACTGTACATGTGCCAATTGAGCCTGAAGGTCAGATTTGGTCTGTACTTAAAATATTTCTTTCATTATTGTAGAATCATCTGCAGGAGGTGGCCCCAGCAACACAATTATCTACCAATCATAATACAATAAAAGATTTACATAGAAAAGGAATACAGACTACTCAGCTACTGTACTCCCACTATACTAAAGACTGTGTTTTATATTTCTTATTGTGAAGTTCTTTTTACTTCTTCAGCTGTTTACTACTAAAACTAAACAAACCTCAATTTAGGCCAAACATTTTACTAAAATGCTGTAAGCTGAAACCACTTTTGTAAGTCACCAACAGATGCGATGTTAAGTTCCGACACTACGGTTCAGTTTTATGTTGATCAGTTGCCTCAAACGCTGCGTAGGTGTTACTGACAGAGCACTTCTGCTGACATACTGTACTGACTCTGAATTCCTAGTGAATGAATTAACCTCTGCTAAAACTGCCTTGCCTCTGGAACTTTCAAAGAATGGCTATTATTCTAAAAGCATTTAGCTGTGCTTCAGCAATCACACAGACAAGGATACTTACAGATGAGTCCAGGTATAATATAAAACACCATCAGTGACATCCAGTTTCAGCAATTCTAAATGTCATATTACTTATGCTCTAAACAATACAAAACACAATAATATTAACACTAACACAAATGCAATTAATCTTGACAATTGAAAAATTAAAAACAGAGTATTTGAACATGCTCCATAAAAGGGTCTATTGGAATTAGTCAGTGTAAAAATATAATAAATAATGAATAGTTAATAGTGCAGAAAACATTTTCCTAATTAGCATTATTCAGTCAGTTAAACATTTTAATGTATCAAATGCCTCTTAATTGTCTTATTGGCTATATTACATTAAACATTTACTGTACATTTTTGTATGTTCGAGGCAGACATTGTTTGATGTTAATATACTGTAAAATCATTGTTGGGGTGATGGAACCTGCGTTCATATATTTATGACTTTTATGAGAAAATAAATAAATAAAATCTCTATTAAATCTATAGTCATTTAGTGGTTTGGGTATGAGGGGCATTTGTACATGTGAGCACTACACAGGCTTTTTGGAGTGAAACTGTAGATAAATAACTGTATTATATCAAGACAAAATGATTTTCTTAAACACAATAACATGCACAATAATAATAGACCTATGGCCAAGAAACCATCCACATTATATCCATATTATTCCTCCACATAGCTGAGAAACAATGCTGGGTGGGGATTTTTGGTGTGGCCACAGTTGAAGATCATGTGACCCCCTGGGTGCCCAAACACTTTTTTTAACGTTCTGCACAATTTATTTTGATCAAAAAATTATTTTACAATTCATTTTGATTGTTTGCTCAAAAAATGGTCCTTAACCTTTGTAATGGATGTTTATGGCAAAAAGTCTTAAGTCTTTGTGGGCATGAAGTCGTTGACCTGCAGGTCCAGGTCTGACTTTATCCAGGGGCTCGCTGTGAGTTACATGCTCTCCAGCAGACAAACAGTTTCTCTGGTTTTGGCCAAAAACTGAGTACAGCTGAGTACTCCGTAAGAGTACTGAATATGGATTAGTTATGGGATTAAACTGATATCTGAGAACCTCTTCTCATCACTGAAATATATGATTAATTGATGAACAAAGACATAGATGCTATGTTATAGTATAGTGAAAGTGGCTAGCTCACATATTCTAAAGCTGCACCAGTCAGTGTTTTCTATGAGTGATGATCTGCATATATATTGTAATGAAAGGGAAAAGTTGCAATGTTGAATCCACAGTGGATGAGCAACACTTCTGCACTTCCCTGGAATGCTACTAGATTACTTCAGTCTTTTATAGCTTATTTTCTAGCCTGCTAACTCTGGCCTTACTCACCTCTAAATGGGAAAGTAAGTGATTAGCTAGTGAAAATAATGGAGCATTGAGAGCCAGATACTTCAATCAGGAATTGATAGACATTCAAACAGAGCTATTAGGATAATGTAATGTCACCAGTTTTGGGCACATAAAAAATGTCTCCAAATGTTATGATGTTACTCACTGGTTGCTACATGCACAAAGAGACAGCAGTTTGCTAACACAGCCAAATCATCTTTACCTGGTGACATTTCAGCTTGTTGCCCCAAGTGGCAAAAAAAAAAAAAAAAATACAAAGAAAAAAGCTAACTAATTACTGCAGTTTTAAATGTGCTGACATTTCTGATAACAGAATAACAACATCTATAACACAGTTAGTTTGTGAAGTTTAATGTTAAACTGCATGACCTGCTTTTTAAACACATCAGATACATTGTTAATATTTACATCAAATATAACTCCAAATAAAAAAAGATTAACATTTTTCCACTTAATTTCATATTTCAGCCTGATCAACAAAACAAGCTCATAATTCTAACACTTATTCAGGTATTATCCTTCGATAAATGTACAGTAAATGTCAAAAGAAATGTCTTGTAGATTTATATATTTGATTAAAAAAATAAAAACTAAATGTTACAGTCTTACAAAACACAAAACAACGAGGTCAAGGGTGAAAAAAACATGGCAGTTATCTTCAGGACATTCAAAATAATTCACTGTGATTAAAACATAAGGATTCAACAGTGAAAGTGAACATGTAAGAAAACTTTGTAGAATGCACTTACATGTGCAATAATAATAATAATAATGAAAAGGAAGGATCTCATGTAACGTAAACGTGTCACAAAAAGACAAAGTGTTTCAGTGTTTTTTTCACACAGCAGGTACAGCAATATCAAACTCCTCCAGCGGTTCCAACCAGAGAACACTGCTTAAACTAAATGCTAGCACATATACCGAGCCAATGCAAGACAACAAGGTGAGCACAGGAGAAAGTCTCACAAGTTTTACGCTCAATTCAATACCACCATTAAGAGCAAACACTAAATTACCTTCAACACCTCAAGGATTTTTTTCACAATGAGCACAAACACAAGTCATTTCTTTTCTTCATTTTTTCCCCAATCGTACATCTGACATGGCAAAAAATGTGAACTTTCAGTTTATGCAAATTTATTGTGAGGGCTTGTGTGTGGGAGGCAGTATCCTGAAATTGGCTCGTCAAGCACATTAGCTTATGTATGGTTTGAAATGAACAGTCACAGTGAAATGTGGAAGATAATTCAAGCGCTATTGTATATACCTAAGCCTTCTCTAAAAAAATACAGTAGCAAGCTTTTCTTGTCAATGTTGCTTAGATTGGTTTGAAACTCTTTAGGCTATAACAGTAAAATCAATTAAAAAATATTTATATATTTTAAATTTGTGGGTTGTCCTTGAAAAGTCTTTTTCTTTAGGTACATATAAGTAGAGCAACTTAAAAATGATTTGAATTGTTTTTTTCCCCAGGACAACCCGAGTATTTGATTGTCTTCACCTATTGTACCTGCATAAAGAACCAGTCCTGTACAAACACAAAGGATGCTATTGCAATGAACCTCAAACCAACCTCCATGAGGAACTTTTCATGTACAGATATGGAAAATACAGCATATGGCAAGTATATCATGTAAACTGGGAAATCTGTAACACATTGCCAATCAATTATGTTTATTTCCCATCATACAATGTTGTTTAAATGTAAATGGTGGCATGGAATGAAATAACAAACAGAATGAATCTATATGTCTTTGGCAACTACTGGTAGATAATATTAATACTAATAAAATCCTGCATGAATAGATAATAGTACACGGAGAAATAGAAGAAAGCAGATGCTGTTGGATCTCAAGCCCTTTGTATTTCTTCGTAGCTAATAAGGATAACATTCGCTTCTAATAGTCCGAAATATCCAGTCAAACTCCATAACAGCAAAGCTATTATGAAAAGTAATGAAGGATTCAGTTGAGAGACTGCCAATTCACATCTTCACATAACAACCCTGTCATTAACTGTCATTAAAGGGGTAGTCCATGTCATTATAGATTGATAATTAGCTTTACAAATCAAGTGGCATTTTTTTTTTTTTTCCACCAGAACACATCCAATCACACATATATTACAGTACATGACTTTTAAAGAAGCAAGCATATGATTGGCAGACAAATGGAAAACAAACAAAAGAAACACATTGATATAAAAGGTCACTACCACTGTGGGAGATGTAAAAAAAGAAAAGAAAAAAATAACATCTCGAGTGATACAATGATATATTCTGTACATGATTTAGATGGTTGTCAAAAAAGCAGAATATTCAAAGGTAAGGAAGCGATCAAAAACAAACAGGGTGAGTGGGCACATGTGAGGGGTGAAGGGGGGAGTGGTGGAAGAGAGCAGCTGGTGTCGGCTAGGCTAACATCACAAGGTGAGCTGGGTCTTACAAACAGCCTCAGTGAAGCAAGCAGTGCACAATACACAGGGGACATAGGGGAACAAGTTACAGACACATTCATCGTGGCAGGGGGAGCCCACATGTGCTTTAATCTTACAGAAGCAAGGTAGGAATGGATGCACATCCATTCAGCAGAACTTTGTTTTTCATGAAGTGTTTGTGACACTATCATGTTGCCTCTTGCAGAGTGAAGAGTTATGTGGCATATCACACGGATTGCTCCTTGGGGAAGGTGAATGGAGCTCGAGGGCCAGGAGCAGGGAAACTTGTATTGGAGTACATGGGCTCGTTAGATGGTTGTTGCGTGTACGGGTGCTGAGGCAAGAAAGTAACAGGAGGGTAGGCTGGAGCGGGCTGAGACTCAGGGAAGTGTTCCATATTGCAGATACGCTGGTAGCTCATATATTCTGCTGGGTTTAACAACTCTTCTGGATGCCTCCCAGAGTCCTGTGAGTAGAAGACAAAAGAAGAAGAAATAAGACAATACTTCAGAGTCGCATGGTTTCCTTTATCTCAGGAAGGATGATCGAAACCATGCACCATCACATCATCGTGTCACAGTGTGCAGCACAGCAGCACATCTGAACCACAAAGAGATTAACTAAGTGATTTACTGAGGAGACATTATCAACAGAATGTGGCAATGTTAAATTCAGTGGGTTTCCCTACTGATAAACAGTATACAAACTCAAATTTAACCAGAATTATAATACATATTCATGGATATCTTTCACACAGAGCAACCCGGATGCCAAAAGGTGTGATTAACTGTTTACTGCATTCATGCTTTTTTTTTTTTATATAGTTTTAAGTTCTTTAAATAATAGTGTTGTGTCTATTCTTGTCATGTTAAATTTATTAACTTGTTAGTTTGTAAAAACTGTGGGATTTACTGCATATATCACAATTTTTCTTCAATGTTACAGGAAAAAAGAAAATTGCAAGAGTTCTGTAGCACCAGATGTGGTATTTAATATGCCATATGTGTCTAACTAGTCAGTAACATTTTACACCGAGGGCCCTGTTTCTATTAATCAGTAAGGTGCAATTACAGATGGTGGAGCAAATTGTTGTAGGACAGCTGCAGATGTGGGAGTGGCTGAATATAGACACAGAAGGTAGTGGTGTGGGGGTGTGTCTCAATTATCATCAATCAATTAATCATAATCTATTTAAAAAATAATAATAATGGACCAAAAATAAGCTGAACAAACAATTAACTGAAATTCAATAGAAAAAAAAATCAAATAAAAATTCTAATGGAAAAGAATTTAGCTACAATATTTTGCACTTCTCTTTTGATTCTTTCGTGAATTTCACTACCATCTTTTTCAGTTTCAAATATCCAGATTCGCAGTGCTCCTAACTGAAGGATATTGCCACATTTTCCATTAAATAAAGTCAACAAAGAAAAAAAACAGAACAGTGTTTTCAAGATTTTTCTTAGGTCATTGTTAGTAAGTTTAGATATGCTGGCCACTGAATCTACTGTATATGAATGTGACACTAAGGGATTCAATGAAAGGTACATACACACACTATATACACTTGTTTGTTTTGGCCTTTGTTCATTGTAAACTAACACTAGTTAACATGACTGTTTAACCAGCTTTTCTAACAGACTGTTTTAATGTCAGCTGAAGTTCATTATTTTTTGTTCAGTTTCTTTACTTTTGCTGAAATCACTAAACTAACTCTGGTGATTGCATATTTACATTAGTGTCTCCTGGTAACCAACAGATTTACATGGCTGAATATGAAATATTTACAGAAGTGTCTGCAGCACTTTAAGAGCATCATTTGTTTTTTGGGTTTTTTTTTTTTTTGCTAATATGAAATTGAACAAAAACAACTGCAGCCATTCTGCTGTGTGTGTGTGTGTGTGTGTGTGTGTGTGTGTGTGTGTTGCATCATGTTGTTTGGATCCACCCTCTGCTGTTTATCTATTAGAATTCAAAACACAACACTTCAAGCACTATTTAAAGTTTGTAATGGCTTTAAGATCTGTAAGGGAGCTGTATACACCAGGTGCTCAGGATGTCACCCGTCATGCTCATGTCCCTGTGTTCACATTGTGGTTACCCAAATGCAACATGGAGTTACAGTCAACACATTTTCTCTGCAATAGCAACTGTGTGGGTGACATGTACTGGTTGATTTAATTCAATAAATATCCAGTTTTACATTAATGTCTTTGTTGAATGAGATTTTGCAGCAACAAGTGGTTTCAGCAGGTGTAGAGTCAAAAGAAATTTAAAAAAAGGCAGATCACATATGACTAGAATTTGATCTTCTAAACAAAAAAATCAAATTTTGAAATAATATGGGAAAATAGGACAGAGTAATAGGTGGAAAAATATACAGACCCACGTTTAAACAGTAATGTGCATTTTTGTGGTCCCCCTGGTGGCCATAGGGACCTAAGCAGCTTTAAACCATATTTCTTAAGAAATTGGCAGAATAGGTTGAATACTGTCAAAAGTAAAGCATTAAAATTGAACCATGATTGTGAAATGACACGATGAACAGCATGCATACAAAAATCAAATTAAAAAATGGATGAAAGTGAAAAGGGAACTTACGAATATTCCTCAAGCATCTCTACATCTACGAAAATGATGATCCCAACTCTGAAAATGTTTAGGTAGGACAACAAAACCACAAACTTAAATCTGCCTACAAGGTATTGCAATTGTTAAACAAAATATGTAGTATATGTAGTATATAAATATAGTATAAGTCTGAACATGTAAATTACACAACACAGCTGCCACAGTATAAAATATATTTTATGGGTAAAACAGGGGGATTATGACAAAGAAGTGAAAAAAAGCAGGTTTAGATTTCTAAAATCTGGGTTTATTTGTCTCAACCAAAAATCTGTTAAAACTACATAGTGGGTGATGAATGGTATAATAAGCACAGCAGATCTCAGAAAGACAAAAGGTGAGTGGTGATCTTGTGTGAAGGTGAATTTGTGTTTTCACAGCAGAGGACATGCAAGTAAACCTCTCCTGACACACATGCAGGAGACACTGACACAACCGTCTGAAAAGCTTATTTGTTTCAGGTCAGTATCAAGGACTGCTCAGGCTGCTGAAGAAAACTTTCTGCTTTGTCAGGTTATAAATTTCTTTGCTTTCTGAAAAGACCTTGGAAATTTCAAGCAAAATTAAAATCAACAGTCTGAGAAGCAGTTTTCTTACCTTATAGCTTTATATCAAGTCGAGTGGGATTCAGACCTGAAACTTTAGCAAACTGTTGCCAACACTAGCCTGACTACATGATATGGACACAGTGTCACTTTGTAGTAAAACAACACTACCTGCTTTGAGAAAAACTATTTAGACCAGTAAAAAACATGCATCTGCAAATTTACAAACTTATATATAGCCACCAGCTTTGATTATGCAAGTATTCTCATTCATGTACCTGCTGAGCATTAGTTTAGAAGAATGATACCACTCTTATGTCTTCTTAACAAAAGAGATATACTGAAGATGCTGGAGCAGTACATGGATTGTTTTACCCTTGGATGGAGCCTGGAGCTGTTCCCCTTGTTTTCAGTCTTTATGCTAAGTTAAGCTAACCAACTTCCACTGGACTGAAATGATTTTTTTTAGTTAGTAAGAGACAGGTATTGACTTCCCCCTGAAAGTTTGTTGACAGTTAATTTATCACCTACACCAAATCTGATTTAACTGCCTCTTTTATTATTAAATAACAGTGAGGACTTGCTGTATACGTATCAAACTTACATGAATATAATGATGAGGGTTATTTTAGGGTTATTAGGTGGCTTCCTTAGAGCAGACGGCTGGATTAGGTCAAATATATTTCCAAGAGGCAGCACAAGAAAGGATCACATATGAAATATACCCAAGATATACCAATACCTGCTGTAAGCAAAACATATGCCACGCTGACAGCACACCTACACTCAGGTATTCATTTATTTGAGTACCCATTTGCCACAGTGTTTATTTATTTATTTACTATTTTGAAGGGCGCCGCTGACAAAGTGACATATTTCACTTTGTTGTGAAATCTTCATCTCAACAAGGATTTAAAAAAGCTATCTTTATTTCCAAAACTTTTCCAAAAAGTTCAGCCAGTTCAGCATTTTTGCCTTATTTCACTGAAAGAACTTTAAATCTGTTTTTGTTCTTTAAAATCCGATGCCTCCATTCACTCCTGCTTCAATTAGCAGCTGCTGGAATTTGACCTACAGTATAACTTTTGTTTATCACTACATTTTTATGACTGTAGTCCATTTCACCTTAGGCGGATCCTCGACAGAAGTCAAGCTGTCTTTTTCTGTTTCTAAGTAGTTTCAGAGTTTCAACATCAAACTCTGGGCATTGGGCCAAGGACTTTGATGATTTGGGATAATGGCCTATCTGAAGACATACACTTACTTTTAAAGAGAATTTTAATGCAAAGAAGGTCATTAATGGAAAAAGAGGAGATGATAAGATGGTCAGTATTAATTAAAGCAGCACTACGCAGGCGTTTTATGTAAAATTATACACATCTTCTCAGCCTAACTCACAAAATTAGGGAAACAAAGAGAGGAGTGTCTGTTCCCTCAGGATTTATCCTTGATGTTGAAATTAATGCCAGGATGAAGCTTGTTTGAAATAATCTCTGGCCAAATAAAGTGAAAAATCAAAACTCCTAAAGGTTAATGAGTGATGGACCCTGTGTTTAAAGAAACCAGTGTCTCACCAGAAAGCCACTGCCTGCTTCAAACCCTGAAACGGAAAGTGAATATAAACTGAAAAGGGATAACAGAAACTTTTTCTTGTTCAAACAATAGACACAAACAGACTCAACATCTGGAGGTAAAATTCAGCTTTCCTCTTAGAGGATGTTATTACGAACTCCGAATGTGTCTTAGTGGCCACACTTGATGTGCTCTGGGAAGAGTTTTCTCCGCTATTAGCCCTTTTTTTGGTGCTGTCCAACAGAGAATCACTGTTCTTGCTGTATCCACAGCAAAATCTTTGTGCTGCTTTTTATCTTGATGAAATTTCTCCTCTGATTTCCCAACAAGGCATTTTTACTAAAAAAGAGTGGATCTGTTTATGCTTTTTTTTTTAGGATGCTTTTGTACCAAACAATCCACATGCTTTATTTCTGAGACTGCTGTGCAGGGTACTATCAAATCCCTAGTGATTCAGTGTTTCTAAAATTATATGTGATAGTTGTTCTAACATTTACTTGAACAGTAATTAAACTCATTGACCCTGTTGGTTTGATTTAATTGTGATTTGCTCAGCAACATCTGCCAAATACATCAAAACATATGTCAAATTCATTAGACTAATCAATATGAGTACATTTAAAGCCTTGTATTAGTTATAATGGCAGTTTATTAGGTACATCTAGCTAAAGTCACTGCAGTCTAAAAGAAGAGTCCTACAAGATGAAGGTGATAATGTTTAGTTTGAGAGTCATTTATTTTAGAGAGGCACTGACAGAATCATGGGATCATTTTAGAGGCTGAAGTGTGTGCTGCTGTTGGGCTGCACTTATTTTGCACTTATTTTGCTTACTGTATGACAGTGAGGCTAGGCTAAAGAACTGAAATGCCCTTTTGGTATAATAGTGTTCAGTTCAAACAAAGACATAATCACCTTCATGAAGGGAGGATTTTTTTTGGACTGTTGGATTAGTGTGTATTAGTTTTAGCTTAGCAGTACCAAAATACAATTGTGAATATGTACATGAATTTATTTCCATTTATTTCAACTGGGGAGCAAAGCATAAATACATATTGTGACGATTCCAGAATAAGGCTTCCGGAGAGGGAGCCTTATTCTGAAAAGACAAATAGGCTGCAGTACCTCACTCGCAAGAGATTGACTGATTAGCCTAACACTTTGCACCTGTGCAGACTCTCTGCTTAAATAGCAGACGCCGGGCAGCAACAAGCTGCCAGGTTGTCTGTTGTCATTCCTAACAGATCACAGTGCTATTGTTTTCAGTGACGCACCGAATTTCCACGGAGAAAGGACGGAATCCCGCTTTCCCTGGAGAAGGAGTTTTGGAGAAGAGTGAGAGGGGAGATTCAGCGATTCCTGATTTCATTACCGACCAAGCGTCTCCACGCAACGTTAAGCGACGGAGGTGGATCGGAGGAAAGAAGGGACGGCTCGCCTCTTCCAGATCAACAAAACCAGGTGTGTTAACCTCGGCGAACAAAGCTTTTCACTGACGTCTCCTCGCTCTCCTTCCTCCCCAAGTTTCGTGAAGAACGTAGGCAGAGGACATCGAGGGAGCCACGGAGACGCCACCCACGGAGTTCTCTGACCCGGATAAGTGCTACTACCGTTGAAGAGACTCTAACGCCAAGGAAGGCCGGACCGAAGATTACTCCTGTCTTCCTTCGGCTGAACTTCCACATACACTCAATATAGATCTACAATATTTGAACTTTGTAAATAAATACGTTATTGAACGTTGTATTGACTCCTGGTTCCTTTGAGTGGAGAAATCCGTGACCCAAAGCACTACTCACTAAAAATCATGACACATATAGCCTATATACATACATGTAAATGCATATATGTATATGTGTATAAAAAAATTTCCCTTCTCACCCCTATGGGTGGTGTGTGTGTGTCTGCCTCAATCTCGGGTCCTCTACCAGAGGCCTGGGAGTTTGAGGGTTCTTCGCAGTATCTTAGCTGTTCATAGCACTGTGCTCTTCTGGACTGAGATCTCTGATTTTGTTCCTGGGATCTGTTGGAGCCACTCTCCCAGTTTGGGGGTCACAGCCCCGAGGGTGCCGATTACCACGGGGACCACTGTTGCCTTCACCTTCCACATCTTTTCTAGCTCTTCTTTAAGCCCTTGGTATTTCTCCAGCTTCTCATGTTCCTTCTTTCTGATGTTGCTGTCACTTGGGATCGCTGCATCTACCACTACGGCTTTCTTCTGTTGTTTGTCCACCACTACTATGTCCGGTTGGTTAGCCATCACCAGTTTGTCGGTCTGTATCTGGAAGTCCCACAGGATCTTAGCTCGGTCATTCTCCCTCACCTTTGGAGGTGTGTCCCATTTTCACCGTGGGACCTCCAGCCCATACTCAGCACAGATGTTCCCATACTCAGCACTTCACCCCAAATCCAGCATCCTGAGACTGTACGCTAAGAGGAAGGAGGAGGCCGGGGACTGGTGAGCGTCAGAGCCACCATCCAAGATGAAACGGCCAAGATCCATGAGTACATCAGGAAGATGGCCCCAAGCGATGGAATACTTAGTGAATATCTCAGGCAACAGAAGCCCGATGCAGAGGACGAAGAGCAAGAACCATCATAGCAGGACAAACCCCTGCACGGCATGTACCACCGAGAGATACAAGAAGTGGCTGATATCGAAAAGTCCTACCGGTGGCTGGAAAAAGCTGGACTGAACGACAACACAGAGGCACTAATTGTAGCAGGACAAGAACAGGCCCTGAGCACAAGATCGATAGAGGCCGGGGTCTACCACACCAGGCAGGACCCCAGGGGCAGGCTGTGCAAAGACGCCCCTGAGACCATCCAGCACATAACAGCAGGTTGTAAGATGCTAGCAGGCTCGGCATACTTGGAACACCATAACTAAGTGCCCGGCATAGTGTACAGGAACATCTGTGCCGAGTATGGGCTGGAGGTCCCAAGGTCAAAATGGGACACACCTCCAAAGGTGAGGGAGAATGACCGAGCTAAGATCCTGTGGGACTTCCAGATACAGACCGACAAACAGGTGATGGCTAACCAACCAGACATAGTAGTGGTGGACAAACAGCAGAAGAAAGCCGTAGTGGTAGATGTAGCGATCCCAAGTGATAGCAACATCAGAAAGAAGGAACATGAGAAGCTGGAGAAATACCAAGGGCTGAAAGAAGAGCTAGAAAAGATGTGGAAGGTAATTGGCAGCCTCAGGGCTGTGACCCCCAAACCGGGAGAGTGGCTCCAACAGATCCCAGGAACAACATCAGAGATCTCAGTCCAGAAGAGCTCAGTGCTAGGAACAGCTAAGATACTGCGAAGAACCCTAAAACTCCCAGGCCTCTGGTAGAGGACCTGAGATTGAGGCAGACACACACACACCACCCATAGGGGTGAGACGGGAATTTTTTTTTTTTTTTTTTTTTTTTTAATATATATAGACATGCGTATAGAGCAAATGGAAGGTTTTCCTCACAATGTTCACATTTCTGCCCACTCCACCCAAAACTCTTCTTAGTAGAAAAAAGGCATAAAACTACAAAAAGTTGCATAAGTGATAAAAGAAGACAACATCTTGTATCATATCCAAATAAATGAAAAGTGTTAAAGGAAGCAAAAGAATGTGAATTGGAAAGCTGAAAGTTCTACCCAAAATGGACAGATGACTGTACTTTGATATCAATTTATCTCTGTCTGTCTGTCACCTCCAGTCTGCCAAACAATACTTTGCAAACATCAAGAATCAAACATGGGACGAAACATGCTTCAGTATGTCCATTCAGCCTTCACAGCTGTTCACACAGCTAGAACAGAACAGACGACGGCTTTGAAATCGAAGATTCAACAATTACTCAAAGACCAAACACAGCAGAAGGCTACAGGTGCTTTGCTGTGTGAAATCTGGAGAAATATTGTTATTTTACAGAACACTACTCATGGCCTTTTACTGTGTTGTTAAGTTCTAATTGGTCATGGTGTTTTAGAAATTCATGAGGTCTAGTGACCTTTTGCTCTTTCTCTCAGGTCAGACACCCATTTCCCTTCCTGACTGAAATAAAAGCTGGGAGATTTCTTTCCAGCTTTTTAGAAATGTAAAGTCAGAAGGAGACACGAGGAACATTCTTAAATGTATAAATTTAAGACTGAGGGTTAATCTAAATGAAATCTGACTCACCTTGAAGTCAATTTGGGCAATGGTACATTGGGTAGATAGCACAGCCTTTGAGAAGTAAGGTCCAAATAAGTTTTTAAATTTGACAATGTAAGAACTCTATCTAAACAAACTCTTGCTAGAAAGATACAGCAGACTCGGATTAACAGCAGGCTGATTTAGTTTACTAATTGCTTATAGAGATTCAGTATATAATATGTAGAGCAATCTATAAGCAGAGAGGGAATATAGTATTCATAAATATGTTGCCATTAGTGCATTTTCTTAATCTTAGAATGAGCCTTTCAAATCTACATAGGGAGTGGGTCTCCTTTCATGTAGACACCCATAATGTAAATACCAGTAAAAGGTTTGGACACACACAATTCAATGGTAAAGTGGGTCCAAACCTTTCACTGGTACTTACATCATGGGTGTCTACATGAAAGGATACCCCCTCCCTATGTAGATTTGAAAGGCTCATTCTAAGTACTGTACCTCTATGTTTCTATACAAGAGCCAGTAGTCCAAAATTAGACCAACCAAACACTGGTTACCTTCAGGCACTGATCAAATTTAAAAACCTATACTTTTCTCAAAGAACATAGTGGGGATTTTGTTATCTCAGAGAACTAGTGGTTCATACTCTGGTTCAGCAAACAAAGATTTTGTTAAGTGGTGTCACCTCGTGACCAGAGCCAATCAAGACAAGGCTTAATGTCTTATTTATAACAGGCTATGTCAACAGGCAGTTCCCAGGAGGCCTTGCTTGAGAAACTGTTCCACTGCTACAGTAACCCATCAATTACAGAGCTGCTGACTGAACACCTTTGAAAGTCGACAGAAGAGAACCAAATCAATAGTCATTCATTTGTGGGCTCATTTGTATCATCAACTCATATGGTTGAACACGAGTGTTGATCAGGCATCACATTTCTAACAGATGTCAAACATTCCTTGTGCCCAGCGTTGTGGAAAAATGAACCTTGAAATATGTCAGTTTAATTTAATTCAATATAGATGCTCATATTCACTAACATAGGATTATTACAGTATTCAGTCCAAATATTTAATATTCTTAAACAGATTTAAAACTGCCTATACAGGGAGATATCTTTTTTTTCTAATTCAGTTTTACTGTACCTGTTCCAATGAAATCTTAAAAAATATGATTTTTTGAAATGAGGGTCTTTTTTTCCCCAGTGAAGATAATGGTCTCCTTTACCATTGTTTCAAGAAAATGAGGATAGTGTAGGCTAATGAAGATTCTTACGACCTAAAGCCAGAATAAATTAGGTTTTACTGTGGATATTTTTGGAAGACTTTTAGGAGCCTCCTCCTCTATGCAGCTGCTAAAGAAAAAGTACCAAAGATACATCTGAGATGTTAATATAGACTGTGTGTTCATTGCTGTATGGAAATTTCTTCAGGCTTAACACACAGTGGGAAGCAGTTGAAACAAGCATCTCTTCCTCTGGAATTAAAATGCTGTTCTGGATGTTTGGTCGAAATAAACATAAAGAGCTCATTTAACACCTGTGGAAGACTAAATTAATCTTAATGACTAGAAAGACACTGCTGATTTAATTCAATTTGAATTTGTGATACTATCTTTGAAAAAAAAAAGTTATATATGTTCTATTCACTGCCACAGCACACTGACATACTGACTTGTCTGATATATTCTCCATGCTGCAAAATATATCATATGCACCCTTTGCGACAGGGTGGTGTATTTCAGTTATGAATGCTGGTGAAGCTTGTTTTGTACTTCTGCTGATCATGTACATAATTCTATTCATAGACAACTAATATACAACAAATATATTTTGAAGTAAACATAATGCAACTCCTATACTCTTTTATGTTTCCATTTTGTTGTGTTGTTAATTAACATATGTTAAGGACAGCAAAAGATTAAGAAGTTTGAAGAAGTTCTGTATACAGATTTTAATAAATATATTTATCTACATTTATGTACCTGGGATGAAACTTTAAATGTCAAGAAAATTGCTGCTATGTTATTTCAGTAACACACAGTCCACCTCAGCAGTTGCCTCAAGAAAGACAAGTGGATTGTGTTTGCCCCTTGAACATATAAATCAAATAAATCAGAAGTTAACACTTGAGAGAAGTTATACATAAAAACCTAATAAAAATTAAGACCACTCCTCTTATTGAACAGAAAAACAGAACAGTCAGATGTGGATTATTAAATATCAGGTCTCTTTCATCTAAATCTGTGTTAGTAAATGATTTGATAACTGATCACCAAATTGACCTACTTTATCTTACTGAAACCTGGCTACAGCAGGATGAATATGTCAGTCTGAATGAATCAACCCCCCTCAGTCATAAAAATTGTCATGTTCCTCGAAGCACAGGTCGAGGTGGAGGAGTAGCTGCAATCTTCCACTCAAACTTATTATTAAACTTTCATCCTCAGAACAGTTATAACTCATTTGAGAGCCTCACTCTTAGTCTCTCACATCCAAACTGGAAAACACAAAAACCAGTTCTACTTGTCACTGTGTACCGTCCACCTGTCCCTTACTCAGAGTTTTTAACTGAATTTCCATACTTCCTGTCTGATTTAGTGCTTAGTTCAGATAAAGTCATTATAGTGGGAGATTTTAACATTCATGTAGATGTTGAAAATAACGGCCTCAGCATTGCATTTAATTCTATATTAGATTCAGTTGGTTTCACTCAAAATGTTAATAAACCCACCCACTGTTTCAATCACACCCTTGATCTTGTTCTGACCTATGGCATCGAAATTGAACATTTAATAGTTTTTCCCCAAAATCCTGTTTTTTAAGATCATTCTTTAATAACTTTTGAATTCCGCAAATTTAGAGGAATTTTATCTAGCCTGGAAAAACAGTCTATTAACATATAAAAAAGCTCCGTAAAGCCAGAACTGCATACTATTCATCACTAATAGAGGAAAATAAGAACAATCCCAGGTTTCTTTTCAGCACTGTAGCCAGGCTGACAAAAAGTCACAGCTCTGTTGAGCACAGTGTTCCCTTAGCTCTCAGCAGTGATGACTTTATGAGTTTCTTTACAAATAAAATCACAACTATTAGAGATAAAATTCAGCAGATGCTTCCTATACCTGCAATAAATGAATCTTCTACTACAGTAGCTCTTGAATCATCTGTAGGACCTCAGTTATGTTTAAACTGCTTCTCTCCCATAGATCTCTCTGAATTTACATCAGTAGTTGCTTCATCTAAATCATCATGTCTCTTAGACCCCATCCCGACTAGACTGGTTAAAGACACCCTGCCATTAATTAACTCATCTTTATTAGACTTAGTAAATTTATCTCTAGTATCAGGCTACGTACCACAGGCCTTTAAGACTGCAGTAATCAAACCCTTACTCAAAAAGCCTAGTTTTGGCTAATTATAGACCAATATCCAACCTACCATTTATTTCTAAAATCCTTGAAAAAGCTGTTGCTAAGCAGCTATCAGACCACTTACACAGGAATTAACTATTTGAAGATTTTCAATCAGGATTTAGAGCACATCATAGTACAGAAACAGCACTGTTAAAAGTCACCAACAGACTTCTCTTAGCCTCAGATATTGGACTTGTTTCTATACTTGTCCTCCTAGACCTTAGTGCTGCATTCGACACTATTGACCACAACATCTTATTACAGAGACTGGAGCATGTGACTGGTATCAGAGGAACAGCATTAAAATGGTTCCAATCCTATTTATCGGACAGATTCCAGTTTGTTCATGTCCATGATGAACTTTAAACGTGCACAAAAGTTAGTTATGGAGTTCCACAAGGCTCTGTGCTAGGACCGATTCTGTTCACCCTGTACATGCTTCCTTTAGGCAATGTTATTAGGAAGCACTCTATTAATTACCACTGCTATGCAGATGACACTCAGCTGTATCTATCTATGAAACCTGTTAACACAAACCAGTTAACCAGACTTCAAGCCTGTCTAACTGACATAAAGGCCTGGATAACCAGTAACTTTCTAATTTTAAATTCAGAGAAAACAGAAATTATTGTATTTGGGCCTAAAAACTTCAGAAATAGCTTTTCTAAAAATATATCTACTTTAGATGGCATAGCCTTGGCCTCCAGCACTACTGTGAAAAACCTTGGAGTTATTTTTGACCAGGACTTGTCATTTAACTCACACATAAAACAAGTCTCTAGAACTGCCTTCTTTCCCTTCTGCAACATTGCCAAAATTAGGAACATCCTGTCTCAAAATGACGCATAAAAACTAGTCCATGCATTTGTTACCTCAAGGCTAGATAACTGTAACTTATTACTGTCTGGATGTCCCAGTATCTCCATAAAAAGCTTCCAGGTAATCTAGAATGCTGCAGTCAGAATCCTGACAGGAACTAGCAAGAGAGATCATATTTCTCCTATATTAGCTTCTCTTCATTGGCTCCCTGAATAGAATAGAATTTAAAATCCTTCTCACATACAAATCCCTTCATGATCAAGCTCCTTCATACCTTAAAGACCTCATAGTACCATATTATCCCAATAAAGCACTTCGTTCTCAGGGTGCAGATCTACTTGTGGTTCCCAGAGTTTCCAAAAGCAGAATAGGAGGCAGAGCCTTTAGCTATCAAGCTCCTCTCCTGTGGAACCAGCTCCCAGTCTGGGTTCAGGAGTCAGACACTCTCTGTACTTTTAAGGCTAGACCTTCCTTTTTGACAAAGCGTATAGTTATGGCTGGCTTCAGGTTACCCTGAACCATCCCTTAGTTATGTTGCTATAGGCCTAGACTGCCCGAGGACCATCGGTGCACTGAGCTTCCCTACCCTAACCCTTTTCTCTCTGCTCTATCCACTCACCCCAACCAGTCGAGGCAGATGGTCGCCCAAACTGAGCCCGGTTCTGCTGGAGGTTTTTTCCTCCGCTAAAGGGAGTTTTTCCTCTCCACTGTCACCATGTGCTGCTTATAAGGGATTTGTTGGGTTTTTTTGTTTTTTTTTTTCTAAAGAGTGCCTTGAGATGATTTGTATTGTGATTTGACACTATACAAATAAATTGAATTGAATTGTAATATATAGACTGAGTAATATCAGTCTCATGAATTGTCACAGAAACCAGTCTTACCAGTCTAATGAAATGACTATTTATACTTCCTTAAATCCCACCTTTCTGTATATTTATAATGAAGTGGTGCAGGTGATTGTATTTGTGTGTGATAGAGACTTTGTGCCAAATGTCTCCTGTGGGGTTCAGATGACATATTAGCACAGCATGTTATAGATGAGAGTGTGTTTTTGTCTCACTACCACTCACATGGTTGTCAAGTGTGGCATAATCACTTGAGAAAAACATATTGCATGTTTGTGACTGTTCAGAATAAAATATTTTATATTAGGTATCTTCAATATTTTACACTACTATTAAGGCAATTAGCCTTAATAGTAGTACTATTAGCTTTTTATTTGAAATGCAAATGGAAGGATAACAACTAAACATTCCACTCATATGTTCATGCAAAAAGCCCATGCAGGTAAGTGTCCCATTATACTGACATTAGTAGGGGATGGTAAATGTTTACTTGGCAGACATTATATATCTATCACCAGTCAGGATTCATGCATAAGACTGAATGATGAGGAGGATGAAGTGCTATAAAAAGCTTTTTAAACACATTCTTTGCCAAGGCATTTCATGCTATTGAGTCACATTTTACATAATTTTCTGACAATAGGAGTGTCATGATGTCCAATAACTTCTTGCGTCAGACTCTTATTTTGTTAACAATACCTGTGTAATTTGTGTTCTCATCCCTCATCTTGACTTGCCCAGTTACTTGCTTGATTACTCTCACTTTCTACGATTAGCCAGCCTCTGTAGTTACTGTATACTAGATGCTCACCTTTCCCCAGATTCTCTATTGCAGTCAGGAGAAGAACTTCTCCACATTAGAAACAAGCACCTTGACCAAGTTCCCCCATGTTCATAGGTTTGTGCACTAAGTCTGGTTGGTTCCCCTTTTGCTAGCCTCCTTGTTTGGGACTGGAGTTTCTTTGCCTGTGTTTCGTATCTACACTTCACACTCTTTTTGTACATTCTCTCATTCTTTTTGTACCCTTTCAGTTTTGTTTAGTATTTCTGCGGAGGCTACATTAGCTACATATGGTATTGTTTTGGGGATTTAGCTCTCATTTTGTGTTCTTACTGTTTTTTTTTTTTTGAGCAGATGAGTAACAAACTCAAAGTGTTTTATGCAACTAGATTTCAAATAAGGCATTGTCATATCTCTCCCTATGTTCTGTCTAGCACTTGGGTCAGTCATTATATACAAAAACATAACAGAACCATACAGTGTCTACAATAATAATAATAATAAAATTCATTTATAGAGCACTTTTCTAAACATATGTTACAAGGTGCTTTACAATAAAAGACATAAAAAAAACAACAAAGTCCTAAATACTAAGGAGGATGAAAGGAAGATAAAAGCTCGTCCCCATTTAAAGGATATGAGGGAAGGCTTGCCGGAAAAGGTAAAATTTAAGGAGGGCTTTAAAAGATGGTACTGCGTCAGCTGATCTTATTTCCTCAGGTAAGTCATTCCAGAGTTTGGGAGCTCTAACTGCAAAGGTTTTATTACCTCTGGTTTTCATTCTAACATCGGGGATACATAGAAGATCTCTATCAGAGGATCTCAGGCTACGAGCTGACTTATACGGCTGTAGCAGCTGGGATATATAACTTGGAGAAAGGCCGTGCAATGCTTTAAAAGTTATTAATAAAATCTTAAAATCAATCCTAAAACGTATCAGGAGCCAGTGCAAGGAAGCTGAAACAGGAGTGATATGGTCCATTCTACTTTTACTTTACAGTCAAGAGTCTTGCAGCTGAGTTCTGGTCAACCTGGAGCCGATTAATTGATTTATGGCACAGGCAGGTGAACAGACTGTTGCAATAGTCAAGGCGTGAGGAAATAAAAGCATGTAAAATCACTTCCGTATCCTTTAATGATAAACTTGAGCGTATTTTGGAAATATTTCTGAGGTGATAAAAATATGTCTGGACAGTCTTTGTGACATGGCACTCAAAGTTTAGTTTAGAATCAAAACAAACACCAAGATTTTTTGCGGCGGATGTTGGGTTATGTAAGAGAGGGTCTGTACAGGGCAGGATATGTTTGGTTATATGTTGTGGGACAATAACGACTATTTCTGTTTTCTTAAGCTATGGACCTGGCAGACAGCCCCTTGACTCTTCATAAGTTATTTAGTCATTTACTTTTTACCTCCATGTCTGAATGTGATTTCTGAGAGTGTGTAGGCCTTGCTGAGCTGCTGTCTGGCGATCCAGTCTCTCTGTTGCACAGCACCATGTCTAAAGTCCATTGTAATAGGACCTGAGTCCATTCTTGTCCCTGAGTGAGTTGACAATGCCACCTCAGTTCCTGTTTCTGTGTCCATGGGGGTCAACAATACTCATCTAAACCCCCATCTAAAGGAGGATTGATGATGCCAACTCAGCCCCAGTTTTAAACATTGTTCATGTTCCTGTCTCCAGGTGGGCTGCCAGCACCACTTTATACGTTTGGCTAACAAAATACAGAAGACACTGTGTAGCTTTTTCTGGATACACAGATACTCCAACTGCAGTTCTTGGTGTAATTTCACCAGATGCTCCGAGCGAAGGATGAGCTAGTACAAATCTATTTTTGAACAAGTGTCACGTCACAAATTTGCTTTGCCATGAGCATGAGTAGTTTAACACAAAGTATTTGCAGGCGAGTGTTGTTTTTTGTCTCTTTGTTCCCCTTGCTAGCTTTAGTGTTTGGGACACTACTAATATTGACTGGATTGTGCTTCTTCACTTAAACTTTATTTTATGTTTTGTGCTTTTGCCAAGGCTACTTTGGTTGCATGTGTTTTTTTTTTTTTTTGTTTGTTTTTTTTTTTTTTGTATCTTGATGTCCAAGGAAGCATCATTGTCTCACACTTGGGTGCAACATTACATACAACAACATAAATAGAGCACTTATATGGATAATCCTACGATCTCTCACAAATGTGTACTATCTACAGTTAGGTTTTATTGTTTTGCTGTTGCACTGAAGAACTGCATGTTTTTACAACCACCTCAATCAAACTTTCTGCAGAGCAGCAAGGGGGAAATCAAAACACTGTCCAGAACAAAGAGGAAGGTAGACAAGGGAACCATGTGGAGCATGTAAAGGGAGGTCAGTGATTGTGAAAGGGGGTGAACAAAGGGAAGGAGTGGATCAGTCTATATACCTTGAGGCCAAAGTCTGAGGGGAAAGGCCTATAATGGCATGCGCTAGTGTGAGCTAGGCTGGATGGTTGCATACTCGACAAGGTCCCCAGGGCCAGTGTGAGCAGAGCTTCGTGGGCTGGGAGAGGAGGCCAAAGCTGCAGTATCCAGCTCCGCATACTGGACATCACAGTCCTTGTGGCCAGAGTTCTGGAGACAAGAGAGGTGAAAGGTGTGTGAGGAGTGAGGCAGCCAAAAACATGAGTGAGTGAGAAAGACTGACAGAGAGAGAGAAAGACAGAAACAGATGACAAAAAAATGATGATTGAAGATCTGATGGTTATGAGGATATTTTGAGATGGTGGCAGCAGTGTTAGAGAGGAAGGCAAAGGAAAATGTGTAAGCATGGAACATATAAATAAAATGTCAGATTAAGACCAAATGTGAGAAGCAGACAAAAAGATGGAGCTGTTACACAGAAAACCTTAACAAAATCATATAATCAAAATAACATATGATCAAAAATAAAAGGTTATCGATGGAGAAGGACTCAGACTTTGTTTACATGCACATAATGGCATCAAATTATTATTTGATTTATAAAGTTAAATTCAAGTTTTGAATGTGCAACACAAAGAGGCTTTTATTCAGAAACATTGAGTTTGTTTCATTTGTTTTTTATTATTCCGCTCATGTGTGCATTCCTTAAAAATTATGTAATGCTCAGAGTTGATGGGCATGAAAAGTGGATTTAAATAAAAACAATCACTGTGACTAAACAAACCAAACACACACTGGGCATGTAGTCCAACTCAAAGACTTAGATTATGGTGAACACATGTCCATGCAATCTTTCATGAAGCCATAACTATGGGCAGTAATTTATGCTTCATGACTGCTGTATGAGTTCATTGATTATGACTGTCACTGTGCGACACCTGGAGGGACTCACACAAGTCATAAGCACATTCATATTTTTTAATATTGGAATATCAGCGTGCATGTAAACACAGACAAAGACCTTCATTCAACCACCCTCTGACCACTGTGCACAAACACAATTCCAATGATAGACAGACTGGTTGACTCAATGAGCAATTGGCCAAGTGGATGATTGAGTAAATGACCTTAATGGGGTAATCAATAAATGGCAATGAAAGCTTTCAGCACTGTTTATCCAATTCCAAAAATACTTCTGAGATTGACGTGTTTTGCTCATGAAGGAGACTCAAAGGCACCAGGTCAATAATCTACAGAAATGATAAATTCAGACAGTTACTGAAAAGACAGAAACATGTATGAATGGTGGGAAACACATATGAGTGTATCAACTAATGTGAAATGATGACACACACTTGTAAGACAAAGATGACAAAGTAACACAACATTAAATTAATTGTGTTTTTGATTTCCTCTGCACCTCCTTAAACCTTAAGCCACAAACTTGACAAATTATTGATTCATTTCTTTTGACCAGAGATGAATGTTAAAGATGTCATAACTTGTCATGTCCTCAAAAAACAAACAAAAAAAAACTGGTTCAAAGAATGGGAAATTGAAATCAGATATACTGATGTTTGTATTACCGACAAACTAGAATTACAGGCAAGTGGTAATAGGAATTAAAAGATAATGGGCAAATCTTCAATTTCACAATTCTCCTACAATCTCCAGAATCTAGGCTGCTGCTCTTTTCTATTCTGAGAACAGAAATAACTGCATGACAAAATCAGTGAGTGGATAGTAGCGCCTGTTATTTTAGTATGCCTGTTATTTTGCTAGTAATGAAATCAGTGGAGCAAAAAAAAGAGTTATGACATAATAAATTAAAGGCAGAGATGTCAGCTTTCCTGTATCTACCTAAACAGCATCTGAGGATTGATGGTGAGGTGATGGGAGAACACGCAATGGGATGGCACCTGCTGCCCCCACTACATCACTCTACCTACTTCCATCTGAGAAAGAATTACAAAGAAATGATTAAAGCTTTTCCAGAGTCTGACGTTAATCATTTAAATCTACTGTGCATCATTGCATATTTCCCCACCACTCACAATCTGCACTCACTGGATATTTAAATATCTGCAATATTTGTCATGACCAGAGTGCAATCAGGGGGAAAATTACAGCCACATCACATTCAAAATTGGGAGATAGTGTTTTGCCCCTAGAGAATCATCATTAGTAACACTCAATGCTCAGCAGTTAATGCATGTCTCTCACAAATAGTGTTTTTTAAACCTCTTTGATACCATATTCATCTTAAGAGGAGCCCTAAACTTCAATTTAAGAGGAATGTTATCAGGGATAAGAAATAAATCTTAGCAAAATCTACCCTCTGTGTCCAAGGATTATCACAATTAAGCATTCAGTTCCTGTGAGCATAGAATTGAAGATGACAGTTTAATATCCTTCAGAAAATCAAGATCAATTCATCCAGGGAAAATAGGGATAGTAATTGACTTATCTGTTCAAGTTTGGTGCGAAAAGATGAGTTCATTTAAAAATACATACAAAAGTTTTCAAAAGCTTGGCTGACAGGCCAATATATGAAACACACAATCTGTGGTTCATCAAAGAGCATCAATAAAGTACCACAGTTATGGAGTATAGTTTTCAATTATACTTGATGTTTAAATGGACGTTTTGTCAGAGTTGAGTGCATCAAATTCATATTGGAGAAAGGAGCTTTTACTGTACACAGCAATTAGCATGAAGTCTGTTCAAGTGTTTCACCATACAAACATTTTAGGGAATTACACTATGCAATGTAATGTCAAGCCTATACACTGTGACAAGGGCACTTACATGCAGTATAAAAGTGGCCAGTTCTAACTTACTAACTGAACCACTGGCTCACTCCTCTGATTGCTTGAAAGCGCTTGATAAACTGAAAGGACAAGCTTGTTTAATTCAATTAAATATAGCGCTAAATAACAGCGAAAAACACTTCTTGACTAGTATGATAGTTTGTAAATACTGTCTGACTTCCCAAGTCTATGTTCTACATACAGTAGTATCCATCTTGTTGTATTATTCCATTATGGATCACATTTTGATGTTTGGATGAAACAGGAATCTGTTTCTCATATGTGGTTTTTACATAGTTAGGTTGAGGAGATGAACAGCATGGTTGCAAAACAAGCAGCAGGCAGCAGGTTAATGATATTACAGTGTAAACTCTGGTAGAAAGTCCTCCTACAGTCTGCCTGTAGGCCTCTCAGTATCATGTGTTCACTGCAGTGTGAGGATGTTTTCTTTTATTCTTCTTAACAATGTAAGCTGTGCATTGGACAACAGAGATGAACTATTAAAGGTAGACTGGGCATCTGAAATTAATTTCAAAATATTTTGGTGCCCATACAACCGGTGGCCCTCAAGGTGACAACTCGTGCAACTCATCTATGCTTAGAAATGTCCCTGCAGACTATGTCTAAATGATTCCTCAAAACAGGTGCACACTGTAATATTTAACTAATGCTAAACTGAAGAAATTGTGTTAAAAAAAAAAAAAAATTTGTTAGATTCTACTTTCAGTGCAAGATCAATAATCATTTAGTGCTTTTAGTATTTATTAAAATTTAGTATTTCAGCCAAAAGAGTGTGGGATTAACTCTATTGGCTGTAGTTTGTAGTGTTTGTTTTGATTATGGTATATGGTATATGCCATGTAAAATTTGTTTCTGGGGGCACAAATTGTTGACAGCAGGAATCCAGATTAACATCCACATGATACTGTCATTAATTTCTACATGTTGCACATTCCCATCTACACCAGCAGCAGATGTTTGTTTGTTATACCTTCATTAGCAATGCAGGTAAAACTGGTAATACTAATTGAAAGCAGATTGATCCTGTTAGGGCTGGTATGGCTGCTCCAGGAAGCATTCACATTTTGCAACAGTGAGACACAGTCGAAAGGATGTTTTTTCTTCTTCTTCTAGCACACACTAAACACACAAGCTTAAACATGCACACACTGTCCAAAAGTCCAAAAGAGTTTTCTCAAAGCAAAGAGATTCCAGCCAAAAGCAAAATAAAGCCATAAAAATGCCCAAGCATCTGTGCCACTGAGGGAAGCTCACCATAGTTAGCAGAGCCATCTGATACAACAAGGCAACCACTTCATAGTCAACAGTTAACACTCAGGGACCAAGATGTACTGTAGAGCATCCCACTGCAATTTATCTGCTCACAGTTGCCTTGCAAAAGTAATTATGTTGGATTAGAGGAAGTGGAGGGGAGGTGAGGCAGGGAGCAGAGCAAGTGGTGAGTGTTGGGGTCAGAAAGTGAAATAGTCCAAACAGAGAGAGAAGGGACGTCAGCTGGCTCAGGTTCAGATATAAGGTGAGTAATGTTGATGTAAATGATGAGATAAGGAGCTTAGAGAAAGCACCCAGTGGATTTACTGGTCAGCCAGTTGGAAAGCTGTTCCTACTTTTAACACCAGACAAAGCAAAGAAAGAAACAGCTATGCTAAAAAATCCTCAGTGACATTCAGGAAATATCACAGCACTGGCATTTCATTTGTAAATCAATTCTTGTAAACCTCCAGGCATAATAGCAAAGAATGTTCATCCTTTCACCAGCAATAACTACTGGCTGAAGACAGGAGTTGTGGATGACCCTGACCCCTTTAACCCGATCATGGCATCACTACTCACCGGCTTATCAGTGAAGGGGGTCGACTCAGAGGGCGCCATGTCGTAATAAGGAGGCTGAAGAGGAAGCTTCTGCATTTCCTCTTCCTTGTCGAGATGAACCACCTACAGAAAACACCAAGAGCTCAGCAAGACTCACAATGAGCTCCGAAGCTCCACAAACCAGACAGTTCAGCGGGTGACTTTGAACCGAGAGTGCCAGTGAAAGCTACAACCTTTACAACGTTATTTCAGAGCTACATGATTTGAACAGCAGGGTATTATGTCGAGCATTTTTTAAATTCATTTGCTCACATTTGTTTTTCAGTGATAATGAGCAGAATTGAAATCTGGAATCTGACAAGGATCATTTTAGCTGCTCTGCTGAACTCTTTATGTTCATACAAGTTATTGTGTCAAATTATAAACTTTAATATCACACAACGATGATGCAAACTTGTGAAACAGAGGAGCAGGAATGCTAGAAGTACTGTAAAGCTGCAAGAGTTGGCTACACAGCCGCTGAAGGACAGAGCTGCAGGGAGTTTATTGCATACAAGGTGACATGAATACAAAACACATGCTGCGGATTAATTACAGCTTAGCAAGCATATGTTGTCAAATTATGAATGAAGCTTACTGAAATCAAACTTACATATGCATTCTGAACAGAAAAACATGTTCTTTCCTTGTTGCAACAAAAAATATATATTTATCAACTATTTCCAAAACCATCACACACTGGACTTGAAATGCCACAGTGGTGATTACTTTGCAGGTTTATTTTAATGGTTTGATATTGCTGTATTATCGCCCAACAAAGACACATTTAAATTTATATTTTGTACAACTGTTACTTTGTCATATTCTAGAGGAGCGTCTCAGTGTTTCAGGATTAGACTCTGGACTGCAGGTAGTCTAAGATGTAAAATATATGATTAAGATGAATATTCCATGTGTCAAATGTTTGTTGTTTATTTGGTAGAAAATAAAACAATATTCTTATGAAAGGGGTTACTAACAGCTGCTTACTATAAAACTCAGTATTCGCTGTAGGTTTTCTGCAGCATAAGGGAAGCAGTGCATTGTTGTAAAGTGGAGGAGGGGGGAAGCAAAGTGCCCCTTTATAGTTTTCATTTTCAGCAGGCCACTGGTCTTCCCGCTAGCATGGTCCTAATTGATGTGTCAAAGTTTGCAATAATGTCAGAGCAAAGTTTGACGCTGGTGACACTGAAATACCTTTAAAAGGACTTAAAGGTGTGAAATTCACTACAGGCTCTATAAATGTTTCATGACATGAAGGAATTAATTAATTTTGTAATGACAAAAGAATGCTTGCAAAATCTTTATTAAACATTTGCCAGACCTGTGTATTGCATAATGAAAATGTGAATGAAAGAACTCAAAGAAGTCCAGAACAATGAAGTTATCAATGCAATACATGAGAGTCATATAATAGCTGGTGAACAATGCAGTTCCCCTCCGCACCTCTGTGCTCTGCAATTTGAGGGATCAAAAGTCTGCCAAATATTGTTTGATACCAATTTTTCTCATATTCAGAAATAGCTGTTGAATGCCAGTTAATATGCATTTGGTTGATGTGAGCTTTTCCATTCATATTACATGAAAAGGCAAAGAATTTAATGGCTGAGTGGTCGAATGGTGAACTGAGCTCCAGATTTCATGTGCAATTAGCTGGAGGAAACGTTTGTTTGGAGCATAAAGACATCTCCTGGATGGTTGTCGTCCGCTTGGCTCTCAGAGTCCATCTCAAGGCAACATACGCTGAGTGCTTGTGATGTAGCAAGCGCAGATGTTTCTACTTTGGCTGTGTTACCAGTTTTGCACTGTGATAAATCCATGTGTCTGCCAATTTCTTCAGGCCAGTCAAGCCACCTAGTAACCTACCCTGAAAAAAAGCTGAAATACTCCACTTTTTCAACTACCAAATTCAATAATGGGATGCACTGTATTAACCATTACTTCTCTATGTAATCATAACCTTGTCCTAAAACTGCCTTTTCATGGATGTTCATGATATTTTGGAGGTAGGGTTTTACGTTTCTAGTTTATTTAGTTTGTTGTTAATTAACAGTCCTTTTCATAGCTTAGTGAGATGATTGACAAGCTGTAGGGCAGGAACCTGAGTGGGACTAAATGTCTAAATGTACCCCTAACTGGTACAATATATGATTTACAGTTACAGCTTTTTTTTTTTTTTTACATCTCTGATAATCCCAGAACAATGTATCTTCTTTATTTTGGACCATTTGCAGCCTGTTCTAGTATCCAAACAAACACTGAAAATGCAGCCATTGTTACATCCTGACCTGTTGTGCAGAGTGAATTACAGCCATAAATAATGAAAACCTGAACGCTCAAACCTTAAAAGTGTTTTGGTCTGTTAATGTGTGTATTTTCCTCTGTACATGCCAAGTTGTATAACAGTAATGCTTATTGTTTTTGCATCAGTGATTAGTGTTTATTCATGCATACTTTACTCATCACATCATGAACCTGCTAGGATATTTATTTTCTTTTGCTTACTTTTATTTTTCCAGATGTAAGCTTGCTGAGCATGCACCTTCTTATAAAGCAACTACCACCATAAAATTGAACACATTAAATCCACTAAAGTGTCTATTACAGCCTCATCTTTCCACTAATCACCAGTGAGTTGGGCATTAGATGCCTTGCCTAAGCTCTCCACTGCAGTAGTTGTGTAGGGAAGAGAGCACATTATGTTCCTTTCTTTCCATTACTGTCCCTGCCCAGATGTCCAGGAGTTGACCTTGGAGTTGTAAAGACTATCCTAAAGATGGATTCAAATCTCAGCAGTGCGGTGTGGTGGCCAATTCGGTACTAAGGTGAATCTTCAGTTATTCAGATTTTAATAATTCTTTTTTCACTTTATCTCTCCAATTTTAATTTGGCCAGTAATTTTGTACTGCATCCCTTGACAACACAAAGGTCTGAGGAGGCTCAGTGTGACGTCTGTGGACTTGTGCACTGACCACAACCTCTAATGTGTACCTGCTACTGCACTCAGAATGGAAAACCACAGGGAGAGGTGATGCAAAACCAGAAAAATCCAGGCATTCCTGGAAGTTCTGTTGAACTGTGGTATATAATTGCCCTAATAATAAAATATTATGTTTTTATTTAAAATTGACAAAAGAATATTGTTTCACATAATGGCCAGTTAATTTAAAATGAGGCAATTCAAGAGTCATGTGTCAGGGTTGAAGTTAAAGTGCAGTTCCATAACTGTCAAGTGCACACAAACAGACTTGTGCAAAGAGAATGCGGCTGCCTTAATGCAATCTATCTTCCCCAAGCTAAGTATCACAGTATATGCTATATATACTTTTTTTTTCCAGCAGTTGCGATATAAGCAATCATCATACCTGTACTTTATTATGTTATACAGAAAATGTGACAATGTTACTAGTGTGCACAGGCAATCTAACTCTGTCAGATGAAACAACCAAATATACTTCAGTTCAGTTATTTTTTGTTTTCCCACCATCCCCATTTTATCTGAACCCCCATTCACACTGTCCATTTAAGGCGAGATTACTGCACAAATTTGCCTGTATGACAACCACTCAGTGCACTCACTGCTGATCCACCTCAATTCCTCCACAGGAGGTAGTAAATTTGATGCAACTATTCCTCCTTAGCTTTCTGTGCAAGAAGGGAAAGGAAGCTTGGAGGTTTGGGGGCAGAGAGATGTGACATTTTTATTCTGTGTCAGCTCTATAGCAAATAAATTACTCAAAACAATCAGAATTTGTTCCCATGATCATTAACATATTGTATAGCAACTTTATGTGAGTAAATCACAGGATGAATCACAGGATCAGCAAAAGCACATCCCTCTTTTGATCATCAAAGCAACAATGGTACTGAAATGTTTTCTATTTTCAATAGCTGTCATAAGCATCATACCTCTAAAACTGGGGTACATGTACTGTATCTGCTTAAAAAGAACACAGTTCCATGTAAATAGATAAAGCTGCCTGAAAGAAGGTCAGCTGGATGCAAACACAGAGGAAACTTTGTCTAAAAACAACTTTAGTTGTTGTTTAGTTTCAACTGTGGGAAACTCCTCCCTTCTTTTGTGTGTTACATTATGAGAGGATAGGTCAAATCAAGAACACAAAAAAAATGCTATTTTTTAGTTTTGAGAATAGTCAAAACTGTGCAAGCACGAAATATGCAACCAGCTTAGACTGTTGTTTTGCCTGTTCATCCCAGATCAGTGATCCGAGGAAATGGTTAAAATCAGTAACATTCTCCTCTCTAATCCACTCATTGTTAACATTTCAATTTGTCTCTGATTAATAATATCACTGCTGATTCAAATTATGAAAATATGTCTTTGGATGAAAAAAAAAACAAAAAACAAAACTGCTGTGGAACAAAGCTGATTATGAGACTTGAGTCGTACCTTATACTCTGTAACTTACTTGGTAAGATCCAAATACAATAAAATGAATAAACACCATATTCATGTAAAGTGAAATCATAGTGGCTAATACAAAATGCCACCAGCACACAGTATTCAACCAGAATGTATCCCAGCGCAAATAAGATACTTTTCAAATTTTACGCTGCAGTGCAAGGTCAGTATTTATGAGCCTGAAATGACCCACTTACCATTACTTTACTGTTTAAGAGGGAAATTAAGTAGTGCAAACTGGGACTTACACTACCTGTTAGTTGTTTCACTTGGAAAACAAAACATTTGTGTAATTAGATATTTCAGGCCTCTTGGCTAATTGCACTGGAACTGGATTGTTGGAGGAACTCTGTGACAAGCATCAGTTCAGGGGAGAGGATGAGAAACACTCTACAAATGAAAAAAATGGCTTCATTTCACTGAACTCATTGCACTGCTATTCCACCTGAGCCATAAATATCATTTCAACAACAACCATAAAGTCTAACAGTAAAATTTCATGTCAAAAAGAAAAAAAAAAAACGTATTATAAATGTGTTATAAATGTCATTTTAAAGGTTCTGCCTTGGTTTTTACAAAAATCTTAAATCCTGAATTGATGACATTCCACTCAGAGATGTGACAAAATTTAAGACAAAAATCCATAAAGTTCTCAGAACTGGTGTCAGATCAGCCAGAGAGAATAAGAAAAAAAAGAAAAGGAGGAGAAGGAGGATCTTACCTGGATGTCGTCAGATGTCAAGTGTCCCTTCATGTCACTGTTCTTCTTTTTGGGTGGGGGAGGGGCCGGTTTATGGGCAGGTGGGAGGTCAGTCCTGTTAAGAGAGTGAAAAGATAACATGAGACTCGGCACAGTAAGGGATTGCCACTCTTTATGTCCCTCACCTTCTACAGCACTCTATAATGAGAAGTCCTGCCTGCACTTGCCTTTTTCACTCTTTCCTTGGATTTTGATAGATCTTGTGTTGCTGGCTTTGTTGCGGTGGCAGCCATTCCCCCTGCCCTTTCAAAGGCTCTCGCTGGAGAGACACTGTGCTAATGAGAGTGGGCTGTAATTGGACACTGAGGTGAGGAGATGGAGATGGAGGAGGTATAGGGGGCAGGGAGAAGGGCATGTGTGAGTCAAGTCCTCAGGGTGGATGGAACCTCGTCCAAAGAGCCATGTGGGCAAACACCCTAGCTACTGTGCAGTGACTGTTTGTTTGACATGTCGTCCTGAGCTGTGACTCAGCAGGCAGTTTCCGCTATCCACCTTTCCTTAGATCCCTGCTACTAACATTTCCTAATCCCCAGACTTTCACCCCACTCTTCTATTGACACACCTGGGGAAGAACAAAGCCTAGACAACTGAACACCTGTACTCATTTACTCGCCGCTATTAGTCATATTGTAAACAACTATTTTCTTCAAATCAGCAATGAAATTTTCACTGGAGATAAAGACCACTCTGGCACACAGTCGCTGGTATGATAATAAAATGGAAAATTAAATTGTGAACAGAAAAGACAGCAGTAATTGAAGGCTTGATGTTGAAATTGTTTGAAGTGCATCTGGATAATTATTTCAGACAAGGAAGCAGAAGGGTTGTTGCTACAAAATCGTTACAAAGAAAATCCTTTCCCTCTAACATGCTGGTAGTCAGATGTCATCTGCCGTATTCTGACATGATATCAGGAGTGATCAAAGATAATGAAGTAGAGCACAGACAATGAGCTGTGTACCTACATGCATTATCTCCAACTCCCTCCTGCTGCCCATTCGCACTGGTTCACGTCCTTATTGAATAACATGACCTTTCCACAAGGCCAAGCAGGCGTTTTAATGTGCAGAAAATTTGTGCATGACTGCACCTCTTAACTCTTTCTTTCACGCTCATTATTTCCAGTCCGTATCACCTCGTCTCCAGACAGGGCTGCTGTGGCACTGCCAGATTCATGTGGCACCCTCTTCAGCCTGCCTGCAGCACAGAGGCAGAGCAAATGCACAGAAAGGCAGCATGCAGCACACTCGCCCATCTACAATAACCTCTTTCATCACAGAGCCTTCAGAAGAGAAGCATCCATTTTCTCTAAGACATAATTATGAGTTTAGAGGAAATGTGGTTTCCGCAGGTACAGGAGTGTGCTCATTATACAGTATTGTAATCCATCGCTTGTGATTGACTGGATTCTGATACAGGTGAGAACTGGTGACAGCTGATAAGATCATTTGCTTTCAAGAAATGCATGAGACAAAATGGAATTATCAGCATCTGTCTGCCCTGTGTATACACTGAGACACAGTCATGACTTTTCTTCAGTTTGCTGAAACAGAAAGTTGATGAATACCTGCAGAAATGTAGCATAATCTAACACTGATACAATACTATGTTTTGAGACAAATCATCATGTACATGATCATTTTATGATAGACTGATTCAGGCAGGATGAAATCCTGCTATGTTTATGTATGATCCAGCATTTGCATTCAGATCCTGCCACATTTCTTCAACTTACATTTGATCCCATAGGACCCTGGATGATTGCATTTCACTGCACATTATGTGAAGAAGTCAGTTCAAATAGGTGCTGAGTAGAGGCCCCATATGCAGAGTGGCTTTATTAAATCTGACCAAACATAAGAAACTCCCTCATCTCATGACATCCACCCCACAGCAACCAAAACATAGCTGTCATAACTCCTTTATTTCATCGAACTCCACTACATTTGTAACCACATTACATACAAGCAGCAGCCTCAGGAGACAGTGTATAGATTGTCACTACTGGTTGACACAATATTGGGAAAACAGAGTGAAAAATAGTATCAATGTTTGATGAAGCAGCGTGTGTAGAGTGCACAAACCTACAATATGGCTATGTGCTCAGGCGCACATCTACCGAGACAAATACATAGCCTGTGTGCGCTCAGTCATTCAAGCTGTGTCAAATCCATATAGACTCATACTATAAAATATTAATCTTTAAAATATATTCTTAATGTTAGTAGAAAGGACATTTTTATGCTTCACTCTCCTGTGGCATGAACTAATAAATTGACAGGTGCCAAAATCCTACAGTTATGTTGGAAAAGTAAAAATTAATTAAAATATTTTAATATCAATATCCCTATATGTTTTGTCCATCAAGGTGTTCTTGAATCTGTCTGAACATTGTCCTCTGAATGCCCATATTTCTATTTGTGTGATCCATTTCTTGTGCACTGTGCTGTGTGAGAAATGTCCATTGACTCGGTGCTAATAAATTAGGCAACTTGAGTGAGCATGTGGATATCTTTGAGCGTACTTGTTTTGTCTCTTCTCAAATGTGAGCACATTACACGCCTCAATGTAGCATGGAATTAGCATGTAGTATTTGGCACATTTAATGAGCTGCACATGCAGAATACAAGAATTTATAGTTGCAAAGAGTAAAAGCACATGTATGGGAAAAACTAATTGAAATGTAGTGAAGTTGAAGTTTGTGTTAAATTTTATTGAATAATGCATTGGAGAAAACGGCAGGCAGCCGTCAAGTCATTCAGCAAATGGTTGCTTCACAACAACACTGTACAAGACAAAATTCCTGCTAAATAATTAAATGACTTTTTCCCATGCAAACCTTGCTTTCAAGCTTAATAAGATTAGCCTTTGATCTTAAATATATATTTATTTTTTCCTTTCTTCTTGCTTCTTCTTGATTAATATATGCAGCTTTTCGTGGTTTAACATTTCTGAGCGACCAACTGTGGAGATGTAACCTTTTCAATGGCCAAAATTGCCATTGGGAATACAAAGACATAATGAACCAGGCAGTACCAACCCAAACAAGGAGAAAGTAAGAGTTAAAGAATGGGCCAATAACGGTAACGTTAAATATTTATTAAGGTTGTTTTCTCCTGTGATGTATACTTGCATATGCTGAGTAAAATATTCAGCACATCAGATTTGTGCATGCATTTTCTCCCCTGGTGCACTGCTCTATAACCAATTCTTCAGTTTGCTCTTAACGTTAGCACAGTCTGTCAATAGTCAGATATGTTGATGTTCGTCTCAGCCGGACCACCTCATTGGCATCTCAACTGTGTGATTACACACAGACTTCCTCCTAGCTGAATGTGATGCAGGCTGTGTGTGGGCTTTGTGAGATGCAGACACTAATGAAAGCTGACAAGCACCACAAGCCTGTGGGGAGAAGAAAGCACTGGGCAGGGAACCATAAGCTACATTCAAGTTTGCACTGTTTCCTACTCAGACATCCACCTTGAAGACCTCGCTCCTCCTCGCTCTGTTGGCTACAAAAGGCTCAGGGCAGCTTAAGGGGAGATTTATGGAGGATAGCAAGGAGAAAACATAACTAATCCTTAAACTGAGAAGAGTAATCTGTGAGGTAAGATTTACTGCAAAGAAAATGACTTTTACAATGCACTCACAAAAACTGACCTTTTTGTGAGAAATGTGTGCAGCAGTAAGGTGGTTTCGAACTGCAGATAATCAGAGTTAAGACGTCCCACAGTGTGACAGTCTGAAAACACTCTTCCTGTCCGCTGCACATAAGAGAAAGTGTTGCATTTCCAGAAGCGTTTGGATTAAAGAGTTACCACAAGACCACAACCCTACTCATGGAAAACAATGTGAAGTGTTTGAGCTGATCCTTGGTACTCTCATTGATTTCTGTTGATCACAATCTTATTTGGCAATTTAAATGCTAATGATACTATTAATTGCAAGACGGGATAAATGTGATTTGATCTTTAGGAGGCAATTACTTTCATGCTTTGCCTCGCTCCAATCTTTTCAAAAGGTGGACAACAATTACACCGCAGAGCTTAGCTTTTTTTTCTCACAAGAGAAGACAGAACAAAACAAGAACGAAACAAAATGACTGCTGTTTTTGTTCTTTGACAAGTTTATCAAAAACTATTTCTGTGGTTGGGGGAAGGTTTAGCTTCTAAGCACATTTATCTTTACAATTATACACACAAGGCCAGTTTCCAAACCTTTTTCAACACTTTAGGCATTGCTACTAGATTACATACACTGCTATATGAAAGAACATGAAAATAAAAGTGACTGTTATAGACATTTGTACTGCTAAGTATAATATTCTGCACAGAGAAACCAAGCACCATTTTTTCTCATAAATAACAGATGATTCAAATTCATACCCAGTACAATAACAGTCCATGTTGACATGAAAAATAATCCTACTTTGGTTACAGCTTAAAGCTAAAATTCCAACAATGAATGATCATTTTTCATATTTTAAAAGGTCTCCACATAGCAATGGTAAAAAGCACTGGTGACCAGTCCATAAATCAAAGGGTACACAAACAATTCATGTCTCTACAAATCACTTTTGCCGGTGCCACCAAAGCAGGCATCTAGTTTAATGACTGCAACATCCCATTTTCTTCCACTTGATTTTAATGTAGAGTCTATTAGTAATTTTTAAGCATCCTCCAAAATCGTAATGGTGCTACATGTCAGTCCTGGGAAACCATGTTTACCCCTATTTGAGAAAAACCAGCATTATTGTTGATTGGTGACAGTGACATCCAACTCATTCTGCATGTTATTCTTTTCTGATTCATGGTAAATATGACCAGGAAGATGACATGGAAGTGATTTATACCAGTGAGTATTTGCAACTGTGTCAACATGAGCTGTACTTCAGGAACACTAGCAAGTGAATTCATTTTGCAGGAGAATGGTGCCACTATTGGCAGAGCTTTTCGGCATTTTGGAGGTCATACATCATACTCAGGCAAAAGACCGGGCAATAAACACATTATTTTGAGAACATCGTTTCTGACAATGCCCATCTATTTTGATAATCAGTTGACTGTTGTGCCAGTGCAGCCTCTAAAGGGCCAGTGATTTATTAGGATTGACCAATTTTGAGTCACGTCATGTGCTGCTTTGTGAGGGCAAACAGAGGCGTGACTGGCGGTGCAGTCAGGCATGTTATCAAATGCCCAGGCTTGATTAACGGCTCATCAACATGCAGAATTAAACAGTCTGGCTAAATGCTTCACCTCTACCCTGACAACAGACACTCATGAATCTCTTTTCTGCAGTAAAACAAACTCAACACATTCACTTGAAACTTATCTGCATTCACATAATTAGACATTTCAGAAAAAGGTAAACTGTTTCTCCAGAAAACACTGAACATGTTTGATCACAAGCCACAAGAAAACAGAAACAAATATTCACCTGGACAATCAAAGCTTTGAATCACATTTCACTACATTACATGCCGAGCTACAAGTAGGAAACAATACCAACAGTTACACAGCACTGACTCAACTTGTCATGCATATTTGACGACAGGCGTGCACACAAAAGAAGGGGGAAAGAGCAAGATGCAGAAGACAGAGGTTGCACAATGTAATCTGTTAACAAGGACATTATCATTGAGTTTCAGCTTCATTGATGATTATAAAAAACAAAGTCTCTGCAAGCTTACAGATTTCCTTCTGATAAATAACTTGATATGTATGTACTTGTCAAAATGACATCCATTCTGTCCAAGCTCCCTAAATCTGATAAACTCTAAGTGAAGCTGGATATTTTATCTTTACTTTTAATTAAATTTGATTTATCTTGGCACTGTTTTCATCTAGCTTAATTCCATTCATAGTTTATCAAACTGCATCTCCATAATTTGACGGAACTGGGTTTTTCATGCATCAAATGAAGATGTTTGAATTGTACTTTTAATGCCTTAATTTATTGAAAGATATCCAGAGAGAAATAGAAATTCCTTAAAGATTTTTAAATGATGAAAAGCTCATGATGATAAATGTTTGCTACTTTGAGCGCTCATAAGGGTGTGCTCAAGTATGTCACTTGCAGGCCACCATTACATGCAGGCAACAGAATAGAGGTTCCAGGAGGACAGGGTTCAACGGGGGATAGACTGGGCTCAGGTGCCTCTACTTTCCTTGTGGGGGACTCTGGTTTCTCTGGTGCCTGTGTCACACAACTATCAGCAACAGCAGCAACAGCAATGCTGAGGGAGGGGAGTGGGAAACAAAGAGCAGTTACTTTGCCATCAGAGTGAGAAAGAAAGATAGATTAGTAGGGAGTGAAAAAGAGACAGAAAGCAATGGTAGAGGTAAGAGTCCATGTGCTTCATTTGTCTTAAAAACATTCCTGAGAGGTAGAAGCAATGTGGTTTCTTGGTCTCTGTGGGCTCAGTGATGGACCTGCAGACACCGCAGAGCACTGAGATGTGTAGCAGGCAGAATAGTGGAGGCCAAAAACCTGGCAGCACGTCTTGTCGATGCTTGATGTTAGCGTCACTGCTTTGAAAATCAACTCAATTACAAGATTCTGGAGGGAGACTTCTAAAATAAGCATTGTAATCTCATCATGTGAGTTGATTAAAGGCTCCTGTTTACCCTCAGCCAGATTCTGCACACCCCCAACCTCAGTTGTTTTGGTGATATTCCCAGAGAGGCAGATAGCCATGCCCTGAACACAGCAGCATCATTCCCATGGGGATGTGGATTGCATCTTGTATATCCACTATAGCCAAGAACATCATGGAAACCCTGGCAACCATGGAACTATCTGTCGCGGCCAGGTGTTTCAGACAAAGGCAATTAGCAGGATTCAACTCAAATGCTTATTTCTTCCTTGTCTGAAACCAGATTTCTTATAATTCCTTCTAAACAGATGGCAGAGACTTTGATCACCTCCAGAATAACACAAAAAGATATTTTGGATTTTCACTGCTCTGTTGTTTGCTCTTCTCTTAGCTGCATCCTCTGCAACTTCTGCGTTCTCTTTAGTGCATGGGCAGCAATTGGCAATGTTCGAAATTGTCATGGCCCCTGGTTTGCTGGCAGGACAAAATTACCTGGTTGGCCAGAGGAGATTGGGGCAGAAGTAAATATAGACCAAATCTATAGTCAACAATCTGCCTGGCTTAATTGATGCTAGGAAATAGGCCTTATATGTGTTACTGCACATTCTAAACTGGTATTTTTGTACTTTAATGACCTACAAAGATTGCTTTAGGTTGTTAAATGCCACTTTGTCTGGTTTGATTGGAGTAGATCAACATTTAAATCATATTTGCATCATTGTTCCATTTTGAACTACGTTATTTGACTATATATGTTTTGCTCAATCATCAAATCTTTACAGTTTCAAAAATATTCATTTACATGAACAGTTTCTTCAAACAACATTTACAAACAGCCCAACATTTGGATCTGCTGCATACTCTGGAATCTCCTGGAAAATCTCCTTCACTTCCTGATAATATGGTAACAATTCAACAGAGGAGAAACTTTCCCAAAGAGAGGCTACAGCACCTGTTCCTGCAATCAGTCCTGATTAAAACAATAGTGTTTTAATGGAAAATGGGCTCACTACAGCCACATTACAATCAAGCAACTGCTTAATAGCTGCTGCTTTAATGATAATTATTCAATTCTACCTGCTATAAGGTAAACTTGCCTTTTTTTAGTGTGGTTGTACTTAGGTTATTTCTCATGAAGTGACCTATAGGAAAGTAGATTACCGGTTTTCAGAATAAATAAGGCAGCTGCAAGTGCTTTGTCCTTTTCAAAGTGTTTCTCTCTCATGGGCTGACAAGAGTGTACACCTAATCATACCACCTGTCCAGCCTCGTGCAATATTCTCTGACAGAGGATTGGTACTCACAGGTCATTATCTGTCTCAGTTCGGGTCTTCTGCTGCCGCCGATGGACCATGAAGACAGTAACAGCCACGCCGATGATGAGTCCAATGGCAACAACACCTCCAAGGATCCCGATAACGCCACCTGGGGGACCCTGTGGCAGTGGCTTTTCTGTAGACAAGAGGAGATATAACAGTGTCAAAGTAGGTGCCGCTTGAGTAATTGATGCTGTTGGACTGAAAAAAAAAAAATCACCGGACAAAGGACAAAAAAACTTCATTAATATCATATCTCAGTAATGTCTCCCTGTAGCATGTCCATGGCAGGAAAATATTCTGCAAGAAATAACACATATACTACACATACTTTAGCAACTGGTTAAAATAAACGTAACATGAAAGCAACAGTGCACCTGAAATGAAGAAAAAACAATGTATAAAAGGAAAATTTTTACAAGCCATTTGACACGACATTTTCTAGGCTTGAGATTTTCTGTCATAAAACACAACCAAACACTTTTTTTCAGGGGCATATTTCAGGATGAGGCCAGCGTCCTGCATGCCCTGGTACTGCATGAATACCAAACTGTTGTGGTCACTTAGCAGCTGCTGCTGCATTTCTAATATGCACTCCATCAACTGTTCAAAAGGAGCCTAAATTGGCTCTGACTTGACAGTGAACCCACATGCACTCGTAAGAGCATGACAAAGCTATTGTATGAGTCCTTTCCAGCAGGGGGTAATGAATGCAAAATATATTACCAGCATGGCAGAGAAAAAATGCGCATGGTTTCCAAAATAAAATGATTTAACAAATTCTATTATGAGCAAAACATGGAAAAGTTGGTCTACAAGTGGTGAGATATGAAGGTCTAACTTCAAAGCTCAAAAAGCAAAATTCAAAACATAATAATAATTCAAGATATACATTTCAGGATTTCCTCCAGTCTTTTTTTAAAGAGCTGCACTGGGCTACAATCATCTCTCAAACATAACCTTTGGACATGTTAGTGGGAATCTCTGGAAGTGTCCTTGAGATTGTCAAAAGTAAGCTGTGATAAGAGCCAGAGGTGCCATCTGAAGCTGAAAAAAATACGGATAAAAAAATACCTTTTGATGCCAGCATACAATTGATTTAGTTCAATCCATTGCAGGAAATGGGATGAGCTTTGAAATCATCACTACATCTTCACATATACTGTAGACCTGTTGGTATTATGGTATTATACTTTTACATCTGATGAACAATGACCCTTCTCATGTGAGATCATAATACTCCAAAATAATCTGTTGTCATGTAGATAAAAAGCTAAATCACTCCAGGTCCCATGTGAACCTTTTCCACCATGTCCCAACTGGCCAGGTATTGTTAAAATAGGGCTGTCATTTCTTTCAGAAGCATAATGGAGTGGCATCAGCAATGGCATCTGTTTTCTTCGACAAAGCTGTCCTCTTTTTAAGACAGGCAAGGGACCAATCAATGCCTGTAAGCCTGTTGTGCTAGGATGCTGCAAATTCGTACCATCTCCACTTTGAAAAGGAAAGCCTATCTCCTGCCCTCATGATGTCTCCATTATTATCTGGCTGTCCCTCCTGGTTGTGATAGGACAAGGCCTCCCTCCCTAAGGGACCTCTTCTCAACAGCCTCTGCCTGCTTGCTTGATTCACTGCCCATAATGATGGATACACAGAGGACCACTTCACAAACGGCCCCATAATAGCAGGCACGTTAGCCCACCTTGTACCTGACACTCACTTCCTCACTTCCTCAGTCATTAGATATGTTGTCCATCAGAGTGTTGTATCACACCACGGCTGTAGCTGGTGCTATAATTTTCCGTCTTATGATACTTAAAAGTCATGTTGAATCAACACACCAAGTAAAAAGGTTTTCTTGTAGCCACAGACAGAGACAGACAGACACGCACACACACACACACATACACACACACACGCTTCTTTCTTGTGATGCATTTCAATAAACAGGCTGTGGAGTAGCTTTGAAGACTGGGCATGACTGTGATCTTGCTGTAGCGTAGCAACAGATAAGCAGGAACTCCTACCGTTGTCTCATCGTGCTACATAGTGAAAGCCAGTGGGTTGAATTTCATGGCCCTAATGCAAATGCCAGACACAATAGTCTGTTGTATAACACTAACACACAGTGGAGTGAACTAGATCAAAATGCAATTTCCCTGTTGTGAAGCCTGAGGCATTCAGCACACAGGATTTACACTGTCACCTCCTAACACATAAAGGTAGGGTGAGCCATCTGGTGCACAGTCTGAGCCTTCATCTGATTCTCATATAGCTGGAGATTCACCACAATTAAAAAATTTGTTTCAATACATGGGTTTTACAATAAAGCAATTTAATAATTACATGCTTGCACTGTTGTGGCTACTGCAGAGAGCAGAGAATGCTGGGGATGCAAAACAAAAGGATTAGCAAGCAGGCACCATTACTTCCACACTGTGTACAACAATGCTGAGCTGGGATTATTTTATTACAAAACTCAGAGCTAACCTCTACAGAAGCAAAGCCCTTCTACTATGCTCCTTCTGCAGCCAAGAGCACACCTTCAAATTACTCCATGGAAGATAGTATAACTGTAGCAGATATGTGGTGTTTGATGATTCACTTGCTGCAGGGAATGTATTTTCAAGGACATGAATGACTCAGAATTTGCAAACAGGGTGGCGTGGCTACAGATGTCAATTCTATTATTCTCAATGAAAGTTCCAGTTTATAATATCTCACCTCAACCAATAACACAGTGAACACGATTTCCTTCTGAAAGCCCTTCTAAAGCACTTGGCCGGCATTTGTGGGTATCGTGAAGAAAAGTGTGAAATTTGGTGTTCATATGTACAAATGCTAAATAATTGAGGAAAATTTAGGTGATGAAGAGGTGAGCATGACAGTCAGCAATAAATATTTACTGAATGCCTAAACTTTGATTGTGTTCAGCACCTACATGGTGGCTCTAGTGTTTAGCAGAATTGTCTGTCCTGTTTGTGTTTTTTGATGCCCATGACATAGTCCTGTTAAAGTAATCATTTGGAAATTGCCCTGCGCTGCACAACAAGCAGCACTACACGAAGAGGGCTTTGTCCTTGTTGTACAATAAACAGTGGACTGCCAACAGTAATAGGCATGGGGACTGAGTTACTGTATGCCACAAATCTCTGCTTCCACAGCCACCAACAGTGCCACTACCAACACCATCATTATCTTCACCTTCAGCATTATCATAAGGCTTGAAGAAGAAAAAATAACATTGTGTAGTTAGGGGTAAGAGAATAATCCTCCCCTGAACTCACTGCAGAGCAAAGTGCACAACATACAAAATGGTTAAAGCAACTTTCATGTAATCAAATATTCTGTTTTCATCCAAGTAGTAATTTTACAAACATTAAAGCTAATTGTGAGGCGAGGCTCTTTTCCAGGAAAAAAAACTATAATCCACTGGAAATTACAGTTTGCAACTAAATAGAATAGAATAGAATATCTTTATTGTACCAGGTACAACAAAATGCTATCTGGTCAGTGCGTCATTCACAGTAGCATATAAAGGTACTACAATTTCTTTTAATATATACTGCACATGCATGTACACTTTTACTGTATATGTACTTTGTTGTAATAATTGTATTATTTGCTTTTTCATTCTTCTATGAGGTAATAACACAAACATTAGTTCTTTTAATTTTGATATTTCAGTAGGGCTATGTTTTGCTTATAATAGCCTAAGTGTTTTACTTAACTATAGATTCAAATGCAGGACTTTGAACTATAAGACAGCATCCATACATTATACTATTTCTTCTTAAAGTTACATTTATGGAACATAAAAGCTATGTGAAGACAAACAGCCCTGACATTTTTATCACCTTAGAAAGTCATTCTAGGTAAGGTAAAATTGCCTACTTTCACATCCCCTGACACAGAGCAACATTATTATCCCATTGGAGTCATATTTCTACCTGACAAATGTAATCCAATATTCATTCTCGTTTTAGCTTTGTTTTGGTCGACTACTGAGAAAAATATTTGGCCCTTTTCCTGCTAACTGTTCCAACTTTCCTGTCCAGCTCTTTGCCAGTGTGTATATAAGATACAGATTTTCAGACTTTCTTCTTGTTGGATAGCAACTGCTGTGTTTAATACAGACTTGGACCATAGTAAATAGCTAATATGCAGGTTGTGTCAAATGACACATTGTCAATTGATTTACTTCTAATATCAATGATGTGATCTGTTCCATCACTGAAAAAGTACATCTGAAGTCATAGAAAGCCTAAATAACTACAGCACATGTGGCCAATATTTAAAGCACAACATGACCAGTTATCATTCAAGAAACCCTAAACTCTGATGGTAAACTGTAAAAGCAAATAACCCTCTGACCTCCTTTTATTTTTCACTGGTGGAAAACCTGCATAAGGCCTGACTAAACCCTACTGAGTAAAGGCTGTTGTTCAAATATGTCTTGTTGCTGCAACTAAAAGATTGCTATTGATTTTCAATAACTGTAAAGTACCCATCCATGCAGTAGCTCTCTGCTGTCAGTCCGCTACTGTGGCACATTTGAGCTGACAGACTTGACCTTGGCTTTTCATGGCGGCAGCTCCCTCTGAGGTGGCAGCAACCTTCATTCTTGTCACATCTACTCTCCAGTGTTTATAGAGCTGCACCAGATGTACGAACTTTTGTTGTGTGTCTCTGTAGGACAGTACATTTAAACTCAGTGTACAGACACAGCATACACGGTGGTCTTTGTCAGCATTGTGGCATTACGTTTATGTCAGTTGGTAGCCCACTGAGAATCAAATTTCCCTGACAGTCCATCAAACAGGCATCATAGGCTGAGTGCAACTTCCACCCAGCAGGTTGTTCTGTTTGCTGAAGAGTTCAGACATGCAGCCAGCCAGAGGTCTCAGGGCACACAGAGAATATAAATGCTTTGTTTGTGATTATTACTTATGCATTCCTCAGACAGAGTACAGATGTTTATGCATGCTCCTAACAGGGTGTGGTTCCCACTTACAGAGGATCTGACCATTTTTATGGCATAAAAGCAAGTGATCAGCTGATACTGTAACCAGACAATTGATTAATTTCTCACTGCTGCTTGGCCTGCAAAGTGCAAAGTGGCACAGCAATTCAGCACCTGAACCATCAAAGTGTGTGAAAACAGTGTCATCTCAAGCACCAGCTGTACGCAATAGCCAAAACATGAGGGCTCTAGTGTTACGAGTCTCCCTTAGAACATGTTAGTCACACATACCAGAGCAGAAAGAGTTCAGGTGAGAGGTCAGAGGGTGAGCAGTCTCCAGCTGGAGTGGGTTTTGCCCACTCCAAATCCAATCTGTCACAGAATGCAGCATTTTTTTTTTCAGCAGTGCTGCTATGTACCTGCTGAGGCCTGGTCTGGGTCATAGGGAAGACAATTCACTACTTAACAATGTCTTTAAATGTACAGTCACCTCTGGCGATGTGACAAAACAACGGTAAAAAGGAAATGGATAGAAAGCCTGAATCTATAAACTATCAAAGAGACAGTATTAAGAGGACATTTGTGTAGCAGTGCTTTGTAAAAATGTTCCAGTCATAAGTCTGATCATATTCCAAGAATGGATGTGGCTCCTGGCACTCTCCCTCACTCCCATCAGAAATTGTAATTGCTATCTCCTCCACAGGGGCCATATTACATTCCAGCAATACTGGGGAGTTTTCAAGTGGACAGATTGAGAATCTGGCTACTGCCCCACACCAGCTCCATGCTACCAATGCCAATCTGAGACAGCCACCTGTTCCAAAAACCACAATGACTGGCTCTCTACCTCGGCTTCTGCAAGTTGCCAGTTGACCATCACAGTGAAACAGTGAAGGTGTCTAGTAGTTTTTATTTGTCTCTTCATAAGTTGTACAGCTACTCTATGTGGAAGTAAATGCCCAGGCTGTTAGTAATTTATCTGGGGGAGATTTTTTAACCCATTTTCCACATTGGGTGAATGCTGCAGGCCCCAATAAAGAAAAAGAAATGCCATTTAATGGAGTTCATAAATCTGTATTTCACGCTGCCAACTCCAAGAGGCACATGCTGTTTTGTCTCCTTCTCTCCCACCCCTTCTTGAGTTGGTAATCTCGTTAAAGTTCAGTGTTTCCAGACCTGTCTCCTCTGGGAACTGAAGTTCCTGAAATCATCCTCTTTCCTGCAACAGTTTACCCTCTGGAAATGTCTGCATCCTATTTCACCTGGACTCACACTGACGGCCTGTTTTTGCACCACCTCTCAGAGCCAATGTGTCAAAACGGGCATAGGGGCTGCAAGTGATAAAGGCTGGGGGCTAGTGATGGTGTGTGACTGCTGTTGTACATCACTCCACAGAGGGCAGCACTTCATTAAATACTATTTGTTAACACGTGGTATGTGCATATTAAGATAAAACCATACTCATTCTGGTTCTAACTGTCTTGGACCTGCTGTACCTGCATGAAAAACACCTGAGCACAGAACATAATGGAGTATCATAACAGTGTTTTTTATTTTCATATTGTTTTTGTTTTATATGTATTTTTATTTTATTTTATTTTTTTCAGACAGCCATTTGCAGTTAAGAACCAGAGCTAGACTAATAGATGGATATCACTGCATGGCTGAATAAATGCCTGCTGAGCCATTCTGTTTCACTTTATAGCCTCTTTCACTCCCATGTAAACATTTTGCAGCTCAATGGTACGTTAAGGCAATCTGGGGAAATAATCACGAGCCTCCAGTAATAAAAAAAAAATGCTTAGCATGTTTCCGCGCTTAAACAGACGACACCCAGTTTTAGCATGGCAAGTTGAATTGAGTCATGTAACCATGCACACATCAGCTGATGGTGTCTGGTACACCACTGAGTCCAGGGAGTAGATGAAGCAGCAACTAGCTGCACCTACGCCCCTGTCAATGAATCTGAGATTGCAGGCTGCCAGGCTGATGCTGATGCTGTCATGAGGTATTGCCTCCCATGACAGCCTAAATAACAACAGTTCTAATTAAAGAATGATTGGAATAGGTGGACCACTGACTCCTGATGGTAGAATAAACTGCAGCATCCCTCCAGGAAGTGAATTGCTCTCATTTATTACTTTAGGAAGCTGGTAGGTGCTGTCAATGTGTAATGGCTTACTTTAAAAGCTACATAACTTTTCATCTATTCTCTGCACTGACCTGCTCACTCTGGCACTTTAATTAGAAAAAAAAAATACAAACATATTCCAGTATTATATACAGATGACTGTCTGCTGGTTATCTGCTTTTTGATTAGGAGTTTTTAAGTATACACTAACTCTGCTGCAGCTTTTTCTGATGTGCATCATCACTAATCTGAAAACTACTTTTGGCTCCATACAAAGGGCTGCCCATGCATTGATGGTGATAGGGCTCCTAGTCTGTTTTAACAGCCACTCTCTTAACTGTCAAGCCCTTTCATGCCCCAGCTGAACTCCTTTTTGTGTTGAATGTTAATTTAATGGCTGCTCCCAGCGCTGAACTGGAGGAACCAGAGTGCTTATACAGAGCTGTGCCTTCTTTTCCAATATGTCCTCCCTCTCCCACCTTCTTCTTCGTGTAAGCAAAATTACTTCTCTGTGTCTCTCACTGCCAAGCACCATGAGGTCACTGCTGTAATTTCCTTTGCGTGGTTAAAAGCTGACAGGGTAACAGACCCAGTTAGTCTGGATGTGTTTGAGAGCAGATTTTCAATTTAGCAACACTTGGGATGGTGAGTTCGCAGATCTCATCTCACAAGCCCAGCCCCTTTTACTGTCCCCACTGCTACTAAGCAAGTGTGTCACCTCAAGCACCTTACACACTCAAATGTTTTCATATAACCTCTGTGGGAATATTAGATCTGAAATACAATATATTTATATTCCAGGCCTAGACTGTTTGTCTTCGCTCTGTGAAATTACCATTGATTCTTTTATACACACCAGCAGATCTCAGGATTTGAGTACAGGAATATAAATTCCCTCTTCAATATTCATTTGTAAAGCACCTCTCTCTTGTCTGACATTTTCATCTTCTATTTCCCCTCCGCTGAGTCTTTGTCTCAGGGTATCTGTCATCAGCCGCTCTGTTTACCTTTTAATTGGTTGTTATTTGCTTTCATGATATGCATTTCAGAGCCTTCTGAATTTACCTATTAATTAACCCAATTAACAAGATGCCCATAAAATTTACAGTAAATGAGGCTACCTGTATATCACAGCCTAATTTTCAGGTACAGTAGTGACAGTTTGGTCTGTATGATTTTCACTTTTAGATTCAAAAAAGTAAATGGAATAAAATGTAATCACTAGTTATTGTAGTCATATTATTGACCCCTGAACTGAAAAAAAAATTACAATTTAAAAAATTGCTTTTGCATATTTTATTTGGGTGTCATATAATCTAATATATTGTGTTCAGATTTCATCTCAATATAATCTAATGATTAAGATTATATTCTATAAACATCTGGTGATGAAGAATACTTTGGCACACAGCTGGCATCACTCAGAGGCTCTTTATAACGCCTGGAGATTAATTGTTAATAGGGTTATTATTGTCTACACAGACAATCATCATAAAGTTCATCACTCAAAACCATTATCCAAGTCTTTATTAGAAATCACCTAAATGTTGTGATTGATCACATACAAGTGTATCACACAACACGTTCAGAATTGTTGATGATGGTCACCTCTATGAATCAATGACAAAAAGTGGCTCCAACTACTCTGTTTTCAGGTGTAAATCCTCTGCATTCCACCTATAAAATATACAAGCTAGCTGTGCAGGTGCCTCTCTACTGCCTTTAGTATCTCAGGTTAAAGCAGATACAAAGAAAAGAAAATGAATATAGTCAAAGAAAGAAATTACCAAAGAAATTACTTTTTTACAGTAAGATATATTTGATCCAAAATTGGATTACTCAGTAAGATTCTTGATAATCGGTCTCTACTATTCCATCTGCATATCTGTTTACATCAGGTGTAATGTAACACAACTGTACTTCGTAATGAAATGTCACTGAATGATCATCCGATACTAACTCTTGGAGTGACTAATGCAAGGTGATTTACAGCCTACATGGAACAACAAAACATACCCTAAGGCACTGACTTCTTCCTACTTTTTAGAAAAATCTGACTGGCACAGCTCTTAGGAAAGCGATGAGACAAGATGACCATCTCTAAGATAACCATCTTGTCTCTCCTTATCACTTCAGAGCAGAGACAGAAGTAAACAAGCACATCCTCCAACAAGGTAAGACCTGTCTGCAGAGACAAGATCGGTTTGGAAGTTATAAAATCTTTGAAATATGAAACTCTTTGGAAATTAAAACATAAAAGAAATGAGTATGTACCTGCAAACCATTCATGTTTTCTGAACAGATTCCTTCCTGAAGCCAAATGTCTCATCCTCAATTTAGGAGCAAAAATAGCACCTTCACAAAAAGACATAAATGCTCTAGAAGCAGCACAAGAAATGAAATGCAACATATTTCCTAAAATGATTTATAAATTGACTGTAATCTAACATTAATGATGATGTGCTAAAAGAAGCCTTACTTCACCCTACTTACATTTTTAGAATTTTAGATGTTTTCTGTGCAAAAGCTAATTTCAAATCAAAAAAAGACTTTCAGCGAGAAAAAGAAAAAAACAAGCAGAGTTGGTGTATCCATTTAGTTCCTAATCTGTTAGTGTTAACTATTAACTATTTATATCTTGTAAAATATATAAAACCCAAGACAACTGTTAGTAAAGCAAAAAACAATACATTTAAGGGACTAAGGGTCATACTAGAGCTAAAGGTACTCAGTTACTGAGTCACAAATCTACAGACTGCTTAGTGCAAACACAACAGATAAAGTGAATCGATTAACTGAGATCTGACAAATATCACAGCTCATATATTCACTCCTGTGTTTGTTGAGAGATGTTTTAGCAGTGACAAAATCTCCATGAATTTTACAATTGTCTGATTAAAATGGCACATAACTTATAAAACTGATTATAGGTCTGTGTTCTCATTACGCAAGACAAATTACAATTCTACAGCCCTGATCGAAGTCACATTTCTGTGTTTCTAAACTTAAAATGAATTGTAAGATGAAAACCATAATGAATCAGACGACTCTGGATGAGCTTGTATGAATAAAAGAAACAGCATCACATGGGATACAACTCAGTGTGAGTTACAGGAAAAAATATGCTCTCTGCCAACAAAATCAACATGTTCTTCACTGCTGATGAATCACTGTGAGACTGTTTGATGACATCATGTTGGCGTTTCCTGCTTTGTCTGTAGGGGAGATGTGTTCATCCTCACATAAAGCTGTATATATAGAAAGAGAAGAATAAATAGAGGAGAGTGAAAGTAGGAGTAACATGACCTCTTTTCAAGAGATTTAAAAAAAACTGAAGCTTTGAGACCACATATCCATATTCATACAGATCTGTACATGGAAAAACAATCAATATGCAGAACATATAATGGCTGAAAGTGAGCCAGAACAATTACACCGGTAGGCACAGGTTCCCTGAAGCTTCACTGGAATGCAGATGCCACAGCCTGGCATTAATGTGCGGTTTATTGTGGTAGATGGGAAGCTAGGTTGCTATAAGGACTCCACAATTGGCTGTTTCCACAGTGCTTGAGATTTCAGGCAAACACTTCAGTGAAAACATGATGCAGCACTCATGGTGGAGGCAGCAATCGATGGATGGATGAAATGCTTTCATCCTGGATTCCTTGCTCCCACAGAGGGGGAGGCTAGAGAGAATGACCCAGTATAGGAGCATACTAAATTTTCCAAGTGGAAATAAACCCCTTAAAATTCACACAAGGGATTCCATGGATCTCAACAATCCCCACCTCCATGGCTAAGAAAATAGATCTGCACTGGCAATCTGTTATTGTCTCAAAAGCCAAATCCCTACTGAAAATGTAATCTGCTGTCTGATATGAGAAAAGAAACACAAGTGCATCTAACAGGTTACAGGCTAGTACTGGAGTATAGTCAGGTACAGTCATTTAAAACTGTGCTGACACAGCTAAGAATGACCACTAGGGCAAATATGACCCATCCCCACAAACCACAATTTAAAGGCTATTACCATCAGTAAGAAATAAATCTATTTGAGATTTCTGCCACAAAGGTTCAGCCAAAAAAATCATTGGGCAATCTCAGTTCAAGGATTCAAGCCTCCTTGTAATCAAAATGAAATTGATATGGTATTTAAACGAAATTTAAAAAAAAAAAAGAAATGTTGCGTTATACACTCTTTTGACAGTCTGTGTATATTTCTTATTGACTGAGTGAAATTTTACGGGCACTGCACTAATGTAAAGCTTACCCACTCTCTGATGTGTGGCTCAGGGTTTAGAGTTAAAAGAAGGAGTATGTCCTCATCACAACAGACAAGAGAAAAATCTGTCCTTTCACTCTCAAAAGCCGAGTGAAGTCAGATCTGTTTCAGACCACGTAACAGGGGTGACTATTGTGATTCTGCACGCATACCTTCACCCCCCTCATCCCAGCCGAGTGCAGCTCCACTCCAAGCACACACCGCTTAGACAGACAGCAGAGTTTCAAAGGCATTTCATCGAGCTGCTGAAGCTACTTACTTCCACCACTAAATACTGCTGGGGAATCTCAAGACTCTGGCGTGGTCACTGAAAATTATCTGTGGTAGGAAATCTGTGAGGGGAATGAGCATGGGGAGAACAAGAAGAAAAAATACGTTGTGTAAGTCTTGGAAATAAAAATCAGTGTAGTCAAAAAAAAATGTTTTGCATGGTTGCAGTTACCCCTGGCTACAGAGAAATATGAATGCATTGTGAATGGATTTGTAATGCAGTTAACTTTCAAACCTATGCACACACATGCACACACAGTTTAAAAAAATAATCTATTCCACTGGAGAGTGAAAAGCTGCCGGGTTTAAACATTTACACATTTGCCTTCTTTGGGCAGGTTTGTTACTTTTGGAAACCACTCAGTTGTGGCAAAAGAAAAGAACGAATAAAAAAACCGAAAAGATGTCAATACCACCCAGTAAAAACACACTTTATTATTCTCCAAGAACCCAGGAAACACACATACACACACACACAGTTCATCCCAGAATCCAAAGAAAACACGTCAAACCTTAACCCTATGATACCTTGACAAAAGTGACACAGTTCAGTTAAGTCTATTAAAACTGACTGAAGATATAGACACAATGATTCTTCACATCGTAGCTTCATATTTCAAGGAAGGAAAAAGAGCCATTTTCCTCTGCTGGTGGTGCAGATTGAAAAATATGCCACTTTGAAATCTTGATGCTACTGTATGCACTGGGACTGTCTGGGTTGTAAATTCATGCCACGTTTCAAATCACAACACCGTCAGCGTGTGACAACTGAAAACAGAGGTTGGACTTATTTGAAAAATGCATGAATTATTGAATTATACGCAGTGAAACACCTCAGAGACTGAAGACAAAGGCTGAACTCAAAGTTGACACAGATGGATATGTGCTGGTTTGTAAAGTCTGGGCTTGTACATGTCTCAACACTTGTAATGCCTTAACACTGAATTAATTACAGTACAGATTTGCTGCCACCAACCATCATACTACACTGTGAGAGAAAATGATAAACACAACAACAAAGTGGGACTTTGGCTGGTAATCACATGGGAATAGACTGAACCGCTTTGAAGACATATTACTAAATGATCCCATGCCCAAAGTGCTACCATGTGGAGGTTTGCATCACCATTTACAACCAAATGTTTCTTTGTTCGGTTTCGGTGGAGCTGTAACAGCGTAATTGCAAGGAGTATTGGAGGCAAAGACCCTAGTGGGCAGCATGTCTCGAAAACAGATGCACAGATGATCCATTCAGTCTCGATGAATATTTGGATTGGTGAAGTCGAGGTTTTGGATTTGTTTTTGTGAAAGGCTCCTTAAATAGTCTAGTTAGACATGAAGGATTGTTGTTTTGTCTTTATCATACTGGTCTGGTAAAGCAGTGATGAGAAGCAACACTGCCTCTCAAAATAAAATTGCACCAATCACAGACAATTTGAAACCAATCAAAATCATGTTGTGACGCACAGTCTCACAGAGGTGAAATGTGGCTCATGGTCGACTGGCTGCTTTTATATGTGAGTGTGTGGGACAACAGCATATATATTGCTCACTCTGAATAGTTCACCTGACATCTGCAATGAGTTCCTTTACTTTAAGGCTTTAGCTGAACTAAATTGCAAATACATATTTTCTCAAGGTGGGCTCCGACTGAAAATTGTCACCATACAATTTTGTGTAGATTTTATCAGTATAGTGGTTTTGGCAGTCTGTTTCGCCCTGAGACAGCCAATATACCAATGTTACATTTGTCAGCTGTAGTCAGATTGCTCTTTACAGCTAAGTGTGGATAAGCTGAAACATTTTCAACTCACAAAGCTGGGTCTTTGCCTCAGTTCACACATTGGCCTGGGTGAATTTAAACTAGTTTGTGTTTTTTCACTGATTTTATAAGCAACTGTATTGTTTCTAACATTTATTTAACGTTAAGACTGAAAAAACCTTTACCTGTATGTTTCACACATCCCTGAGGCATACTGCTGACAAGCCAAAATAACTGAAGCAAATTTATTTTATTGTGTGCCTAAACAATAAAAAACACATTTAATAATTTCCATAGCACACCCTTATTTTGTAGAAAACTACTTGGAACTTCCAATCTGTTTTCTGTATTAGGTTGGCTGCAGTAATCTCAAAGAGAAACCTGAAAACCTGCACAAAATAGTCAAAACTATCTGATGGCTGGCGCCTGTAGGGATAAGTGCTATGGGTGGACTGACCTTTTAAAATTCCTCACTACCTGTCTGTGTTTTACAAATGAAAAGACCACTGACTTTCCGAGTGTACCTTCTTGATTAATCTTCACAAAGGGACAAATAGAGATGCTACAGTATGGCCCGGTAAGCCTCGCTGCGCACTGATCTCTTTCAACCAACTTGATTGATCCTCATGGATTATCTGGTGGATGTGTGACTGCGTTAGCGTAACCGTCTGAACCTGTGTGTGCAATGTGCATGCAAGTGTGTGTTTTAATTAAAGTTTGAAGAGGACTGGGAAAAGTTTAATTTAGCCAAGGCAGGGTGAAAAATTGTCTCGTTTTCTTGTCTTCATTTCTGTGTCGTTTCTTATCTTCCTTTAAGCTCGGCCACAGCACAGGTTATCTCCAAATTACCAACAGAACTCATTTATTCTTCAATTGAATTAGGTTCGAGAGAGAAGACCTGCACAACCATTTCTCCTTTATAAAACAACCCATGAACAGTGGCTATCCACAGCTACAATGATTAGACGGCTGCATGACCTGGATCAAACACCTCAATCAGAGACCACTGCTTGTTCTTTGTCTAACCAGCCTCACTCGTTCCAGGGGCTCTTCCACTGAGGGACATCAGACTTTTAAGACAACATTCCTGGAAAGAAAAAAAAAACCACTGGGAATGTTAATAATACTAGTGTTCTGTAGTTTACTGGTGTTCAAATTTAGCTAAAAACATGTAAATTAGAAAGTTTTTCTCTCATTGTTCTGCTACATTTATAGAAACAGGTAACAAAAAAAAAGGCATTTGGCACAAATGGCACATTGAATGTTCATAATGTAATTATGTTCTACAAACTTCACAAAAATCACAGCAGACTTTAAAAATGCAACTCTAACATTAACATCCACAGTAAAGGCAGCAAAGAACAAAAAAGAAAAGCTTTTTCTTTCAAAGACAGCACATCAAACTTTCTAACTTCACAGCTGCAATCTTTTAGCAGAGTCTGAAAATGAAACTAAACAAAATACTGTAGCAAGGCTGTAGCTCATTTTCATATATATTGTACTGTGTTTACTGTTCTTCCTAACTAGACATCTTGTTTAAAAAAATGTGGAATGTGTAAACGTGAGCTTTAGGTTCGTATTTTAAAGGCCAAAATAATGTTCATACTGTAGCATTAAAGGTGTAGTACGATGCATTATTCCATCTTACAACAACAACGCTGACAATCTGAGTCCCCAATGTTTCCCACCTCAGAGCAAATCAGCTACATTCCCTACATTGCATGTTTTTTTTTTTTTTGATCAAAAGATAGTGATTATCAAGTTTTGCATTTCACACAGTGAATGATCCAACACAGCTGCAACAGATTTCTCTTAATTGGGGCAAAGGAACCTAATGCCTTTGGTTGCCATATTTTTAATGTGATACTTAAGAGAAATAGAGATTTCTGAGAAAGAAATGTGAAATCATTAAGAACTCAATGACTGTATTTATAATTCTTGGAGCCCAAAAACAACCAATCAAACAGTAAATGTAAGGCAGAGAAAACAGAGGCTGACCGATTTTAAATAGTACAGCAAGCAGTCAGACCAGGTGAGCTGAATACTCCCCAACAACCCTGAACTCATGCAGGTACAGGCTGTTCACAGAGCATTGTCACAGTTTCCTGCTGCCATCAGCTGAGTTGAATATTAGAAACAGCTCATTTGTTGAGTTAGAATTAATAGGCAGAGCCAAATAATTTTAATCAAACAACATTAAAGCTGGATGAGCGCTACACTTCTAATTCATCACCTAACATCCTCTGTTCCCTTCTTTGTATTTTGTATAAGTATTTAGTAGTTGCCACAGTGCCCAAGTGCCCGTGAAGGCTGCAAGCATGTGGAGGTGCATCAGTGCTCCCTAGGACACAAATTAAATATTAAGGTCATCGCATCACTTCTGCAAGTAGAGAACAAAGATGGTACAGCTAAGAAGAAATCAAGTAGAATGAAGCATAGACCACAGTTAAAGTTAGACAACAGAGTAAAAAAAGGCACATTTAGAGGAGGAATGCAATCAATAATAAGTATGTAGGTCTATTGTTGATGGTTTCTGAATGATATTAAGGGTTGGAATGTATTTCCTTTTGCAAAAAGGATATCATTAATACTTTACTGTTAAGAGTGCCAGACATATAATTTTCTTCATTCTCATTAAAAATAATAGGCTGGGCCATGAGAAAGTTCTGCCAAAACTTTGCAGTGTTTTGACAATAATAATAGGATATTTGTGCTGTACCCAACATGCCTGTTGATTAATGTCAGGCCCTAAACCAGCTTGTAGGTGCATTACCAGCAGTAACAGTAGTGTGGTGAAACGTGGGATGCACTAAGCTCAGAATACTATTCCAAAGTAGTAACAGGAAAAATACACAGCATCATGATTGTTACCTATGTGGACTACACTATATGGACTCTAGTTTTCTTATGCAGAACACACCTGCCCACTGTGCTCAAGACTGCACCTGTGAGTAGTGGGACAGAACCTATCTCTGCATGTTCATGCGGTGAATTAGCCAACAACATTTCAAACTCCCCATCCCCTCTCCTCCATGCCACAGCAACCACTGCTCACAACCTGAACACCCTGTGGAGCAGTGTCCACACACATCCACCTGAACTGGCTGCAAAGAGGTACCTGCCTGCCCCTACAGGCTCTGTGATCTTAATGCACATGGAGCAGGCTTCATGGCCCATTGTGGCACTGTCTCACTCGTGTTATGTTGTATTTTAGCTTGTTAATCATGAAATACAGGAAACAGCAATGCACTGTTGCTGATTCAGTTTACATGAACAACAAAGTTTAAAATATTTATAGGTGTTGCAAAAAACAAAACTGGGCAAAAGAAATTATAATTGAAAATCCAAATGCCTTCACAATAGTTCAGTGGCTCTAGCAGAGACCAAGTCAAGTGCAAACAAGGGGATTCAGGACTACAGCTCCTAGTAAGTCCAGTATAAACATCAGTTAAGTTTTATAGCATAAGAGGCAGGCAGAAGTAAGTTAATTTAGAAGGATAACTTCATATTGTTTTGATTTCTCTGGTTTTATCTGGAACTCTACTATTGCTCCCTGATCAGCTCAGACTGAATTTTATAAATGAATGAATTATAGAAAAAATGTCTGGAATTGTATTTACTGTTGTGCTCTCCAGTTCAATTCTAATCCTATGCTCTCTATAGCCCACTAAATAGATATAGAGAACAAAGTGAAAAACAGAAACACTGAATAGTAATAAATAGCAGTTACTTTATTTATTAATGTTGTTTTTGTTGATAGTTGCTAGTGTGTAATTTTGAGATTATAGCTGCTTGAATGTTGTTGTGTACTGAAATATGAAAAGCAATAAACTACAGCAATAAAAACATAAAAGTTGTAATAGAAATGTGTAAATAACATAACATAAAATTATACTGTGAATGTTTATACATGACATAAATATGGATTACATTGTTAAAAGTCCATGCAGTCAAATTTGGACATCAAAAATGTTAGAATATCTGTCACCCCAGTCTTGTGAATCACTAAGACCTGTTACCATGGGCCGGCAGCCTGTGCCCTGACAAAGTTATCAACATAATCCACATTTCAATTAATGAGCTATAGGTTTGTCAGGCTATAGTTTATAGGCCTGCTTGAAACCATGTGTGCAAAGATGTCTTTCCTACACTGCTTCCATGTCTGCTCACACAGAGTGCAGCTGAAGCTTTTACTTATAGCCTAGTTTATTATCTCTTCTTAGTCCTGTGACACAAAATCTGGTAGCTGCAGGAAAGTCAGCTGTCATTCCAATACAATGGTCCCAGGCCTACAAAACACTACTGTAAGTACTGTCATTATATTATAGTTGTAAATATATTGATAAATGAATGAGTGAGAAACAATGACTAAAATATAAATTACATTTTAAATGTAAATTATTATTTTTTAATACGATGCAAGACCCTGCCATTTAGGATGCTAAGGAGCAGTTCACCTAGCAGCTCATTCAAGTCTGAAGAAGCATCTGGACCATCTCTTTTAATCTAGTAAAATAACAATAAACCACCTGCTTCTGATTTTATCATACTGAGGTACAGGCTGATGTTACTTATATGGTACTTAAAGTATTTTTTGGCTGGTAGAGGTTTTTTAGAAATACTGAATTATGTTTCAGGTCACTATTTCCTCACATCGTTCAGCTCGGTTTTGGTCTCTACCCACTTCTGAGAAAAAAAAGACACCTGGTCGTAAGCATTGCAGCTGTGAAACGTTTAACTTTTTTCATGAAAGCAGTGAGAACATATTTAAAGGCTGCAAAATGAAAACGCAGATAAAAGATGGTGCCGTAGAGCTGATGTTGTAACACAGATATAATACTCTGCGGGTTAATTACTGCAAGCACATTACACATAGTCATTTAATTCATTGCCAGCATAAAGAAAATTTGTTCTTTTTCTTACCATATAATTATATTAGTGAAGCTTTAATGTAAGCATGTTTGCCAGAAAAAAAAAAACAGTGGTCCTTTGGCCTTGCCTATGGTGGTTACGCTCAGCCAATAAGAGTTTTTCTGCTTTCTGAGAAATGTTTGTATAATTAAAACCCCACTTGTATACAGTATATTGCTTTTTAAATATCACTTTAGATTTATTTCTACAGTATCTACTGCCTGAGAGACCACTTCTCTTTGATAATTGCTTCTTTCCCTTCCTCTCCCATCTCCCTCTGCTCCTACATCTGCTTTCATTTTTCTCTGTGTGTATGACAAACAGCTAAGAAATTCCAAACTGTGGTCATCCTAAGCCAGCAGCCCCTCCTCCAGTTTTCTCTTGGCAGGATGGCTCGTGTCTCACATTTAATCATGAATGCTTTGCCAGGCAGCTGGGCCTAAGGGAGATTCAGTGGGGGGAACAGTAGAAACCGGATCTGGTGAGGCAGGCAGTGTACAGTTAAACCTATCCATAAAGACCCAGGAGCCAGGCCATAACAACACCATCATAGTTCTATCAGAAAAACAACAATGTCCAAATTGTTTTCAGTCAGTGGCATTGAAAGAGAGGAAAATGACTGAAAAGCACAGAAAGTTTAGAAAAGCATCAGGAGCACTTTTCATGGCAAAGGAAATCTCGTTCCCTATGCACATTGTTCTTTCTTTTTCCTTAATATCTTTCTGTAAAGAACATGTCTCCTGTCTACTGAGTAGAAATACAAACATTGCCGAGACATGTGTGATCTATTAAGCTGACCAAATTCAAAGTTCCAACAGTGGCCAGCGCCACATCACAGTGTCCAACATTCTCATTCATATCCATGCTGTGTAATTGCATCCTCAAAGAGAATGCTTTAAGGGAACAGATAATTGAGTGGCACATGAACCTAATCATTTCTGCAGAGTCTCCCGAGGGCATCAGCACTGACAAACTCTTTATCACACAAGTCTCAAAGGAAAACCTTTCCCCTAATCTCACACTGGGCTCAAATATAAGGGCATTATACAATGGTGGCCACCAATCTTCCTCTTTTTAGTGCATCCAGTATTTCTCTCTGACTACAGAAAAGCATGGAAGTGGTTTGTCTGACGTCACCTACAGATGGATGAAGAAATGTTTTCAATGGTCCAATTTTCCCCTCCATTGACACCTTGGCAGTGGTTACTAGTGAATAATCCAAATTTGCTCAAAGAAGACAGAGCCTAAGTGAAGCTGAGGTGAGGCACGTGAGTAGTTGCCTGGGTTTGGCAGAGACACCTGTCAATCATAGACACACACCCTAAAACGAACAGTGTTTTTTTTCCCCAAGTCTTCAACACAGAAGCAGAACTGAAAAACTAAATCCTAAAGCACACTCACTACTTCTTTGTTTTTTTCTTCTTTTTTTGTTTCTTTGTTTTTTGCTTAAGTTACAGTTTTCATTTAGATAGTTTGAACCAGAAGGATACGATTCATGTCCAATTCATACAGTAAAGACCAAATTCTTGTCACAGACCTGCAATCAACTTCAGCTTTCATGCCCTTAAAGTAGCTGTAATTGATATTTTTATACTAAGAATGGCTTACATCACTTTTACAGAATTTTATCATCAGGCTCGACATTTCTGCTCAGCCCTATGGATCATTTCAGCGGCTTTCAGCTCATTGTTTTGATCCACAGTTTACAACTGTTACTGCTTTGGTTCACTTCCACTACTGTCACCAGGGGTACTTTGTTTTCCTCACTTGCATTTTTTTCTTGCACCAAAGACACGAGTGGGGATACAAGGAAAAGATGCAGGAATCAGGAATCATGTTTTTAGTGACGTGAGACATGTCTTCCTTCAGCCTGACAGCTGAAGCGCCCAGTCACTAAGCGGTCCACAAAAGAGGTCTGCAAAGAATGATCGCTTTCCATCTTGCTCATGTCTCCTCCAGGCAACCTCTTCGCTCCACGCTCTTCAGAGCAAGAATAAGAGCTTTGACAGTCTTCAAGAGAAGTCCATATGAACAGTAATGTTGCTAACAAAGTTGCTGCATCGGTTTGTTGCCAGTTTTGTTCTTGTTTCTCCTGCCTTTGAGTGGCCAAAAAAGTTACTGACTCAAAAATTATTCATCTTGAAAATCATAGTTGCCAGGAAAGTTAAGGCATTTTCTGCTTAAGCTTGTGGTAAAAGAAGATGCTTTTAAGAAAAAGTCATACCATGTTTCATTTATGTGCTTAATTTCAAACAGTTTCTGCAAACAAATATAGTATTTGCCAAAAAAATGTAATGTTGAGAAATGTGTACTGTTTTAGTTTCATCCTTACTATTATTACCTTTCAAACACAGTTCGCCACGTCATCTGGAGTACAACTATTCAAATCAGGCCTTGTCCAGTGAAATTAATAACCACAGCTGGGTTCCAGTGTTTGCCTGTCATGACTCATTAGAGACATCTGTAATAAGTATGTCATTAACTACTCGTATACCACACAGCTGACAAAACTGTTCCACAGGAGAGCTCCACTGTGTGGGAGACATGTTGGCCTGGGCTGGCAGGGGGTGGACTCACAACGCTATTTCTTTAACTTTCACTCAGTGACAATAGAAAGACACACCAAACATCTCAGAAAGGTTAGCATGAACCATATTTGAATGTCAGGCTAACAAGCACAATGACACCTGAGACACAGCCTGCAGTCATCATGAAGGACCTGGATAATTATGGTGCAGTGTGAAAACCACCAGCCAGTGAGATCGAATAGAATTTCAATGAAAAGACTGAAGAAAGAGACGCATGTAGTTGATTAAACAAAAATGTCTGAACAAAAAAAATGCAGAGTGAGGAATCAATAACTTCATGCCAGAAAGATGCAGAAAAGCTGTTTGTGATCTACTCTGTAAATTGCTGCTTGGAGCGTTTGTCATTGGCATTCCAGGGGTCACATTATACTAAATGAGCTCTTTAAGGCCTTTAAAAATTAAGATATTTTGTAATTACTAATAGTCTTAAATCTAAAAAATGGTGATGAACTACTCTCAAAATGAGATTTAATGAGATAAGATGTTCCCAGACAAATAAAAAGGTAGATTGTTCACAGAAGAACAAAGTATTTCACAATGTTCCTTCACTGGGGTTGGTCCCAAAACAAACAAACAAAAAAAAAAAGTTGTTGCTGTTGGCAACGACAACTTCAATTTAGTGATGTGGTATGAAGCCAGCAACATGGTAATAAACAGTTGTATATGGCTGTCTGAGTAGGCACCATTAGCTCCACCAGGTCCTGGAAAATGTTGGAAATGCTGAGAAGTGCTGAGAAACAAGCTCTGTCATTTATGTGGTATTCAGAGAAATGGTTTTGAGGATCACTAACCTAGAGGCTCGTCAGAATAATCCCACATTTTTCTTAACCCAAAACAAACACTGCATTGTTCCCAAAGTCCTCATACATACAAATGAGACACATAGTCAGAATTTCACACTGATCTTTGTTTTGTTTCTGGTTCCCCTCCACTCTAAACCGAGCCTACACTTTGTTTATCCTTCGTCTGGGCAGTTACAGCCTAAAGAACACAGGAATTGACTGACAATGCCAGAAAATTAAGACTTACAAACTCCCCCTTCTCCAGTTACTCTGCACTCTTGGAAACAAGAAGTAAATGTGTTCAGAATAGCTCACCACAGTCCTTGTCATCGATCAGCTGGTGCAGCAGGCGAAATGGACAAATCCAAATCAACTCCTGTCCTGCGTTTTTTTCCTCTTTGTTCCAGCCTACCAACATTGTACCAAATGTATAAACATTTGGTTGCAGCACTGAAAAAGATTTTTCAACAGTCTGTCATGAAGCAAACATATTTCACAAACCTCAATTTTGGGCTGATTAAACAGCTGTGTGTTCAGTTAATCAAAAAGAATATTGTGCTGTTTTTTAATGGAAAAAGCTATTTTCTGTTGTGGTGCTTCATCATATTTTTGGCTTAATTTTCAATTACTGGAAAAGACCAAATAATTTCAGCCACTCCCATTGTTTTTGTGGGAATTGCCACACCAGAACATCCGTGTAGAATAATCTTGAGAGAATATTGATATAATACAAATTCTGTCTGAGCCAACGCACCATCCAATGGGGTCACCTCATCTTGACATATAAAGTGACAGTGAAATCATTATGAAGCACGGCCCCTCATCTTTCACTGTGGCTCTTTCATATCAGATTATAATGTACCCTGCAAACTTTCAATACCTTTGTAGCATCTGCTTTTTGCAGCAAGTCATGAATTCAATAGAGAAAGGTCCCTCTCTAACACAATAGATCACCTGATTGATGGCCATTCCTGAAAGAACTGCCAGAACAAAACAAGACCCTCTACTCCAATTCCCTTAGAGGCGATGAGTTTTGTCGGGTGTCAAAATGAACAAAAAAGAGGAGAAGCTGATTCATTCTGGCCTGAAAATAGACGACAGGACAAGACTGCTACAACTCCAATGGCAGCACAACCCCGCAAAAATAAAAGGCATCACCTGATGGATGAATGGGCTCCTAATTATGGTCTGCATAAAATCACACGAAGATCCTTCACAATGAAGATGCTCAAAAACATTATGAGAGCTGTCGTCATTCACATCTGCTCTGGTACAAGTCTTTGTCATTCAGACAAATAACAGCATATGATTACAGTGTGTGGAAAACAAAATGAACAAAATTATGCACTCTGACACAATAGAACTGTATAACAAACAGTGCATACATTCTGTGATGCTTGTTAGGTTCAGGTTTTGTTGAGATTGTGTCAGATGTGCTGATTCAACTGCATTTAATTTTATTCTAACCTTTTCCTGGTTAGGCTCTCTAGATGTTGTTACTTAATTTCCAACAAAATTAGATTTTTGTCGTGATCAGTCCATTTTTGGCATCAGCTGCCAACAAATCACTCAGGAAATAGTATAGAGGGCTGCTTTAAAATGCACCCACTCTGTGCCAAACAGCTGTTAGGTCCAGTTCACATAGTTAACACTGTCACAGTCCAATGAACAACGTCTATTTTGACACCAAACTCACACAGTAATTATACACAAGGTCAGAATGCAATACCAAAGCAGCCCATCGCTATCATACTAAATGACTTCAGGCAATATGGCGTTTGGCATGTTATTTACTGTATATGCATTAGAAACTTTTACGTCTGCAACACAAACCAGGGCACAAGACACTGAAGTTCCACACATATAGTCAAGTTTAAACTGTGAAAACCAGTACATGAGCCATAACAAAGAGCAAAAGTTTTAACACATACATTAGGCACAGAATGAGGAAGAAATCCCACCTTTAAATGGACAGAATAGACCAAACTGCAGATACACAGCAGATAAGTTTAGTACTTACAATACATGCTAATCTTATCATGGATTACATGAGTTTTGAGGTTTGGTAGAATCTTCCTCTGCTCCAGATATATCATTACATTTTGTGTCCTTTGTAAATCTAAAGTTGTAAAGTACATTGTTGCATCATTTTGGCAGTAAAACTCAAAGTAAAACGGCCTAGTCTCACTCGTCCTCTGAAAACTGCAGGTAATTCTGTTCTTCATTCTTTTTTTGTCTTAAGCTTTATTGGTAGTTGGCAAACAACTATTTAGTGCATTACAGCCACCAGTGGGTAAGGAATGGACCAAAAGGCATAATCAACAAAAAAGAGTCTTATCTGATCTTCATATTTCTAACAATTTGACATGACATGCTCCAATATAACTGCAGGTCATTAATGGCAGTATGGAACGACTTATGGTGTGAATTTGTATTGTGTCTCACTAAACCCTTTAGCAGCTGAAAGAAATTCACTAGAGAACCTTCAGGCATTTTTAAAATAGCATAAATATGTGATTGTTGTTTCTCATTCAGACGTGTAATGGTTTTTAATATCAAATACATCTGCCAGTTTATATTTCCCCTTTTTGCCAATTTCCAATGATCTGTTAACTCCTAGTGATCACATTAACAGCTCAGATACAAGAGCCACTTCTGAACCTGATGCCAAGGCCAGATTTATGTCATAACTAAAAACTGGAAAGGGTTATTCAAAAACTGAAACAGTATACTAGATCAGATAGGAGGTTTGGCTCCGAAATCATATCTAAGAAAGTTTGAAAGCTCTTTCTTTTTCATTTTATTTCATCCATTTGTTTTTGGCTCATTTCTCTTGTGAAGCTTTTCTTTGTGAGCCCTGCAGGTATTTTCAACCTGCCCTGCAGGCAGCTCCGTTCATGTGCTCTAACTGTAGTTTGTGTTGTCTTTATGTTCATAAAGCAGCATGATTTTTATTTTAATTAAAATATGTCAGCCAGGTTTTAGTTAACACATTACTCAGGCTCCCATTAGAAACAGTTGCTAAAGACTGAATGAGCTGCTGTGTCAGCTAGTCAAAGACACATTTTGGACAGGGTAGGCAACAGACCTCATAGTCAACTCAGACAAAATTATATGTTAATGTTCATCTCAAATTAGATTATATTTGACTTGACTGCAAAATATGTTGAAAAGTTGTCCTGCATCTACTGCAGAGTAGGATGAGTACCAGGCCAAGCACTTTACTTGTCTGGTAATGATGGTAACACTTCTTCAACTGTGTTAATAGATTTTTTTATTTTTGCTGAGCAGCTTTACTATTAAAGATACGGAGTTGAATCGTCAACCCTGTGAGATAGTCTGCCAACCTCCACTTGAGAAAAAGATGTCAATAAGAAGTATCAGTAATTCACAACTTATTAGAATCTGACCATACTTCAAAGCACACACATACACACAAACAACTTTCATTAGGAAATACTGTACGTCAACAGCAGTGTGTTTGAAATATGTCCTTAAATGTGAAATATGAAAAAATATAAGCACCAAAGCACTTCTGCACTACAACATACTGTATAACACAACAACATTTAATCAGTTAAGCAATTCAACCAACACTAAAAACACACACTTTCCCTCATGTATTGCAATATAACATTACTCCCAAGTGCTGAGACACCATTTAACCACAATAAATATAACAGAACTCCATTTTTTAACATCCCACAACACCATGTTTATTATCCTGCTGCACTGGAGGGGATAGTTTTTATGTATCAGTCTCTGTGAATAGTGTGTACAATACTGCTGATGCAGCATTGCATACTGTAGCATGTGTTTGTTGCCTATAGGGATGAATAAAGTTTATTGAACTCAACAATATTTCTCTCATTGCTCAGAGTTGTAATCTTCACCCTGGTTTTCCTGTTCATCTGATATATGCCAGTTGGATCTCATACCTTGAGCATAGCTGGTTGTCTCACCAATGGAATAAATAATTGGTTTAAAGTAATAGTTTGACATTTTGAAATGCACTTTCTTGCCAGAAAGATTGATAATACTCCCACTTCTGTATGGGAGAGGATAGCTTGGACACATAATCCCCTGTAAAAAGATTAATTGCCATCTTCTCACTTCGATTTTTGCACTGATTCAGCAAAAAATGATATATAACTTGTAAATTTGTGCTACTTCAGAGGTAATGGCAGGCATACACTGACAGAGCCAAGCTAGCTGTTTCCCTGTTTCCAGTCTTTTTGCTAAGCTAAGCTGACTGGCTGCTTGCTGTAACTTCATACTTCATCACACGGTGTTAGGAACCTTCTCACACACAGTAAGTCCTAGTATGAAAGTATATAAGCAAAATATTATACAATGCCTTTCACTTTTTAACAAGAGAATGATAAATAGGTATGAGATAGTAAAATTATACATAAAGTCATTTTACTGTTTTTTTTTTTTTTTACTTTTGGCTGCCCCCAGTTAAGGGTTGCCACAGCAGGTCCATTGATCCCATTAACAGTCATTGATTAATCCGCATTATTGATTTGGTTTTACGCCAGATGCCCTTCCTGATGCAACCCTTCTCATTTACTCTGGCTTTGACCCTGCTTAGCTTCCGAGATCAGACATGATTGGGCACTCGCAGGATGATGCAGCTGCTTAAAGTCATTTTACTGCTTTATATGACATTTTTGTTTCTATAATAATAAAAATGAAAAGTGATTATTCTTTTTAAATTTGAAGATTTGATGAATGTGAATGTGTCACCTGTAACTCTAGCGGTAGTATGGTGATCCACTATATGTAATAGTACCTCATCCATTTAGAGAAAACAGCAGTCGATGGCCACTCACCCTACATTCAACAGTGCTTCTGACATAAAAAATCAAGACCACATACACTGTATTTCAAGCACACTACAACTCATTCACTGCAACCGGCTGATAGGTGTGTTTTGTTGATACTATACATTGGGGTCTTTTATCATTAGAAAACATCCTCCAGCTCTATTAATGAACTGTTAGAAAACAGCATACAATGTTGCACTATGTACTTCACTAAAACCTCTTTGTGACTAACTGAAGGCCACTGAAATTATGTTTTCAGTGAGGTTATGAACTGAATACATTCTTGTCTTCTAAAGAATAATATTGTTATTATTAGAATCAGAAAAAAGAAAGGACAAATTACATCTGACACAGTTGGCAGTAGTCTGAAGCAGTCAGATCCCTTAGCTATTTGATGGGGCTGTTTAATTTAAGGTTTAAAGAGAAGCCTCATTTTCTCAAGTATTTTTTTTTCAAGAGCTACATTATGCCAAGTTACTCATGAAGCAATCAGCCAGACATCCACTTGCCATTGCTGAATACCTTCTGTTCAAATAGGAAGATTTCGCTCCACAAGCCTATTCATTAGGAGAAGGAAAACCTGTTAAATCACCCCAAGTGTATCACATTTTCCTTTGACAAGATGCTTCATGGCAGGAAGTCCTTCTATCAATACCTCCACATGTAGAGGGAGTCATCTTGTGCTTTTTCTCCTGCTTTCAGAGGTAGTTGTGAGGGCCCCAGGTTGGATGTGTAAGTGAAAGCATAATTACATACTATACCAAACATTATTGTACTGAGTAAACGTTATTGTGAAGACTGCTGCAGTTATACAAGCTGCTGAGTATCATCTATGACATGTTGCAGATGTAAACAGTAAAAGCGTAGCAAACAAATCTTGCAAAGTAATTGAGCTGACTTTATGGCAGCACATTCATGTTCATGTCATGGCAAAGTGTGGAAGAAATAAAAGTGATCTGATGATTAAGTAGATAGTGGGTGGCTAATGCAAAGCAAACACCGCAATATACACATTCCAAGTAATGAACAAAAATCAACAAGTAGTAAAAATAATCAGAAATGCCTTGGAAGAGTTTCTGCCAACTTCTCAATAAAACAAGATGACAAACCTCTTTGGAAAAAGGGCCCAAGTGATTATCAGCTTGTACGCCGTCATCATCTTCAGAGAGAAACAGACATAAATAAACATGTCATCAGACGTTGTGAACATTAAAATATGATAATACATTTTAAACATTGATTATCAAATTAAAGTTAAAAAACATGTTAAAATCCCATGGCACACCAACAAGAACAACATAAATTTACATAAGTAAGTAGAATGTGTACCTGGTAAATAGTCATGCTTTCTAAAATAACTTGTTTCATAAACCAAACTGGTTTCTGACACAGTAACAGTCCCACTTTATGGAATTTAAGGCTTGGAAGAAGCTGCAGGCAAGCTAAAAAACACCAACAAACAAAAACAAATCTTTCAAAAAGCAGGGGCAGAGGTTTGCAAAGTTATCCCCACTTCTGTGATACCACTGCACAATACACTATCATTTGGACACACATGATTTTAGTCCTTATGCCACTAACATAAGGACTAAAGGCAGTCCTGTTATTCAACAGCACATTGTACCTACAAAGGTGTTTATTGTGGTCTCAGGTATTATTTTGTTTATCCAAGGCAAAACCATAGACTGTGCAGCAGCTGTTTGGCTTGTGTGTACCCAGCTGTGTCTCTTTATTAATATTGTATAGATGAATGTATGCACGTGATTCCTTATTGTCTAATATCTGAATAAACAAAATAACGTAAAACAACTATGGTGTACTGATCAGTTGGTTTAATATGGTATTTTATCTAGAGGTCCATCTGCTCCTTAGCTTTCTAAGCCTTTTTGAATTTCCAACATTTAGAACAGATCCAGTCTTTAGGCCTACTTTCTATAGAGAGAAAGTCAGTCCTCCTGAGGCAACTAATTGGCTGCGACTCGTCATGGCAACTGGCCACAAGATTTCAAGGGAATTAGTCCTGACTGGCTGCGTTGCGAAGATCAGTTAGTTTGTTTGCTTTTTTGCATGGATCAGCGTTTCAAACACAGAGTTGCAAATAGCACTGTAATCTAATCGATGCGGGGCTCTGCATAAGCATTTGTAGCAGATTAGAAGATTTATTTTTGTTAGCAGTAATTCTGAACCTCCAAAGACCAGAGTATGGGGGTCAAAGCCCACATGTCCACAGCTACATATTCCCTGAGACTTAGAACTTTGGACTCAATTAAATATTCTTGATGACCTCTTGTGCCCAAAGATAATTGAGTGGTTAAGTCAGCTGCTGCTGCAGTCACCTGTGTGTCTCTCCTGGTGTATAATCAGATCCCACTGTGTGTTTTCCTCTACTGCCTCCATATCTCTGTCTGCCTATATCGTTGAAAACAAAAAAATCTAATAACTGCTGCTCTTTTAATAAATATTCATATTTAGGGTTTAATCGGTACACTCTACATCTTCTTGGGATAACAAAAAAAATTACAGGTGCATTTTCCAAAGACTAAAAGTGAAAAATTGTGCAAAGTGCACACAGCACTGTGTGCTGCAATACAATGTCTAATACCAGTCATGAGGTAAGAGATAGTGATGCACCCCCATTTTGCTATCTCTAAGATGATAATTGTTTTCTGTAGTTTACTTTCATTACTTTTGATCCATTATCTTTCCATTGGTGTACACCCAATTTGATTCAGACATCATTTGAATTTTGAATTTTTCATGAATTGGACTGATAACAGAGATGTGTTTAGACATAGAAATCCTGCCTACTGCAGAGACACACTTGAAATTTAGCTACTATCCTCGACCTCTGTTGTTGGGACTGTCTCGCCACTGTAACAACTGGGCAGTGCAGATTCGGCCTGGTGGTTCTGCTGACGAGGATTGTTTCTGACAAAGGGTCATTGGCTCTGCATGACAACAGACATGCCTGGATGTGCTGATGGGCTGCCTCCTCTGGCACAGTTAGTCTAAATGTAGACTGGCACTGACACTAATGTACACAGATAAAGCTGTGAGAGTCAATATTCTGCGAAGAGAGTGGTGCTGGGGGAGGCACCGTATTCTTAATTTACCCCATTTGTCCCATTTGTCAGACACTGGAACTCGATGGTAACTGGGTTGATGAATCATTGTGAATATGGATGGTCCCTTTAGTCAGTGAGTTTAGTGATTTTGAACAGGTGAAGGTTCATTTCATGGCAAGCTTAATGTCTGGGGGCCAGGAAAATTTTAATTTCAACTGACATATTGATGCAGAGTCAAATTTGACTCATCCTGTGATGCATTTTCTGTCCAATTGAGAGCAATGGAGTCCTTCATGATGACTATCAAGGACATTGGCTAAGAACTGGGTTTAGCTCAATGACAGTGTTCTCATATTACTCATATTATTAATCTCATATTTTCTTCATAAATATGTGTCAATCCAAGCTGCACAGAGTTAGTTGTCCTTATGTTGAAGAAGAAAATAGTGGTTTTGTTAATTCCTAAAATCTGGAAATGGTGCATTCAGTGTTGTGCTGGCAAAGAGTACACAGTGTTGGTATTCTTTCCCTTAATATCATCTTACAATCTGCATCACACTGAAGCCCATTAGCTGTCACTCTGTCTGTTTAAAAAAGAACTAAACAAATTGTTTACATGCATTTAATAACATCAAGACCCTATCTGCTACAAATCAAAAACAATTTGGACCAATTTGTACTGTACTTTGTTATAACTAATGGACTATCATGATGTGCACTAAATTTAGAAGGTGGAATCATGTCCTTGAAATCTATCTTGCTGTTCCTGTGGCCATGCCCAGTCCCTGAGTATCTCAGGATTTCAGCGAGAATGTCACTTACAATCTGTTTTACCATCCAGCCCCCCAGAGAATTAATATTCAAAGGGGCTTTTTAAATTTAGGCCATGACAAGACAAGGCTTATATGATGCACTACATCAAAGGAAGTGTCAACAAGCTAGCTGATCATTGCAGTTTGGGCTTCATCAAACAATTTTCAGCATCCTTTTACCACAGATATGCACAATGAATACCAAAAATTCCTTCACACATTTTCTCATGAAAATCAAAAATTTGTGGTCATACACATAAAAAGTGCAATTTAGGACTTATTGTGTGTCTAAGGTCATTCAGGCTCAAAGAAAAAAAACATCAGTCAACAAAGAGATGAAGGGTATGCACACAAACTCCCTCTCTACCCCAGTTAAGCCCACACACACACATACACACACACACAACTTTTTTGACGCTGGGTAAATGGTCACAGGGACAGAGTATTCCCAGCAGGACTTTGTAGATGAGGGATGTCAGCACTTTTTTCACCAGAGGGTTTAGGCCTTTCGTTCTGCTCTGGGATGACTGAGTTTAATTGGAGAACCCTAATGCGCCGCTGGAAAGCTGAGCTGCTCATGCCATGACTGGCTTGGAAAATGGGAGGGCGTGAAAGAGGAGCTGGTGTGTGTGTGCATCTCCAGCAGCTACTGCTGGCATCCCTCAAGATGCCAACAAATTTATTCATGGGATCCAAGCAGTTTGTTTACGACTCGTCTCATTTACAAAATAATAGGCAATAATAATTTCAGCAGATTGATCCTAGGTTAATCCAAATAATTGCCAATTCATTATAATTTCACATTTTCTGGAAATAGAATTGATTTGTTCTGTCTATCAGTGGGGTGAAACCTGCATGCCCAATCAGTCAGGTTATATGCGAAACATGTTTTATCAAATGGAGGTAAAACTGAGCAAAAAATGTCTCCACAATGAAAAACAAATTGGATAACATTTTACTACTGCACCAAATGAATGTGTGCTCAGGGGGTCCTCAAAAGAAGTAAATGCTATAAATAACAGTGTGTCAGTTTGAGTCAATAAGAAAAGCAACATAAAAGCCATATCTGGAAACAAATTGTTTTAGGGTTGTTATTTTTCCATAAACAGGATCTTTCAATTTATAGGTGATCAGCTCGATCTGTGTTTTATGACTTTACTTTTTCCTCAGATCAGTTCTGACAGATTTGTGGAAGAGAAAAGCAATGTCTTGACCAAAGTTTATGTTGCTGAACTCTTTCAAAGCATGTCTATTGTTCTATAATTGCAAAAATATTTTGAAATAAAATACATATATGTGGGTTGTGGATGCTGTTTGGCTAGATTTTTTCATTTGACATAGTGTGTTAAATGATTTGTGATGAAAATTCAGCCTTTGTTATTTAATTTTTAGAAGTATTTTCAATATACTATTACTACAGATATTTTAGGTAAAAATCAGTGAATGATTTGCAGTCAGTACAACATTAAGTATGGTCATTTTGTGAAAAAGCCCTGTATGGTTATGATAATGTTGTTGATTAATACCTACAATCCAGTTAGAGAGAGGGTAATGAATGCTAAACATTTAGGATCTTTGTCTAAAGAGCCTTTGATTGAGTTTTTGTTTCGAGTCTGGAAGGTGGTTTAGAGATGCTCGCTCTCTTATTGGGATGGTGCATCCCAGTGGAGACCATTGGCTTAGGAGGAGGAGGGCAAGGAATGATGTCCTTGTTGATGAATGAGTTTGTCGGCTAGTCAGTTCAGACAATGAGTTTGGACAGAATGAATGTCCACATGCATTAGTGCTCCTGTGGAAATGCTTTACTGTCAGATGATAAGATGCTGCTAGACACTTAATGAGAACCAGAACAGGCACACTGTAGATTACACATTTTTCAATCCCAGCAGAGGGGTTAGCAAAGGCAGTGGTTCACATAAGTAATCAGAGGAAAGTGCAAAAAACAAAGCAAAATTACTCTGTGTGTGTGTGTGTGTGTGTGTGTGTGTGTTGGTTTTCTGATTTTTCTTCATGCTCAGTGTTTCAGGTGTACACAGCTGTATTCACAAACTGCAGTTTTGTTATGTAAAGCACACAAGTACTGAAAAAAGACCTAAAGAGATGGTAAATACATAATCAGCTCTCAAAATGGCAGGAACACTGAGCCAGGTGTCAGTGTGTTTCAGAAACAACACTTCTGATCTATTCATTTACAGTGTTTGTTTCAGTGTGAACATTCAGTTGGCTGCAGCATAATGGAGCAAAAACAGCTCATTGTTGAGAGCATTTTATAGGGATGGAAAGAACAGTGTGAGCTCAGTGAGCTCGTTGTGAATGTGCTTTATTCTTAGTTCATTTCTCTGGTTTGGTCATGGCAGGAAAATATCTCCAAATTATGAGGCTTGTGTTTTGGATGGCAGTCCAGTAAAACATGTCACTTCAGTAGTGCCATTTGTTGCCAGAGAGACCAAATCTAAGGAGACAAAAGGAAAAAAAATCTCAAGAGTCAAAAATGCACAAAATGGGACTTGGAAATGACACAAGTCATCTCAGTTCATCTTTTCTTAGAAGATCAGTGAAAGTAGCTCTAATTAGAATGAAAAAAAAAAATCATCAGACAAAGCAAACTGAAGGTGATAATGGAGCTGTAGTTTAATTTGGGGTAACTTTATGACTTTGGACTAAGTAGCAGAAACAGTATTAGCAGTTGTTTTTAAGTGACAGGATGATCGTGAGTTGTAGATAGCCAATTAAAAGTGGAAATTCTTCATGCCTAAGACTCTTGCGGAATAAAGTGTAATTACAGTGATAGTGTTCAAACAGGGATTTTATTATAACTTGGCTAATAAATATTAGATTTAAAGCTAATTCAGCAAAACTTCCAAATTTAATGCACATTAGAGACAAGTTTACAGTTGTGTCTGTTGCCATCTCATATAGGAAAGAGGGAAATATATTTTATCTAACATCTTTTCATTAATTTTTTTAGTTGACCAGCTGCCTATATTCACTAGTATAAGATACGCTATTAAGATATATTAAGAGATATAATTGTGAAATTCCTTCGGTGCTTCCTGCTAAACCTCAGCAGTATGCAGTATAGGCTTAAAGTCTATTCAGAGCACAACACTAGATACATTGATAGTTAATTCTATAATAATGTATGGACACAAAATATGTGTTTCCTATCAAGTCATATAATAAGACACCTCAGACATAGCTGCATATTAAACGCTATGATCCTGATGTGCATGCAAATATGTGCTAACACTCTATTACTATTCTCAGCTTGTTTATATCATTGTCCATTTGTGTGTGTGAAAAAGAAACATTCCTAAAAAAAACATATTTTATCTTTTAACGCATCTACAGCACCCTGACTGTTGACGCCTTTGGAGAGAAATAAACATCCATGATGGTGGTTCTGCTTCACCTGAACTGATAAAATTATACTTTTCAAGGCTGAATGTGGTGGGAGTGACTGTATTAGTTTATATTACCTTGGTGCAGTGTGCAGTGAAAAGCCTTGACATTAAACATTTGAGAATGTTTAACATGAGAGCAAAAGCATCCTTTACAATAACACATTTTTATTATGAACAACCGCATAACTTCAAGCTGTACACAGGCAGAAAACAATTCCTATTTAAGAACATTTCTAGAAGCCATGAACAACATGTTTATCTAAAGAAAGTTATTATTAGACACAACTACGCATAAACATACCATGAGGACAAAACAAACACTTGCTCTTCATGGCTGTGATTAAGGTTAGGTTGCTGGGACTTCAGATAAGGTTAAAACTTATGGAGAGAACATTTTTTTAGGTTAATTACAGAGCCACTGTCCACTCTGTCCACTGAATATAGATCTTAAATGGAAATAAAATGAGATTATTCCCCCCTCTCATATATGTCAGTATATGAATCTGGATAAAAAATTGCCCTTAAGGCTATAAACCCGTGCAGCTACAAACCACTTCACTGATAAATGAGTAAAACACTCCTCCTCTTTCCCAGTGAATTGCTCATGCATATATAGCATGTTCATTAACCATTTAATCACTGTAGTTTAATGGCTTGTGGTATTGGCTGTCTGTTCCCCTGAAGTCATTTGGATTGATGCAGTTTTCCAATTCTCAGTCTATCAACAGCGGGACAGCAATAGCAATTGTTTTCTTCAAAAATATGCTACAAAGCAAACCAAGTCCACCAAGAGTTTAGCGAGCTACTGTGGCCTGTAAAATCAATTGGAAAGAACAACTAACAATTAAATGATAATGTGATTCACCAAAAAGTGTAAACAAATCATTGTACTGCACTGAAGTAGAGACTTATTCAGCTTCAAATACAATGCTTGCTTGAAAGTATAAGCATCATAAAATACGAAATTATGGGCCCACAAACATGGTGATCATCATAAAATCATGGCATGCAGAAATTATTATTAATATTACATTGCACTGTGTGATTTTGCTGTGGTAAATGGTCTGACATGCGGCACTTTAACAAACTTGCTTTTGAATTTAGGGCCCATGAGAAACATATTTTAAAACAAAAATCCAGACATATTTCATTCTAGGAGTAGTTTGAGAGAAAATATTGAAGAATTCCACTCGCGGCTCTGTTAGGAGGAGAAAAAACTAGACGGCCATGCATGTTAAAAGCCTATGTGCCATCAAAGCCCCTTGGGCTACAAAGGGCTCTTTTAGCAAATGGATTGCAACAGCTGCAAACTCTGAGCTGTTCTTAATGTGCATGGTGCAGATGTCTGCACTTGAGTCCCACATTCTGAGACAGATCTGTCTGGCTCTACACTGGGCCTCTCTCATCATATCACTGTAGCTTCATTAACCACTGAACTCAAAATCAACATCTGCCTGACAGTTTTTGCTCTCCAATTAAAAGAAAAAAATGCAAAAAGCTGAAGTAATAAGCTTCTGAGAACTTTGTCATATACTGCCTGTATCCCTTTATCTATCTTGTGTTAGCCTCACACAAAATGAGTACTGACACCAGAACACTTGGAACTTTTTAATAACTCATTGTTATTAAAAAGCTTATTTGTTATTAGATGTTTTGGCACCAAAAATGTTTGTACGGTGGTGAATATAAACTGTGTCCACCATGTTTCAATATAGTGACTGATTGTTACCATTAGCAGTGAATAATAGGTGAACCCAAAGAGAATCAACCTTCCCTAGCAGTGCAGCCACCCCAGTAGTGTTTTACTTCTAAAAACTGGAGCAGTGAAAAAACTGTGGCTCTGTCTAACGGCTGGATGCCTGAGCACTCTCTGTGGATTTGAAGAACAAGAAATGGGTTCTGGGTGAAGAGCTACAACTGGATTTACATATTGTTCTAACAAGGTTTATCTTTGTTCAAACCGAAGAAAAGTTTATTAGGAGAACAAACCTTTTATGTCTTACACTTAAGGGTCACAGGAAGTGATACATCTGGAAAACAAATCCAAATAAGCACCTGTATGAGGCGACAGGGATACATTACTGATCAAAGCTATTGGCAAAGAGCTGCAATTAGCAAAATCAATACACAGTGATAAGAAATGCGTTGCAGACATGAACCATATTCAATCAGATAGCACACATCTATCCAATCAGTAACTGGGACAGAACATTTTTGACTACTGAACTCATTTAATGCTTAAAACAAATACAAGTTACTTCACTGGGTCATCACAATTGAACAAGAGATTTTTTTTTCATATTTGTAACACCCTCAGAAATATACATTCACATGGCTGCATACAGACAATATCTCTCTTTTGATTTTCTTTGAATAATATTAAATTGACAAACTGTATGCATCACTCCTTTGTATAACAGTGAAGCCGCTAGTGGCATGTAAAAATGTACTGGAGGAGCATTTTTAGGTGGGACTTTGGAAATAAGCTATGCATCAACTTTAACTAGCCATCATTGAGTCTCTCTGTTTGCAGTCAAAATAGGTATATTTTACACGAACAGGGTCCCTACGCAGTTGTCCCTAAATAAATCCTGTCTCTACTCTCAACCTTATATACAGTATTTACAGTGGAATGTTGAACATACTGAATACAAAAAGTAGATTAGGATGGAATGAAGTTACTGTCAGTATTACAAAATAGAAACTCATAACACCCTGATAACATGAATACAATGTTTACATCTACCAGATACAGAATGTCAAATCTGAACGGTTTTTCTCTCCAACATATCTGAGAAGCAAATGTGATGTGGTTTTGTAATAGATGCAGAAAAAAAAAACTAAAACAAAACCTTAAACTTGTGCTTTTTCAAAGGGGAGTTGATCTTTGCTTTGAGGTGCATTTTTTAAATTTAAATTTAAAAGTTAAATCTCTTTTCAATGGATTAGTTTCAATTGTGCTTAAAAAGTCAGCAATATGTGACCAAGAGGCAAAAATTATATCTCTTTAGGGCTTAAACTATCCAGCATTGACTGGAAAGAAGTGCTGTATCACCATTTAGCCATCATTAAACTTTTAAATGGTAATGAATGCAGCTTTAAGGGATCGACTGATTTAAATATCAAGTATAGATGCATTGTTAGTACTGTGCTGGAGCTTGGATAGAATAACATCCTCACAATATTAACTACAATTCACTGCAAGTAATGAACCATCATTTGTCTGATATGAAGTGGTCTGCAGTCCATGTCATGTTTCAACATTATTTATCATCTTATTTTGGACATGATTAACTTCAATAGGCACTGAACGCAAGAACAAAAGGCAAAAACGTGCTTTTCATAAGTTTGTCACTATTATGCAGTGATGCAATATACGTGGAATTGAACAGTGACTGCAAAGCAGATCATCTGCAGGTGAACAGTTAACCAAAGACTACAAAATTATAGTTTACTTTTGTACTTTCAACGCAGTAGTAACCCAGCTACTAAATTAAGGTTTTTCTTGGAAATGTTCTTTTGAAACATCATGTATTGCTCTCTAACTGTAATGGATACACTCAAATCACAGAAAACAGGTTGTAGAAAATGAAATGGATTTCAAACTGAAACTAACAGAAAATGAAACTGACCTAAACTGAAATCAAAAGGCTTTTAATAAGAACATGATATTTCCCACTTTGCAATGTTAATTAATGAAAATTTGTGTTGAAAATCCATTATAGTTTGAGGCTCATGATTAACATGCTCATCTAAAAACATACAATAGACAAGCATGGACACACATCTCCATCCAGCAGAGAGATCTGCTCTCAGAGATGTCTTTTTTCATTTATATATATATATGTATATTTATATACTTTTAGTGTTAACTGTAATATTGTTGCTGAGTACTGTGCCCATAAACTCATACCTTTGTCAATACTGACAACACTGACAAAGTGTTATCTTCTGAGCTGCAAATGAGGACGATCACACTAGAATTGATACAGAAAAAATAGCAACATACACACTTCCACTCCCACACAAAAAAACATGCATAAAATAAGGCTTAATACAGTATTTATATTGTTCAGAGCCAGTCAGATATTTGTCCATGGATTTACTCCATTGCTTCTGTTTTATCAGATATTTCACATTGACCTTTTTTGTTTGAAGCTGCTGATTGTGTAACGAACCTCAATGCTGAGGAGAGAAAAAAGTCATTTGCTATACTAGCATCCACTGGCGCTTGTTAACAGTGATTTAAAAAGCCATATATGTATAATGCCTTCAGAAAGGGTCATTGTATCACTATTGGCAAATTCAGATGCCAACAGTAAGGGAAGGATGACAATTCATTAGTTTAAACTCCCCCAAACAGTTAACTGAAATTCATTTAGAAAGATAAAAGAGATGACACAAAAATCATGAAAAGCAGCAGGTGACTTATTATACTCCAGCATGGCCACCATCATATTTCCAATTCCCTTTTGCATGTTAAAATGTTTTCTCTGCAGACGTAAATATAGCATCAGTTGACATTTTCCTGCTATCCTTGTCCTCTGTGTCCATGAATGGCGATTCATAGAAAATGCTGTTGGTGTAAGCTGGTGTAAGTCTTCAGTACACAGTCACACAATTATAAGGAGAAGCAGTCATTATTGGGAAATTCCCAGGACACTTTTCTCTGACATCCATCTGGTAAAAAAATGGTCAAACAAAACATAATTATGACAATTCAACACAGAGGCATGTCATTATAGTGGAAAGATTTAGAGCTCGTATACACAGGTCAACCTGTCCAAGTCAAGTGACAATCATGACATTTCAGAGCATTGTTGAACGTTTCACTGTGACTCATCAAACCTCTTTTGGGCGTGACTGTGATACACCACTGAAAAGTAGAAATTGTTGTATATGATACAATTGCAGCCCTTCTCTCTCCTGCTATTCTGACTTGCTGATGTGGAAATTAATTAAACATGCCAGACATTTCAGGAAACAAAAAAAAAAAAAAAACAGCTGCTATTTATCTGTTACTGGGATGTCCATACAGCTCAGTAGACTGACTCCCTGTCAGTAAAGAAACAAATCAAGCATATAAACACAGGGGGTCAAGAATTACTAAGCTGATATCTGCTTTAAATGCTGTGAATATAAAAAAAAAAAGAGTAATTTTTAATGGATTTTAACCCCAGTGAGAAATGGCATTTTTTTTTCCTTTCTCTGAAACTTGACCACAAAACTATACACACAACTCCACCTGTAATTATGTCAGACAACAAAATCTCTAATCATGTAAAAATCATACAAAAGACAGTATAAAAATAACAAAACAGCAATGGTAATGGAAAAAAAACAAACAAAACAAAATTGTACATCCAGTGTTGGACTTTCACAAATGTGCTCAGCAAAACCTCAACCTGCAGTCTTTTTATACATTTATCACATTTAGAACATGAAAAAATACACAAAAACAATAATACACCAGTATTAATGAACCGATCACCTCCCTGGTCTTGTAGTTCAGTGAGAAGTCCATTTACATACCTTAGTTTTCTTTGCCCATTCACCTGATGGAACTGATATCAATAGTTAAGTTGATGTTGCTAGCACTTTAAGTAGATGCTTGATTTCCTAATTGAGATTATCTGGATGGGGTCTGATGTGGGGGGAGTCAGGGAGGAAGGGTATTAGGTTGACCAAAAGAGGAATGGGACAGTGATAGGTGCAGTTTGACAAATGGGAGGGTGGGGTCGTGATGGTGGTGAATGGTGCGGTGGAATGCAGGTGGGGGACAAAGGGTTGTTTGGTTTGGTTGCTGCATGCCACTACACATACCACTCTTTCTTAGAAATGACAGAGCCATCGGTTTGAGAGATCATATCATCGGCTATCTCAGGTTCAGGGTCATACTGGAAAGCCAGAGTCCGCTCGTCATAATCTCGACTCTCTCCCTCATCCACAGTGAAATAGGGCCTCTTCAGGTCCTCTGATTCGGCATCGAAATCACGGTCACTCGCTCCACCAGGGCCGCCGATCTGGGCAGGTTTCTTCTCATCGTCTGAATCATCTGGATACTGCAGGTTCTTGGGGATGGGGGGGTGGGCGGGCAGGCCGCCGGCCTTGCTGTACCCATTTCCAAACACATGTTTCTTGGTGCTGTAGTCTCCCTTGAAGGTGCGCTGGCGGCGGCGCAGGAATATGAAGAGCAGTATGGCTGCCACGCCCAACAGGGCGACTCCCCCCACAGCGCCCCCGATGGCGGCACCTGCATTGTGCTGCTCCTGCGGAATCTCATGGCCCCGAGGTGGCGGGTTGTTAGGGAATTCTGGGTAGGAAAAGACAGATGGAAGGGAGTGTGTCAGTGCTCTGGTGGGAGGAGGTGCATTTGTGCAGGTGCAGATACTTTTTTTTTTTTTTTTAGGAAAGATGAAATAAGGGAGATAAGGACGGAAAAGCAAAGGGGAAAGAAGGAAGGACCCCTGGCCTTAGGACAACCCCTCCACCCCCACCCCAAAGGAACCCTTACCACCAGTGTGGCAGGCCTCAGTCAGTAACAGTCGCATGCATTTTTGGACATGGAAAGAATTCAATTCACCACAAGACAATCAAAAAGTAAAAAGACAGAAGAAGCTTTGGTGAATAAAACTTGGTCAGCGTGCAATAACCACCATTTCTTCAGTTTAGATGGCAGAGGAAATTGAAACTATTTAATGAACAAACTGTGAAAGAAATTCATATGGCTTTTCAGTCAATAGATTCAGTCAGTTTTATAAGTCAAAGTGAGCATAATGAATGGTGCATTACAGTCCAGCATGAAAATGTACATCATGACACATAACAGTCTTTATCATCAGTGTAGCAGTAATGAAGTGAAATGCATTGCCAGACATGGTAATCAGCAGCTAAGCATATGCAGCAACAGTGCATTAACAAGGGTGATAAACATGAAGCTCTTTTATTCAGGCAGCGCAACAGACAGCAAAAAATAGAATATGCTTCCAGGAGAAAAAACATATATTATTCAGTTAGGGCAGTGGAGAAAAGAGAGGAAATTATTAAATGAGTCAAAGATGCACTCTAAACTAGAACAGAGTGACAATGACTAATGGTCTTGCTTGAGAGGAACAATAGCTAAGTTGCCAGTGAGTTGAAAAGCTGCGATTTTACCTTAAAAATACAAAAAGAGATATGTTGTTTTTAATTCAGAACTGCCATGACCATACCATATCTGGAGCTAAACTGAGCCATCACATTCATTGAACCATTTTAGTGCACAAAGCCTACTCAGAGGAAGCTAAACACTGCTTGTGACTGAAGGGCAGTCATTGCTTACATAAAGCTAAGTGCTGAAACCATGTCCCTTACATACACAAGTCCTCTTACAACTAACAAATGTGTAAAGCTGCTTCAAACACAGAGACAGGAGAGACTTTTATCTGAAACATGTTCAAAGGCTCGAGGAGCGCAAGTTCTGCTCGTCTAAACCTGCAGAGCAGAGGCGCATTTAACTTCAATGGAAAACAAGCACTCCTCAATAGAAAGGTGTGGGTAAAAATAACAACCATATACTGAATAAATGGTGTGAGGGAGGGCTGAAAATGAAAGAGAATGAAACAGTGAGAGAAAGAAAGGAGGGAGCCTCCTTTGCAGGCAGGGCAAACCACAGACACATGTATAGTACACAACAAGGGAAGACAAGTCAGACCAGAAACAGATAAGGTTTACTTTTCATACTATTTGTGGCTATTGTGGTACTGATTTATTACTGTTCTATTATGACACATCATAATCTACTAAGCACAGATCTAAATGCTCTGACTCCAGGTGACTTCTCCATATCAGGATCTGATAACCACAAGTACTAAAAACCTCAGGGAGCAAATCAGTTTGATTTATTTTTCTGAAACGTTTATGTTGCTTGGATGAACATATTACATATAACACATACAGGATCTGATGGAAAATTGTTCATTGTACAAAGTAACTGACCTCAATTAAGCCAAAATTATTTTATCCCGAAAGTTCCTTACAGTGACTAAATTCCCTGTGCCAACACACAGGAAGTGAAGCAGAGTCAAATCAGATTGCTGCAAAAATCTGCAAATCTGACAACCTCTACCATTGTCATCATGCAAAATTAAGAGACAAATATCCTACATAAGCAGAAAATAATATTTGTCCAGAACTGTTAAATCAAAATAATTATGCAATTTAAACTGTTTTTTAGTGAAAAGGTTAAATCTCTGTGTATAATTTAGGTAGAACAAGGAGGTTGTTGCTACTGAATCTTTTAATTCAGCATTAATTACAATGGCACTCTCAGTCCAAAGGAGAGACCGCCCAAACACAGTCACCCTCCTCAGTTGCTCTTCCTCTATACCCCTTCTCCCAGGGCCAACAGCAAAGCTCTCCAGTTTCTAAAGCAAAGCCGGGCACAGACTCAAATATCAGCTCAGGTTTTAATCTGACCACCTAATGGGATTATTCAGACACAGGCCTTCATTACACACATGAATGAGAGAGCAGAGCCAGGTCACCCCTGCTCAAGAACACATCCTCCCACCAAGTCCAAAGACGGGTGAAAATCCAAAGGATTGAAAGGAGCAGAGAGAAAAGGGAAAACGTTCCTCTGTAATCCTCTCCTCTATCCTTCACTGCTTTCTTCTGCAAGGAGCTATCTCTGCCCTCATCAGTCCTTTTATTCAGTCTTAATTAGGTAGCTTTTCGTAATAGACTTCTAAGGTTGCAAAGACTTGATATTTACCACATAAAGAGGAGAAACTCACAAGGCATGAGGTAGTAAAAGATGACACAACAAGCCTTCAAGGGCACTCTACCTTCACCTCCATTTCTATGAAGGATCACGTGACACCCATATTTGAAGAATGCAAATGTCAACACTAATGACTGAATGACTGAATGATAGTCCATAAACATTCAGGTACTTTTGCAATGTTTTGTTAGGCACAACTACCTTAAAGCCAGCCTTGAAAGTTGATATAGCATAAACAAGAATTTGGGTTATTAAGACGTTTTCCTAGAAAAGAAATTGAATGGAGTTTGAAGTATTGAAACTGGCTCTACCTGTGTGATGGGGATAGACTGAAGCTCTGCAGGAACACCAGGAAACACTCATCAGATCATTTCAGCACGGTGGCAGAACCTGGTGCTTTTATTCTACATCTCAAAGATCTGTGTGGGGAAAGAGGACTGCCTGTTCTCTGCGTAATTCACAACACTTCTGCTGTGTATGTATTTATCCCTCCACAAGGTCACATCACAACACCACCGCTCATTCAGCACACTGGCCTTGTGCATTACATAGAGTATGCCAAAATGGCAAAAGATTTCTCAGTTTCCCAGAGTGTGACGGCTTTGTCTATGACATATACTCTGTCAGTGTGAGTATGTGAAATTAGAATGACCATGGTAGAAACTAATCACATTATAGAAACACTAATAAAAAAGCACATTTGGAATGGATGGAGTACGTAGGGGTGTTTGACAGCACAGAGGAAGGAGGAGGCGTTCCAAGAGCACGCCATCGCTACTGGCAACACCTGCCAACAGATAGATAAAAAAAGGCAAAGGAGCACAACACCCCTGACACTGTTCCAGGCAACAAAATGCAGTGTCTATTAACACCACTCTGGAAATATGCAGATAGTGAGTAAGTAACCTTGGGTTGCAATGGCTAAAATGTACTATTGAGATTAATAGGTGCCAAGATGGGTTATGAAAGGCTATAATTCAACCCAGAGGCACGATAGATTCATACAGGTAAAGAATAACATAAAACTGCTAAAATAAAAATCGATTCAACCACTATAGCCACGTGAATTTAAATTGCTTTAATCACACTATTTTAAAAAACGGACTGAGTGGATGATTTATTACCTCCAAACATTTCAGTGATAAAAAAAAAAAAGTCAGTCTTTAGGTGAAACAATTGGTAAACAAATACATCGCACTAAAAAAAAAAAAAAAATCTTGTTTTGGAAGTGACACATCAGGTCTGTGTCAGATTAGCAGTTAGAGAAATCTACATACATGGTTTTGTGTTCCAGTTTAAGCTAGAGTACAAAACAACCAGCAGCAGCAAATATTCAGCGACACTGGAGGAGAGGAATGTTTGACACAGAGGGGGCTTTAAAGCGAGGGAAACTGTTTCACAACTTTGTCCTGCAGGTACTGTATCTGGGTGTGTTCCAGTCATGTCTCTACATGAAAAAAGAAGGAGAGAGACATGTACAAACATTCCTGAGTCTTTCTTGCAATCACTTGCAAGGTGTTATGACAGAAGCTGGGAAAATGAGAGAGGATTTCAAAGAGTGGTGCAGGGAGTGGTGTTTTAATATGACTAAATGTGGAACAAGCCGCAGACAACAGAAGATGAAAAGAAAATTGAGGGCTACTCGGAGAAGTTGAGGAGTGGCGACAAGGAAAAAAAAGAAGATGGAATGAGTACGTCTGAAAGGTTGGGGAGTGACAACGGGAAATAAAGAAGGGCATAATGAGCGAGTGTGGATGGGGACAATTGGGGTAGATGCATTAATTCAGTGATTCCAACGATTCTCATTATTCCCCTGTCTGAATTTGCCAGTGGTTGTGAAGTCATGGAAATGTAATGCTGCCACAACGAATAAAGGCTCATCACTGACAGGAATTTAACATGCCGCCCGGGGAGTCAACGCCAAGGCAAAGCTCTTTTTCACCCTATCACACACTGCCTTCCAATACCATTTCTTTCTGTTTGTCAACAAATGTTTTGCTATCACTGATTTTACAGAGCCATGGGTTTACCTCATTTAAAGGTAAATGCCACTCGCCCCATTAAATCCTTCAGACTAGTATTTCAAATTCAATTCCCTGTAAAAAGCCAAAGGATAAGAGGCATGGGATGTGCTGGAGGAGATAAGACTGTGAAATACTGGCATCAAAACACAGGTGACATCATCTGTGGCATGTTGTGAACACGCTGAGACTTGCGGAATGATCCTGTCAGAAAAACAGAAAAGGCTTCTTGTTTTCATCTTCCTGCAGTAGATGTAGCATGTCTTTTGGTCTCTACTGGTGACCAGAAGTCACAATACTGACAGTCTTGTGATTACATTCATGGTGGCTTACAGTGGACATAAACACAGTCATATCAACAATAAGAATGACTAAGATGGAAAATCAGAGCAGATATCCCACATGAATACTGTAATGAAAAGTACTGGAAAAATATGTTCCAAAAATTTTCTGAAAGCCTTTGGAAATATAAAATGGTCAGTTTGAGCTATGATTTAATTTAGTCTTAATGCACCTTTAATTGGCAATGAATATTTACACTGGCATCTAAACACCAATGCTCTTAAAAATCCTGTTTGCTCATAAGGCACTGATATTAATGCGTCTCTACATTTGCTATTTGTGTGGCTGCAGTGCTAAGTGGAAGTGCTCTAAGGATATTGGGTCAGCAGACATGAAACATACATGTTAGTACGTGTTGTGCCAGAAGAGGTCGGGCCACTGTTTGTTTACCACACCATCCTACCCTCAGTTTCTCTTCTGTTGTTTTCTCTCTCCTTGTTATTTTGGAGCTGTGTGTGTAATGAGTGAATCACCACAGAGCATCATCAGCTGCAGCAGCTCTGGAGCCAGTGGTCAGGCCCTGGGACAGCGTCTGACCTACTTCATCAGGCTCTCAGGGAGGCGTGACAGATCCGACACCATACGAGTGGACAGAGAGGAGGAGGATGGAGGAGCAGAGCTGGGCCGAAGGGGCTCAGCCAATCCCCCTGCTCCATCTGTCTGCCACATCCCTCTCCTCTGCATATCCTCCGGAGAGCAGAAACAGCAAGCCATGCAGAAACAAATGTTAAGATAAATCACCCCGATCTCAGCTGCTCTGCTCTCACATGCTCTCCCCTGGTAACGTTTCCATTTCACTCCTCTAGCTAAGCTATCTCTTCTCCAAACACGAAAGACCCTTTTACACCCTGAGCATCTCTCTCCTCCATTTTATGCAAGACAAGCTGCAGTCACAATGTCTTCTCCCCAAGTGCTTTCGCTGGCACAGGACGAAACAGTGGAGGCTTTTTGGAGCAGCCTATGATGTGTGAGCGAGGGAGCGGCTCATGCTAATGTCTCATTTGGATAATGAGGTGTGATCTTGGCAGGATCTGAGCAGCAAGCAGGCCCTCATGTTGTGTGGATGTAGGGCCTAGCAAGTTGCTCTACCAGCCTGCAAACCCAAATCCTTCCAGGTTTGCAGTTTCCTGATCAGAAGTGATCAAGGGTGATAAAAAGCTAACAGGGGGAGCAGGACACCAAGACACTGAATATGCTTCTCAATCTGACTGCCAGTATGTATCTACTTTAAGTGAAGGTGTAATAATATACAAGATATACACATGTGGCCTTTGAATCCATGAATAATGCAGGCAGTGATGTGAGAAGACGACGGTACAATGTGCTATAGCACACAGATTGAGACAGACTCCACCATGACAGCCGAAGACAAACAAATTTCACATTGCTGGGGGAGCCTTTGCAAAGCTGACATCATAATGTCTCTTGTCTCTGTCAGAGAAAAGAAAGAGACAAATGGCTGCATGGAGCGGCTCTGCTGTTAGATGTCAGTAATATATGGTGCGATACTAGTTTTATTCAGGGTTGTTCCTGCCGCAGTGTCGCAAGTTTTATTACATGGAGAAATCAGTGCGCTATCATGTTGAGAAAGCTGACAGACCCTGCAGTGACAGAGAAAGCAACCTCCATTTTTCCCAGCTGATAAAAATGAAGCACGCCATCACAACCTAGTGTTATTTAAAGTTTGCAGTTGTTTGTACAGACCAACAAAGAGGAGCTAAAAGTGTACTTAAGAGAAAAAAAGTCAGTTTTGGGTTGTTTCGGTTTGTCAGCCCCTGTGGACAACAGCTGAAGCATTTGCCATGAGAAGCACCATGAACACCTTGTCACAAAGCCCCCCTTTCAGTCCCATCAACTGGAATCTTTACTTCTTTGTTGTGATGTATTTCTTGTTGAAAAAAAGACAAGAGTCAATTGAATATAGTATAAACCAACTAACAGTAGTCGGTAAAAGAAAAAAGAAGTTTCATTTGCTAGGATGGAGATAAAACGGCATGGCTGTTTTTATGTTTTCCAGGATGTTTGTCTGTTTATTTAGATCTTTTAAAATGTTTCTTAGCTATTACTGTCATTATGAAAAAAAGAGAGCACTATTGTAAACTGAGGTCAGTGCTTCTAATAAAGGTTAATAAAGAATAGGTGTCTCAATTACAGCAACATAACATGTAATAACTATTATCTGACAACATAAAATGTGTCTCATGCATCTAGTTCCAGATATAATAAGTTTCAGGACAATTATAATATATATAATCTCAGAGCAACATCTCCTGCTCAGTAAATTAAATTTATGCTGTGAAATCTCCCTCTCCCACTGCCAACAACACGTTTCTGCTTTCCTAACAAACTGGTGCCAAGTGTTCGGAATCATTATATAGACACAGCTAATGTTCTCAGCAATGGCCTCATTTTCTTGCACTGATTATAGGGACCCATTAAATTTAAAGTAAGATTGATAAATAAACAGTGAAAAAGTCTGTGCATGTACTTTTTAAAAGAATGTCAGCCCCTCTTACTACCACTGTGTCTTGCTGTCTTTGCATATCATTGCGTTGGAAGAGCTGGACGACAGAGAAAGTGACAAGCAGTGAACACCAGGAGTTGACACAGGCTGTTACATAAAGTCATGTAAACAGCATCCCGCCCTCCGTTCACCCTCTGCCTCTGTACTACTCCCAGTTTCTGTTTGCTTGAGAGTCCATTTCTGGAATCCACTTTACCCCTTCAACTAAATTCCAAAAATCAGACCCACTGAAGCATCTCTGTCATTCACATGGATACCTTTATTTATTTATATTTCCATTGGACTGTGTATGTTTTATTCATCTCATTTTCACCATGTGGTTAAGATTTTTTTCCCCTCACCTCTTCTCTCTCAACTTCATTTTCTCACATGGGAATGAACTATTGCTTGTTCAGGCGAGCGTGAACAGATGTCGGCACACGTTGGCTGTGCTTACAGAAGGATCCATCCTCACGCTTTCTTGCTAAATTGAAGAGAACGCTCTCACTCCATCCAGTTTAACCTGAGTGGTAAAGCCCTGTAGCAAAGCTGACTGCACCTCTGCTCTCCAAAGCAGCTCAGTGCCACAGCTCCAACAAAGGAGGATAAAAGTTAGCGCTGCTGGGCTGTAAGTGGAATCACTGAAAGTTCCACATACAGGCTGACCCCGAGCTGATCTGATATCGTCCTTCATAGCTGATCCTGCTAATGTGCCAGGAATTACTCACTATTTTTGAGTCAGCCCAGCACCCATCTCACCAAGATTAGTGGTGCTGTGTGGAAGTGTCAAGGTTAAAAAATATCTAATCAAGTTTAAAAGATTATTCAAGTGGGTAAACAAATTAATTCTGTAGTGAATGTGTTGCTTCACTGAAGGAAATTATCCCATATGTCACATAACTGTGTGCTGCCAAGAATAAAACCACACATCTTCTTTCTCAGGGGTGATAATGACATAATTGTAAGGCCATACTGACAAACGGTCATTCATCATGCTTTATTATGCTCTGGGAAGAAATTTAAGAAGGCAGCATTGATTTGCTTCGAGCACAAAACTGTGATGGTGGAAAAGCTGATTATCTTAATGAAAGACTGATTTTATTCTCTTAAGTTGGGGAGGATCTTTGAGGTTTATCCACATTATTCAGCCCTCATCCTGTAGCTTTCTCAGCTGCAATATATTACAGAAGTGACTGTTTGACTGGCTTTCCAATTAAATGGTTAAAAACTGCCTAGAATGTACCGTCAAAAATAACCTTCGTTGTGAGGCAGTATAATTCTCTCTATTTTTTAATGTGGCATCTGATGCCCATTAGCAATTAGCTGATTAATCAGATCTGACGACTTGTCAACTTTCCCTCAGGAGATTTCTGAACTGAATGTGAATGAGAAAGATTTTCTATGAAAAGGCCCATTACATAAAGCTCGTTTCTCTTGCTACAGATCCTCTCCCCTCCCTCTATTCTTCTTCCCTCTTCTTCTATCACCTCTTTTTCCAAGAGCAAGGATTGATTAAAACAGGAGAGTGGTTCATTAGATTTTGACAAGCGACACCATATCTGCAGAACACATGTCCTTGGAGAAAGCTGTCTTAGTCCATGTGACTTACCGTAGTCGATGCCATCTCCACAGCAAATACTATCCCCAAACTAATTGAAACAAGGTGCTCTGTGGCCCCGCTATCTACCGAGGTGACAGTTATGCGGCTCCCACAAATCCGTCCATGAAAACTGAGGAGCTTGATTAAAATGCGCCTTCCTTAAGTGCTCCATCAGTGTTGTTTCCCAGTGGGAGAAAATGGCTTTTCTGTGATACAAACAAGTTGTCACAGACATTTTATCTTCCTTACATTGGAAGCAGGGTTGTCTCTCTGGCAGGTGTATATTGCTGTGTCAATATAAAAATCAACTTCAAAATGAAAACAAGAAGCTCAACTGCTAAATCCATGCATAATGCAGTTCGTAGTGGTGCATGTGGATAAATCTAGGTTTTGATAGTGACAAAACTATGTGCAATAGTGGTATGAAGTCCTTGATAAATTGTATGAGTGTCATATTTGTGTCACTGCTGCATGCTGATATGGTTGCAGGCTAAAAAAGCAGGGTGGTGGCAGAGTTACTAACTCTGGAGACACAGAACTCTCCCGAGTGCCTTTTAAAATTAAATACCATTAACAAGGAACAGAAATAATTATGACATGTATAGCACCCACCCAGAAACTGCAAGCTCTGATATTCCGGTGAGATGTTGAACTGTGATATTGCAATGCAGCTATCGGCTTGGTCAACTTCATTTTCTGCAGAGAACACTGTTATCATTACTAAGGCCCATACTGCAGCCTTGAACAACAGCCAGCAGTGGGCTCTCTCACCTGCCATGTTTCAGGCCTGTCTGAGGCTGTTGGGAGGCACAAGGATGTTCTTTGAAGTTAATGAAGCATCAGTACACTTTTCTGCCTCCACCACCAGGTCATTATGCACAGCCAATGTCAAGGCTCTGTGCAGCACTTCAAAGAATTAGTAGGAAATGCCAGGCCCACCCTCAAGTTCACCCAAAACATTATTTTATTCATGTCATCATAAATGATGCAAAGTCTAACACAAAATGATCGACATTCACAGAAATGTCTTCTAAACGAAAATATTTCTTTTACGTTTATTCGTGAAGTGTAATGGTGTTTCGTGGCAGTGTGAGAGATTATGCTGACAAGCCATGTTAAGACAAGAACAGGCTAGTATTTCACAACATCAGCAAGAACAAATACTGCACCTGCATAAGACACAAGGGCAGAACCGAACATACTACCGCACTCCTCTCTGCATCCTAAAGCAACAAACCGTACTAATATCAGACAGTCAATGATGGCTGTTTGGGGGCTGTTCTGTAATTTGACTGAGCACCATGTTGAAGCAGCACCTTAGGAGGGGAGGATGGCTCTGCTCCCTTCAACTTCTCACTGTTACTATGGGAACTGGCAAGATACTTTTAAGGCTTCCTTTGGGAATGTATCTCAAACAAAAAAGACTTCAGCTATCTAATAGTATAGAGCAACAGTTGCAATTATCATCTAGCCACCTTATTACTACAGAGGATACAAACAGACCACCAAGCAACTGTGACATTTAATATTCAGGATATATTTTTGGCATGACTTACTATAACTCCAGTTATGAAGAATGGAGCTCTTTTAGCTAAAGGAAAAAAATGAATGGTGTTGTCAGACAGGAAATGTGTAAAACACTGTGTTAATGGATAATTATATGTTTCCTAATGATATTAAATAACTAAGTCTATTAATTACAGTGAACACACTGAGTGACAGGAGGTAGCAACCACAAGAACCAAGAACACAAAATGAATCATTGTATTACCTTTAAGCTACTAATGAACAACCTGCAAACTTTTACAAGGGTCTAAATGTAAAAAAAAATGCATGAAACTTTTTATGCAGACAAATTGAAACTGAATGTGCTCAAATTATGTATCCACACATTGTTCACCTCGCTCACTCAATAAAATTACAGACAAATGATGAGAATAAACAGAAAGACGACTGGAACAATAGCATTGTGGTTTGTTAATTTAAGCAATCAATGAAACAGCAGAAATAGAAAATGACTTTTGTGCCTTTGTTTTGCCAGTACAGTACAATCTCTTTGGAACACAATTACTTAATACAAGCTGGTACAGGGTGATTTCCTAACAGTAGATTGCTTCCTCACTTTCCTGTTTGATAAGTATGGCCTGTTCCTTTGAGATTTCTATTATCAAACTACTAACTTGTCTTCTCTGGATGGACAACTTCTCACAGCGCAAGTAATGACATCACATCCTGCAAAACTGCTTTTTCCTACTCTACCTTTACCAGTATATGACAACACAATGAAAGAGGAAAAGGGTACCGTATGCAATTATACTTTAAGGCACAGCTGTAGCAGCACATCAAGCACAGCGTTTCCAGAGGCACAACATGAGTCAACATGCAAAGCAATGCAAGTTAGAACGCCCCTGCGTCCCAGAAACCAAGCAGCACAGTCTGACCAAAGCAAAACTGTGACAGTCTCCCCACACACACAAGCTGGTAACAACAGAAGAAGAACTCCACATTTGTAGTAAAGTCAGATCTGGTATATACAGTAGCAAGGGCTTTAGTTGCACAATATCATCTCCCATGGATAAGAACTTAGAGGAACCAGTGTGTGTGTGCTAACAATTATGTAGAAGGCAAGGGAACTAAATCAATTTTGTTCAGCACTTTGTTTACCCCAGAAGAGAGAAGCTGAAGAGACAAAAGAACAAGTGCATAGCTCAACTGCAAAAGAGGCACAGTGTGTTCAGAGAAATATGAGTGATGCGAACAAACTATGATCAATACAGTACCCTCACCTCAAACCCCCATTTTCCTTGATGTTATTCAAGGTGCCGATAACAGACCTGCTTCAAATCGCTTGCACAAATGTGCCTAACAGGGCAAGGTGGGAGAGGCTGGCTGTTACCTTCCCACAGTATGTATGGAGATATCATTCACAAGCACAGACCGTTTTTTCTCATCTGACCTGCAACACAGAGCCACACAGACAGGGCAGATGGGAAGCGCGATCTGCTATAATCACCTGGTTTCTGTGTGCATGGAAAATTGTGTTCGGGCAGACATGGACAAGATGGTTCCTCAGAAAATATATGTTGGGGTACTGTATTGATGCAAGCCATGCCAGAGTTACTGGAGGCAGAGACGGAGAACAGAAACATTGGTCACCATAATATACAACCTACCTGTAATGTTGACATCCACGACTCCAGTGCGAGTTCCAATTCCATTGGTTGCATCACAGACGTACGTCCCGGCCAGGTCGTAGGTCACTGGCCCCTTGAAGAACAGGGTGTTGTTCTTGATCTCCACATTACTGGGCAGGGAGCCATTCAAGCTGCAGTGAAAAAGAGAGGCAATAATACAGACACCATAAAAAGGTAGAATTACACCAGACCACAGTAAAAAAAAAAAAATAAAAAAAAAAAATCCCTCTCCCAGGAGCAGCAAAGCAATTCAAAGCGCATAAAAAAATACAGTCTCTGGTTCCAAACAAACCTAGATGGGCATGTGGGGGTGAGATAAATACCTGGAATATTTGACAGTGCTATATTTCAGCCATCATCCATCAAAACCAAACAAAATTATGAGGACAGGGAATCCCAGCAGGCCTAAACAGGTAAGACATAGGTGATGCCTGAGGAGTGAGGTTTTTTTATAGGTTTTTTCATGTGGAATTCAAAACCTATAGTGGTAGGTGGGGATGGCTGTGAGAGACTTCCTTACATCCCTCAACTACAGCATGGCTCACATGGCTGAGCTCAAAACTCAGGGGAGCTGTCAAGACAGGCGGCTGATCAAGCAATAAATTCAGAATCTACCAATTGCTGTGCTGTCAATGATAGCTGGAGCCCGATTCTCCTGCCTGAGGTGTTTGTCTTCATGGTTTCCTATCTCTTTACCGCGTTCAGACTTGCTCATGTCCCTTGAACACACTTTGAGGTGACGGATCACGAGCACACCAACCCTCCATTCTCTTATCAGGAACTCTTTTATGAAGCTGAAAAAGGTATCGTATTTCGTGACAATTAGCCATTTCCTGTTGCCTTCCGTTCGATCAGCATCACCAGCTGCTCTGAATAGATCCAACTTCAGCAGAACCACTGTGACTGTGACAATTAAATAGCTTACTGGTCTGACTGATCTGAGGTGCTGCTGGCCGTTTTCATTTGTTTAAACAAGTAAGACCCTGCAAAGACATCCCTCTTTCACTCCTGGCATTGCTAGATGTGTGAGAGACACATCTGAGATCTGCTGCTGAACAAAAACATTAAAAACAACGTAATGCTCATATCAAACACTGTACTTGAGCTACATACACTATAGGCTTTTAATGATGGGGGGAAAGCACAGTGACAAGCTTTATGCAATGAGTCCATCATAAAATGTCAATTACAAACAGCTGATCTATGTATGGCTCAGTGCTTTTTATGGAGCAGATTTTCAGGACAGGTCAGTATAAAAAGCACAGACTTTAATTAACAGTGTCCAGAACAAAAGTAATAAAAGGAGCTATGGATGAGTTCGCTTTCATTGGCCACCCTGACAGCGGATTCACAATGGAACTGCAAATACCCTCACTACAGTATGTTACAATTCAATAATCAGTTAGCTTGTGAGCCTCTTTCAAATGCTAAGTTCTATAAAGCCCAATTGATCTTCTGCAGAACAACAATCTGCAATTCACCGCAGACTCTGCCAGAGAACAGAGGTGTCTGCATCTGTATGCAACATCTGTGTGTGTGTGTGAGAAGGGGGGCAGATTCTTAGCTGACTGGCTAGCCTGTTCATGTGGATGCCTATATGTGATGTGTGTGTACAGATGTGGGTTTCATGACTGTATGTGATGTGTGTGAACAGATGTGGGTTTCATTATAGACTGCATGGCAGTGTTTAGGTGGCTTTAAGCTTGAATACACAAAAAGCATACTTTGGTTAAAGGCTAAAATTTGGAATACTATCTGTTTTCTCAATACGACATTTCACATAGACAACTAATTAGAAGGCAACTAATTTTAATACTCATTAAAAGAACAACTCCATATTGCACTGTAGCCTTAAAAGTGACAGATACATGGTATTAAAGGGTACTTACTGTAATCAATCATCCATCTGCTTTGTTGGCAGATGACTAGCATTCAGAGTTTGAACTTTAATGTGGGATTTGATTCTCTCAGACTAGTCACAGACTACATTAAGAATATTTAGTAACTGTTTACATTAAATAAAAAAGGATGTCAGGCTTTATAGCCTCTCTGGTGGCACCGCTGTCTGCACTACATCTTCTAGTAACGATGCTGCAGAATAAACTTGACGTAAAGGCACATTAAGTAATCTGTGAGTTTTATCCACAGCTATTGGTGACTGAGGAATTGAACCAACAATTCTTTTACTGTGGCCTTTAATTGACATGAATAGACTCCATCCATCCATCCATCCATCCATCCATCCATCCATCCATCCATCTATTATCTATACCATCTTATTCTTCTCTAGGGTCACAGGGATCTGCTGGAGCCTATCCCAGCTCTCTTTGGGTGAAAGGCAGGGGTACACCCTGGACAGGTCACCAGTCCATAATTATAATATTGTTTTTATTTATAGCAGCTTTTGATATTTTTGAGCCTCATGGAGGGGTGGTGTGTGTGCTCAAAGTAACTCAGTCATTTGCAAGTTATAATAACTCTTTAGCCATTTCTCCCGACTTTCTATTCTAACACCCACTGAAAGCTACAGTTTGCACTTAAAACAGATTCAAGAAGTGAGCATGGTGAGTCAAGCATGCCCTACAAGAAAACATTTTAAAAGCAAATGGTAAAGTTCAAGTAGGGTGTGTCCTTTTTTTTTAGCTGAATGTATCTCTCTGCTATTTCAGTGCAGCTCCCTATTAACCCATTTTGAGAAAAAGCTTGGCATTGTGCTCTAAGAACGAAAAAAAAAATAATCAAAGATGCTCAGTTGCTTCAGAGATTGTATGTTTGCCACAGCTTTCTGCACACACCACAACACCCAGGGAAACAAAGTGTACAGAAGTGACTGCAGGATGATATATCTAGTGTTCCAACATCTGCAAACGGCAACTGCTATCACAACTGGAGATTGAAGAGATACAACACAAATGCTACGGCAAGGGGGAGCAAGGACGCAAGGTCAAGGGGGAAGTAATATCATCCCCACCTGAGACTGGGCACCAAGACCCCACATGCTCAACACAAGAGCAGCTGACCTGACAACATCAATAGGACTCTTCATAGGGAACTCAATTGGACTGTGGAAAACAACCCTAGTGGCCAACCTCAAGCCGATTGCACAAGTCTCCATCAAGTGCGGTATTTACCAAGGAGATGCTCTGTCCCCGCTGCTGTTCTGCATAGGCCTGAACCCCCTCAGCCAGATCATCACTAACACTGGCTTCAGATAGCGACTATGAAATGGAGCAACCATCAGCCACCTCCTGTACATGGATAACATCAAGCTGTACGCCAGGAGTGAGCAAGACATTGATCCACACCACCAGGATATACAGCAACAACATTGGAATGTCATTCGCTCAAGTGTGGTCGAATGATAACGAACAGAGGGAAGGTTGTCAGGACTGAAGGAGTTGAACTTCCAGAAGGCACCATAGTCGATGTTGAGGGAAGCTACCTCGGAATCCCACAGGCAAATGGGAACCAAGAAGAAGCCACAAGGAAAGCCGCCACAGCCAAATACCTACAGAGACTAAGGCAAGTCCTGAGAAGTCAGCTAAATGGGAAGAACAAGGTCCAAGCCATCAACACTTACGCCCTGCCGGTCATCAGATACCCCGCTGGCATAATAAGCTGGCCAAAAGAGGACATAGAAGCCACTGATGTCAAGACAAGGAAGCTCCCCACAATGCATGGAGGGTTTCACCCCAAATCCAGCATCCTGAGACTGAACACTAAGAGGAAGGAAGGAGGCCGAGGACTGGTGAGCATCAGAGCCACCATCCAAGATAAAACAGCAAAGATCCATGAGTACATCAGGGAGATGGCCCCAAGCGATGGAATACTTAGTGAATATCTCAGGCAACAGAAGCCCGATGCAGAGGAAGAGGAGCAAGAACCATCGTGGCAGGACAAACCCCTGCACGGCATGTACCACCGAGAGATACAAGAAGTGGCTGATATCGAAAAGTCCTACCGGTGGCTGGAAAAAGCTGGACTGAACGACAACACAGAGGCACTAATCGTAGCAGGACAAGAACAGGCCCTGAGCACAAGATGGATAGAGGCTGTGGTCTACCACACCAGGCAGGACCCCAGGTGCAGGCTGTGGAAAGATGCCCCTGAGACAATCCAGCACATAACAGCAGGTTGTAAGACGCTAGCAGGCTCGGCATACTTGGAACGCCATAACTAAGTGGCCGGCATAGTGTACAGGAACATCTGTGCCGAGTATGGGCTGGGGGTCCCGAGGTCAAAATAGGACACACCTCCAAAGGTGAGGGAGAATGACCGAGCTAAGATCCTGTGGGACTTCCAGGTACAGACCGACCAACTGGTGATGGCTAACCAACCAGACATAGTAGTGGTGGACAAACAGCAGGAGAAGGCCATAGTGGTAGATGCAGCAATCCCAAGTGATAGCAAAATCAGAAAGAAGGAACATGAGAAGCTGGAGAAATACCAGGGGAAAGAAAGAAGAACTAGAAAAGATGTGGAAGGTAAAAGCAACAGTGGCTTCTGTGGTAATCGGCAGCCTCGAGGCTGTGACCCCCCAAACTGGGAGAGTGGCTCCAACAGAACCCAGGAACAACATCAGAGCTCTCAGTCCAGAAGAGCACAGTGCTAGGAACAGCTAAGATACTACGAAGAACCCTCAAACTCCCAGGTCTCTGGTAGAGGACCCGAGATTGAGGAAGACACACACATACCACCCATAGGGTGAGAAGGGAATACAGTTGATTGTCTCTGGAAGTGATGTGGATCTACAACATTAATATTTATTAGAGCTAGCTACACCTTTCAGAGGTATGTGTGTGTTTGTTGTTAAGTGTGATGCAATCGTGCAGCCTGTTCCGGATCGTTCCGTCACAGCCTTGTGCTGACCTCCACAGTGGAGCCCAGGGGAACCTTCACAACAGATTTGGCATCTCATTTTCAGTGCAGCAATGGCCGTCCCCTCATATCTGTCAGCACAGTGCCCTCGTCTTTCTAGATCACATCTCTTCACTCTCCTCCTCTTCTCTCCCTATCTCTCTAAATCTCCCTTAGCCTCTGATAAAGGAACCAAAAAAAAAAAAAAAACTAAACAAACTAGCCAAACCTCCTCTGTCTTGGCTTATATATCAAGATTTTTTGCCCTGAAAGATAAATCTATGTATAAAGAAAAAAACTCCCCATGCCTCATTAAAATCCAACAGTGGCACATTCAGTAGATACAATGGAACACAATGGTCTATTAATCCACATCCACTCAAGTGCAGTGACAAATTTCTCAGCCCAGTCTTCACTGTGCAATTGCAGGACAAATTGCTGCATTTATCTCTCAATTTTACCATATGATACTTTCGCTTAAAACCCTGATATGCTCAGATAATATGAATTACATTCAACAAGATGCACCAACACCTAAATTCTGCATAAAAATGAGTTTGATCAGTGCAAATGACAACAAACTGTTATGCATTCTAGTTGTGTCTTGCTGCTTATGTTTCAAACCCACGGTTATTTGGTGATTCCCCAAGGTCTGGAAAACATGTTTGTATCTCTGTTTGTCGTGTATTTGCAGTGATGGATCTTAAGGCAAAAACACTGTTGTCAGCCCTATGGTATGTTGGTCTAATCCACAACTACTACTTCAGCTTCAGCTCCAACCCTCTGCTCTGTGTGTCAGGGACAAACTATTACCTTTTGTGCCCTTCAGAGAACACAACAGCTCTACCAATGACACTTTCTTAACCCTCTACCTGCATACTGGTACCATACCTTAAGACTTCAAAGCAAAACCCCCACAAGCAAATAAACTGTATTCTATTCGCATTTATCTCTTACTATCTGTGACCATCAGGCAGATAGGGGTGCATGTAGTTGCTGTAATAGGCCCATTGTACTCCGCCTCGGGTCCTTGCTTATCTTCATTACACATTTTATAAACAAACAAACAGACACGTTTCTGGAGAAGAAGAAGGAAGTTGCTGTGTTTTTATCTTTCTTTAGACAATTTTGGGAAAGATTTAGACATTGTATAAAACTGCTTTCCTGTGATTAAGCAAGCTTTCTGCAGAAACACTTTTTTTCAGTCAGAAATCTAGGGTGAGATAAACAACACATGCCATGCTGTTCAGGTTTTTGTTAGGGTTTAGTCAGACTCACAGTTTCCATTGGTAGATAGTGACAGGGGGGTTAGCGTCAGCCCTGCAGGTCAGCTGAACATTCTGACGGTTCAGGTACCAGTTCCCATCAAAACCCTCAATCGTCACCTCAGGTTCATCTGCAAGGAAAGCATGCTGATGTCAATTCATTCTTCCAAAAAAGAGTCCAAAAATGCAGTTGTACTATCATCCCTCCACTCAGCCATACCAATAGTTTGAAAGTAAGACAGATAAAACAGCAATGCCAAAAAAACAACAAATTCATCCATCATGTCTTTGGTTTGTATTTTCCTATGGCATATTCATCCTAATTATAATGCATTTCCTTAAGCTATCTGCATACATGAGAAAAAATGTCCAATTTTAAGCCCCCATGCTGCCCATACTTCATACTGTCAAGGGATTATTACTGGATGAGGTCATGATTAAAACATAAGATCTATTTCCTCAGACCTTACTTTTTAGCTGTGCTACCGTTTTACACCAAAACTGTTTTTAAAGTAGTGTATAATCTAATGCAAATCTGTAAGACAGGTGTGTAAAAGAATGAACACTACGAAAAAGTAGAACAGCCCGCACAAAACTGATGAAGCATCTATGTTTGAGTATTGCTTAACTTTCAATACATTTGGAAGAATTTGGAAGGGCTTCTGTTCAACCCTTTTTCACAAAATTTAAAAATTAGAGGGGAAATTGTGGATGTTAAAGCCTGGTGCATATGCATCAAGCTCATTCATGTTTTTGTCACTTTGCATAACTGAAACAGTTGCTGAGCTGTGTTTGCAAGAGATCCTTGTTTACTGCGAAATACAGTGAATTGTGTTGCAACAGGAAACACAACATTTGAGAATATGAGAACATAAAATCCAGTTTGCAATTAAAACAGGCAAAAAGGTATCAGCTCTGAAAACTCTAGCATTTTACAACATAAAACGAATAATCATGAGGTTAAGGAGAGCAGGTTCTTACACTGCACATTGAGCACAACGCTGTCTGTGATCTTTTCATTCCGGTAAGCCACAATACACGTGAGTTTCTGTTTGTGGGTCTCACGGCTTGGTATCACCACATAGTTGCTCCGTACTGTCACAGTCCCGTTTTGGTTGCGAGTTTCCTGGAAAGTGGCTTCACCCTTCAACCTGGTGTCCCATTTAATCACACTTGGGGGCTTCCCATTGGCTGATACACAAGTGGCAACAGTCATCTTGCGTTTCTGGGCCCTGGCCACAATCGTGGGCGTTGTCAAGGTCATATGTGTCATAGGCCGAGCTGTCGAGAAGAAAGGTTAAAGTAATGTGTTAAAAACCTTTTAAAAAAAGATCGTTTTAATCTTAATGTCTAACTTTGTCAACGTCACCTACAGTGGATCTTTTATTTGAGGAAAACAGCTTTTGAGAGGGGCTGAGATGAAAACACTGTAACACTATAACACTGTAACTCAAATCAGGCAAAGTTTTGCTTTTTTCCTTTGTCAGAGCTAAAACGGTTATCAAAGCTCTCACAGATGTAGAACCCACTTTCCTACCAAAATGCACCGTCATCCAATTTGAGCCCTTTGTGGGTTGCCAATTAGCAATTTACTCTCAGCACATCAAAAGGCAGGCTTGAGCTTAAGTGAATGCATAACTGAAAGAGCTGGGCCATGAAGAGGCCTCTTTGAACACTGCAGGTTGGTTATCTGCATACAGGTTCCTGATGTTCACTGAGCCACAATAGCCTAAAAAGGCCTGGGAGGCTCGGTGACATGAAATAGGGACTCAATGGTGACTAGACACTCTGGCAAAATGGACTACTGTAGCTAAGTGCTTTTTCTTTTACTGGGACTTAATGGAAAACCCCAACACTACACCAACATTTCTCATTAGATCTTTAATCAGAGTTAACATACAACCTTTCAAGGTGGCCTCTTTCCCAAACTACATCACAGGCACTTCTTTTATCTTTTTTTACACGATGAGATTATTCAAGCTAAATTACACAGTCTGAAGTGGCCTTATTGATTTCCATCTCACCTGGCATTTTTTTGAGTGCTTTCTGTGGCAGTGGCCTATTGTACAAAAGTCATATGGGCCAAACAGGAATTGTTGTTAAATGTCACTCAAATCCTCACATCATCAATCTGTCAAAATGGTTTTCACTACAACACTGAACACCTACACCTAACGTCAGTGTCCACACCAAATGACCTCCTTGTAGAGTGAAACGTGGCGTGATGGTTAATAGGGCTGTTCACCAATCACAGGAGTTTTAACTGTAAACAACATCATTGCACCAAAACCTCTAGAAAATAGAAAATCAACAGAGCATCTGGTTTGGGGTCTTTCAAAAGAATTCAACTTACTTTACAATAAAGCCTGTGGCAGTGAAATGTTGAAGAGCTGCTTTTTCTTTTAGCGTTTCAATAAAAAAAATGAGACGTTATTTCACCATATGTTATCTGATTCTTTCGGCCTGAAGTTCAAGAGAATAAATGCGGGCAACAGGTTTAACATCACAGTGACTACTTATCAGGCCAGCAGTAACATGTTCAAGGAATCAACTGATTTTAAGATGCACAATCTCATATCTTTTTCGGATCTCTTACCCCCAAACATTTTTACACATATGATTCACTGCAACAGTTACTGTCACTGCAGGTGATCTGTACAATCGCTCTTTGTTCTACAACATGTAGAAACTTGAAAATAACCAACATCTGATGAAAGCATGTAATTCTGGGTTACCAGGCTGTGGCACTGAATGCAAATATATTTTCTGATTTCACACAAAAATCCTATTACTTTCGATAGCTCTCCAAGAAAAGCTCATGTATTTCCATCACATATATATATATATGCTGGAGAAGATGGATCACCAATGAAAGTTGCTGAAAACAACTGGAGCAAATTGTAAAGGACTAAGCTTCTGGAGTTGTTGACTTCCTGATTTAACAAGGCCGAAATGTTTGAGCCAAAAATGAATTCATGAATGTTCAACTACTGCCTCCACAGAGAAAAATCAGGCCTAGATAAAAAAGAAAACAAAGTGCACAACAACTAAAAAGATTAGATCTTTACAGAGAGCCTTAACCCTCTGTGATGTAGATTCAGTCAGAATCTATTATTAGTCACTTTTCAGAAAAAAGTGACTAATAATCTCCAGATTATTAGTAAAGTAGTAGTAGTATTAATAGACTAATAATCTCCAGATTTTTAGTAAAGTAGTAGTAGTATTAATACACTCCAGATTTTACTATATTTTTACAAACTCATACCATATACAGTGAGGTTGACCATATTCTCTCGGTTGCCCGCAGGAAATGTAGTATACTCGCAGATGTAGGCAGCTTCATCTGACAGCTGCAGGTTAGAGAAGACGATGGTGGTGTCCTCCAGTGAGGGCGTACGATGGCGAACGGCTGCCTGCTTGAAGCTGACGCGCTCCTTGAACGGCGGCAGAACAGACACACCCAGGGCTGGGTTGGCTATGGCCACGTTCTGTTTGGTGCCATTGAGAAGCTTCTGCCAGGTGACTTGAGAGATCTTGACAGGTGGGTTACTGTTAATGAAAATACAGCGTAGCTCCACTTGTGAACCCACATTGCCAGACTTACTGGGGTCCATCTGTACCATCTGTCCATTGCCAGCTAGAAACAAGAGAAAGAGAGGGGGAAAAAATTAATTACGATTAACAAGTGTCCAAGGCCAAGCAAAGCACTCCAGTCAATAGCCAGTACATGCACTGAAAGTCAAAGAGTCAATTTAGCCTACTAGGTAGTACATGCACACACAGCACTCACAGTCAAACCCATGGATTTGGCCACACACTTCCCCTGTGCTCCAGAAGCACAGCATGTTCCCTGTGCATCGGCACACAAAGTCAGTACATTGTGGTGGTTGTGTGTAAAAGCAAAGGGAGTTGTTATTAACATAATGGGCACATCTATAGTGCCTGTCTTGGTCCACGAGTGTACTGTTCCTGATGAGATGGGAAGGCCAAGCGAGAACCAATGCATCACTAATGAATGAGCACAAGGGCAGTGAGTTGGAGCCAAGTCATCCTCTCCTCTGCTCTGCTCCCCTCCACCTACCCGGAAAAATGCCGGCCAGCCCATTGTACATTTAATTACTTTTTACTCACAAAAAGTCCAATGAATAGCTCTTATTAAGATAAACAAGTTGGAATCCTGTGTAAGCACTCAAAACAATGAGAACACACGTATTAACTACACAAACAAAACAGCAATTACACTCCTCTTCTCTCCAATCTAAGCTGGGGAGTTTAAGAGCATGGAAAAAGGTCAATTACTAAAGAAAACTTGAATCTGGTTCATTCTTTCATGCTTATGTTGATGTAAGAGTCAAACCCCTCCTTTTACTTATGCCCAGTGCCTTTTACTTTGTTACGGCCAGCCATTATCAGTGAACATCCTTAATTACACGCTCATTACAGACTGACTGCTTTTATCTACAATTAAAACAATTAGTTGCTTGACAGGAAATTAAATGACAACAATTCTGATAATCAATTCATCATATAAGTAATTTATTAAGCAAATATGACAGATTTTTGTAGTTTGGTTTTCTTTAGTCATTGCAGACTGAATGTCTTCTGGTTGTGGAATATTGAACAGACAAAATAAATGGTTTGAAGCCCTACCTTTGACTTTACACAATTTTCTGATTAGTTTAATCAAGATTGAATAAAGTGTTGGAGCTCTTCTTTTACCCTAACAGGATCCCATCCTTCTTTGTTCTTTCTCATTTGTTAGTTTTAAGTACAGATTAACTACAACTGCTATGTCGAACTGGTCTGGGGTCGGGAATGACTGCACTCTGCACAGATGTGTCGTTGGTGTGTCATTCTATTTTCTTTTAGTAAAGTAGTAGTATTAATCAGGCTCTGATTAATGTTCCTTTCCAGGTGTAGTCCATTTCCTGGTCCGACAACCCCCGGCTGGGATTGTATTTACAGCCAGCCACAGCTATAATTATCTCCTATGGATAGGTGAGGACCCACAGTAAGGAAAACTGAAAATCCTGTTAATCACACTGGACTCATAAAGCCAATAGTGAATCAAGTCATAAAAAGAGAGAAAATATGCTGTGGCTTAAAGTGCAGGACTACACACATGAACAACAAACAGAGCAGCTCTACACTGAATAACTGCATACCAATGATGGATAATCGCTGCGTTCAGAGATAACGTTTCCACAGGGGGCTTTAAATGTATAAGAATACATGAGAGAGAACCATTTATGTATACACCCTCTGAATACAAACCTGACATACTCCATCGGCTGTACGGGAACCTGAAGCTGAGAGTAGGGAGAGTCCTGCGTGTACAGGCTGTCAAACTGTCTCAGCAGCGGCAGCAACTGTTATGAAGATTTTTTTTTTATAAAATCTGTAGGTAGTCTGCCAAAGGATACTGGGGCGCAATACATGCAAGAAGAGAGGAAATATTTGACACGCAGACTGGATAGAAGACCATTAAGATGAACAATGTATTTCTTCCATCTTTCACAACAGGAGCACAACTCTCACATTGAATGGCTTATGCTGGAAAGCAGTGCATTACAAGAGAAAGGCAATTTCTATCTTTTGTTGTATGCTTTCACTCAACACTCAAGTACAACCCACACTGCCTACATCAAATCATATATATATATATATATATATATATATATATATAAATAAACAGTAACAACCTTTTGAAAATACTGAGTGCACATCATCTTCCATTTCCTTCTGACCACATCAGCAACCCTCTCTATAGAGATTTAAACCTGCGGGATTTGAAGATGACAGATTGATTTACTAATACAGTTTGACAGGGAAGACTGGCAACCTTGTCATCCGTACCTTGAGAAACACCTGTGTCCTTGTGCACCTCGGGGCACTGCTTTACTCCATTTTATCACAGCTTAGATTACCAGTTGTGGCAGCTATAGTATGATATTTTTTGAAAGAGCAAACACAATTTACTGTTTGACAACACCAGTAAAACTTTAATCTTAAGTTGTGTGGACGCTGTGTGTGCTGATGTGAGGTGGTGCTGGCGGTGGGGTGTGTGTGTTTGGGGGGGGGGGGGGGGGGCGTGAGAGGAAAAGCAAAACCCATAAATATGCACCTGGCCTCACCCATCTGAATGTTAAAACAATACTGGCAGGGGCTGGCTGTAGGAAAAGCTACAGCCCCTCTCTCCTTCACTCTGCCCTTCTTCCTTTGAGTCTCCACTCAGATTGAACCAAATAAACAGCAGCTCTCGCAAATGGAAACCAGAGGAACAGGCATAATTACGCAGCCACAAAGTCCAAATCCCCTCTGTGAAGGACCAGGGGCGCCCACGGGGACCCCTTTCACTCAAGGACTGGAGGAGTCTTTGGCTGAACACAAAGTAGAGCTGTAATTACAGACTACACCACAGAGAGGCACAGCATTAGAAGAACAGAGCCACATACATGCAAGAGGCATTGAAAAGGTGGATTTTGTGAGGACTGTGAGAGCCGATGATAAATAAACAGAAGAGAAAAAGAGAGGAAGAAAAACAGGATAGGCAAAGTAGTGGAGATGCAGAACTGGAGAGAGGGAGAGGGAGACATAGAGGAAGGCGGAGCTTCAGGGAGATTTGTAGGTGTGCTGCAGGTTTGAGACTGGCTGGCACTGTCGCTCATGCTGCTCCTGCTGCTTTGTTCTCACACTGACAAGAGGGTGACTGGGGGGACAGTCATGCTCTAATACACCTGAGGCTATAGACAGTCATGAGAGTTGCCAGGGGAGAGAGGAGCCCTATTTCTAGAAGGAAAAGCAGCAGCACAAATAAACAAAACAGAAAGTACACCCAGGCTGGCAGAATATAAAAAATGAAAAGTGCTTTGATTCACACCAGGTGAACTGACTTGGATCGGGGCGGGGCACAAGGGGCGATATTAAAACACCTGCTGTACTGTCTGGCCCTGCACTGATAGCAAGAGACTCCCAAGGCCTTGGTACAGTGCTGTTCACAGAACATTTAACTGTAATAAGCTGTGGCCTGTCAGACAGCAAGGAAAATCTGTGTGTTTTTTGCATACACCACATTGGGCAAAGTGCGAGGATGCATCAAATAACAGCCTTCAGGTAAATGGTCTTCCTATGGTGTGAGAACACTATGCAGGTACGCATGAAACTATAGGGCGATGTTCACTGCAAACTTGTGCTCACAAAGGCTGAAGGGCCATTGTGTTTAAATCAGTCAGGTTGGAAAACACAAAAATAAAAAACTTGATTCCTTTCTGTAACAAAGAGAGTGAATGAGGAACATGAGTTTAACATTTATTGTTTTTGTCTCTGTGCTGAAAGAACATTTCAAATTAAAGTTTCAACACCAAATTTGCAGCCACATGTTCTTTCCCAATCTTATCAACTATGTTAAACCAGACCTTGCTCTACATATAAAACAATAACACCACCATAAGCCCAAAATTGAAAACTAGGGTGCCATCCCCTAAAGCCTATAAAGCTACTTTTCCATAAAACAATTGCTATTCGGCATCTCATCTCACAATGGATAACACTATTGTCTTCTTTTCCAGATGAACTGGCCAAAAACCAACAATATTTCAAAAGACAATTACTGGCTCATTTACTCTTACTTGGGTCATGCTTATCCAACAGAAATCCATTTGCTCCTAAGTCGAATAAAGTTCAGAAAAAAATCACCTCTAGCTGTAGCACTGTGAGAAAGGCAAAGATTGAATAGGAGTGAATGCATATTTTAGAAGAGGCACTCATTAATGTTGTCTATTTAAAGCTGCACCAGGCAACTTGGCACACTGTCAGTCCCAAATGGCAGCGAGACGTTACTGTTTGAAGTCAGAAGACTTCAAAACCCAGAAAATGTGTAAAGTCATTAAACTACACTCATCTTGGACTCAGATATCAGACTTTTCAGGGTGGAGATGAATAAGAGTTTCCATTTTCACCGGACTGCATGATGACTTGTTACTTCCAGTAGACAGGGGAGATTTTGTGCTTCTGTCCAACACTGGCACTGAATTTTAATCTCAGTTTGTAGAAATGCAACAGTCTCATCGACTGCAGCTCCATGTGGAAAAATCTGGGATATTTTGGTATAAACTTCTCGCCAAATGCAGCTTTAAAGATTATAACATGAAGACACTTCATCTTTTCATGCCTGATAGTCTCTGGTTATGCCACTGTTACTTAAGTGGGATGCTGATAGATAAAAGATGGCTTGAGCCACTTGGGATAATGATTGTTTAATGTAGTTCCAGTTCCCACGGCAATGGCACAAGCCTCTGTGCTCCCCTATTTATGACCACACATGGGGTGCTTTGAGGAGTCCAAATCTCTCCCTCTCTCTCACACACACATACATAAAACCCTTCCATTAGTTTCTTGTTTACTCCTCTGGTGAAACATTTTTTGTTAGTCAGTATTTTAGAACTCAAGTAGTGGCATTTTACTTACGTTATTAACAGACAGAAGTGCGTTCCAAAATGCTTCATCAAATATATTGTGCTATTACTCTTAGGAATAACTGGGCACTATCACGTTGTGCTAAAGGCTTTAATACATGCAGATAGAGCACTTCATTTAGCAGGAGCAGCCATATTCTCTATTTAATGTTGCTTTTTGTTGACCATGGCTGTTTGGCTTTTAGACACGGAGCAGAATATGGTAAAGAATTTGTTTTAATCTATACTCAGAGACTATTTGATGGTGCTTCATCCAGGTCTCTTGGGTAAACAATGGTGTACCTGCCAAAGCAGCTCTCTTTACCCTCTGTCTCCCCAAGCAAACATTCAACTGCAGAGGCAAGCGAAACCTTGCAGGAACAGATGGTTAGTAGACCTGTTCCTAATTTTCCACTATCTGGTTCAAATTTGAAATACATTTTTTGTACAACACCCTGTTCATTGAGGACAATGTAGCATCTGCTGTGCTGTAAATGTTAATGATTATCTGGAATATTTATTATGTTAGGCAACTTCCCAGTGTGGGATTGCTCCATGAAAGGCGCTGTGCATTTCATTTTAACTATTCCCAATGGCTGTTTGTTTGGGGAGAGAAGCGTAATGACCAAGCGCCGTGGCACAGTAGCTGTGTGTTTTTCACTGGGGTTATAAAATTACAGCTTTCAGGTTGGCAGCGCGTAGCATCGGCCAGTCAACCGTACGCACAAATTCTCACCTAATGTAGCTGCGTTCATTGTTTTAAGGCAACACGAGGTTCAGAGAACTAAGCCCACACACACATGCCCCTCAAGCAGTTTCAAGGCATTTCAAATGTCAAGGGGATGCATCAGTTCGCCTGCAACAGAGCTGCTCATCTTAGTTCAGTGGGAGAATGATTCATCCTTGAATAAAACCCACTGAAACACTGCTACGCCATTTTGTTATCAGGCAATTTCAAAGAACTAAACATAGATGACACAGTGAAGTATATTAGGCCCATTTTGGCAGCCTCCTAATGTCCTCTTTGAATTGAATATATACACTTGGTAACAGTGCCTGTGGATTTCCTGTAATTAATGTTTTTTTTTTACTCTGGTCCAATAGGAAACATGCTTGAAGTAATCTGGGATTTCAGTTGTCTTTGACCGTGGCAATGACAAATAAAGCTGGCCAAAAATAAGGCTTTTGCCCGAGAGAGAGAGAGAGAGAGAGACGGACAGAAAGAGAGAGTGAGCATTACAGTTATTGAGTGTAAACAGTATCAGAGAGCTCTGACTTCCCTCCCCCTGCAGCTTAGCTAAACAAGGCCACCACAGTTTCGGTCCTACGACACAAAATAAACAGTGCTTACACTACCTCATCGAATGGCAAGATGACATCACCCACTGATACCAGATAGCAAGCAACTGTCTGTAAACAAAAGGTCAGGTTGAAGTGAAAAGGGAGGGAGAGCCCCTCTACCTGGTAAATGAATGACTGGAAGCATAACAGTTGGCTAGTTTGACCGAAACTGAGGGGGAAAACAAGAAAGAGATCCAGGTACTGAGTGTATGAAAATGTGGCATCAGAAATGAAATGTTGCGGTGTGAAGGCAATAATAGCTAGGTAATAATATGCTTTATCTCAAGCGAAGACTCCAGGGAGCACTTACACAGACCAGACAATTAGTCAACAAAGCATCACATGCACCAAATAGGCTGAGTGCACACAATGACGTGTGCTGGTTATTTTTCAATAATGCAAAAGTTACCTTGGGCTTTCAAACGAGAGCAGCTGTTGGACATCTTAATAGAAAAGACATAATCAATAAATAAAGAGGGCCACAGGTTTGCTGCAGAGCGATGCATTAGAGTCCTGGACATGTCAAGGTATGGACCTGGAGCCTGGGGGAGTTGAGGGGTGGGGCAGAGTTATATAAATTTGATGTAGAGGATTCTGGGGAGTTATAGGGGACGGTAAGCAGGGAGAGTGACACACTGTGGGTCCAGACGTGGTGAGCAGATTACAGCACTCAGGATATTAAAGTGGAGGAGGGATGATGCTGCAGGCTACACACCTCCCGTGGAAATCTCAGTATTAGCACAGGGTGATACAGAGACTGTGTTCACATTTCTTTTGATACCGTCGACATAACGGCACAGTAACAACTGCGGTACTAGCATGTTTCTCTTCATACGTTTAGGTTAGGATGCGTTCCCTGCGAGAAGAGGACTTCAGGATAACATTCTTAATGGAACAGTAAAAGGAAAATTAATTTAGATACACATTCATTTGATGCTTAGGGAGATTAAAGTTCCCTGATATGCCACCTTCTCAGTACAACACAATACATGTATCTTAAATGCAGATACACAAGTAAATGTAGGTCTTCAGCTGTGGCTGATGGCTGATAACTTGCATGAATCCTTTGATGAAACAGTCAAAATCGTTGACAATTTCTGGTCCACTTTCCCAGCATGATCACTTGGTCTCTTAGGAATTTGAATTGTTGGTTAACTAAAACAGTTTGAAATATCATTTTGGATTCTGGGAGCTTATAATCAACATTTTCAGTATTTTCTCATTTTTATAATATAACTGGTAATAAAAGTGATCATTATCACCACTGGTTGAGACAGCTGCACATGTTGCTTGCATGAGCCACTACTAATGCTCTACATTTGAAAGTATGAACCACTGAGATCTTTACTGAATATGCACTGGACAATGAGACACATGGGATTACATATAAGAATGGTTTTGGAGTGGGGTATATAGGACGGGGGTGGTTCAGTGTGAGCCAGCACCACATCAGTACCCTATACCTCTGCTAAGCACTCAGCAAATACAGCATGAAACACATATAAAGTCCTGCCAAAAAGTGCTGAGAAAGAGTCTGGCTCTGGACAACCATGCATGACAAATCCTTCTCTCACACCATCTGTTCCATTGTCCACAAGTAAAGATAAGTCTTGCATAGAGTACAAACACAAATACTTCCATGTGATTATGCCAAGCACTTGCATATACAGTATAAACATTAAGATTCAAAAAAAAAAAAAAACAAACTGTTCAGTTGAAACTGAATGATCAGTTTTTGGCAGGAAATGGATAAGATATGGAGACCTTTTACATGCTCAGTTAAAAAAAAAAAAAAAAAATACAGGTGTAAATCCATACACCCCTTGCAAGGTGACCTTTAGAAATAGTCAATTTGAGTAACGCATATCGTTTTTGGCATCTGACCTGTGTCGACCTTTAGTGGTGAAGTTTTTCTGCCTTTTTTTGGGAAAGGTCAGCTGATATCGTATAGGCTTGCAGGCAGGAGGAAGCTTTTGAGTGTGTGTGTGTATGTGTGTGTGTGTGTGTGTGAGAAGGGGGAGTAAATAGGTCCACCATAAGCATGGAGGAAAGCAGTGTTGCTTGACCAGTGGCTTATTAAACCAAGAAAAGAGAACATACAATCAATACTTGATTTGAGCCACTTTTGATTTTCTTCAGACATTTCCCCTTTGTGTTATATCAGAGTGGCCTCTGCAGATTTCTTGAAAGAAATTAATGTTGTGCATATCATACATTTTTAAAAGTTTGTGGAAAAAAATAGAATAACTGGCTGTCATCAAAGTGCATCTCTAATTGTGGTTGGGATATAAACAGGACAGTGGGGGCAATATGCACACAGCTAAGCTGGTTGGTGTGTTTCAGAGCTATTTTTCGCCAACATTTCTGGCACAGGCCATTTATACAGCAGATCCATTAACATATAGGAGAGGGAATTCACACTCCAGCTGGAGTGGACAGTGGGCTGAAGCCCCAGTCTGCTATCAATTAACAAACACACTTAGTATGTGTCTGAGTCATGATTACCATGAGACTCGGACAAATGCTCTGAATTTGCTAAAAACAAGCATTGTCAAAATAGCAAATCTTTAGCCGATTACCAGCCCTCATGTCACGTCTGATGGCTCAAACACTGCATGCAGACTGAAAGCAATGAAATCAACTCACCAGTGTCATTTATCTACCAAAAACTGTAATGAACCAGCCACCTCAGTGCACGTGTACAAGGATTTAAGTACAAATAAACATGATTAAATATTTTGCCTTGCAGTCACATCATTTAGGCATGGATTACTATCCTGTTTCCACCAGTGGAGGAATAAATGTGTGCAGTTACTTAAGCTGATAAAGTTAGATATGCTTCAGTTATTTTATCCCTGAACATGTTATCTTATCTTGTTATAGAAATATTTTTCACACTGGTAATGCATGTACATTTTAATAAGCATTCCTTCACTGCCCGGTTGCCTGAAGGTTTTAGGATTTTTTGCAGGATTATTTTGCTCTCAGTTCTCTGCAACCTTGACTTATCTTGAAAAAGAAAGACAGAAATCACAGAAGTTACAGTAAAAGCACCAACAGCAAGTATGACATGTATCCAAAAAGACAAGATTGATGCTTGCAGAGTTGGCTATACGGGAAGATGCAGTTTTTCAGCACAAATGCTGGATTCTGGCCTTTGCCAAATTCCCCTTTTTCATGTGTGTTTTGATCGCAAACCTCTATGAAATCCCGCGGTTCTCGGCAGAACTCTGAGACCAGGCCTGAGCCATTTCCTAAACCACAACCACAGCGTATCTTTCCAAGGCGAGTAAGGCTCCATGTTCCATATACATACAACCGTTGGAATGCTCACCACATTTCAGGACCATGTTCATATTCTGCTGCATGTGCTTTCCAGCTGTGACAGAGTATTGTTTTCCCCAGCAGTCTCAGAGCCTCATCATATACATGTCTTTCCATAGTGTCTTCCATTACATGAAGCCAATGTTGGACAGTAAGACATACCTTCAAACTCAGCTTATATGTCATTCTGACACTATATCAATTTCTACCTAATAACTGTTGTATGGTTACTTGAAAGCAAGGACAAATGAATTGTTTGATATTATTAAAAACCTAATAAGAAGCAATTTTCTGGAAAATATTCATGCATCTATACCTTTCAACCTTCATATTGTGACATTATATTTGATGGAAAACTATAAAAGAACAGCACAGCAAAGCCACAGTAAGGGGGAAGGAACAGCCTGAAAGCTGAGTTGGGTGGTATGAGTTACTCCAGTCTCCACTGCTTGTTAGGCGTTCGACAATATATACTGACACAGAGACCTAGGACACAAAAAACATTTGATGCATTCTTGAAGATATCAGGCAAGAAAAACAGGACAGACTGTCCTAAGCGTTGACTGGAAAGCGGAAGGGTGGAAGCAGTCATCAGTTATTTTCTCTGTTTGTGGGTGGGCCATGGGCTTGGGGCATAAAAAGTCAGAAAATGAAGTCACACCTTATGCTTTCTAAATAAGATAAGATAACATAAAACAAACTTTATTCGTCCCCAAAGGGAAATTCATAGTTTCAAGGCAACATGAGCCTTGAAACTATGAGGCTGTTGCTGTTGAAAATCAAAGAGTGGGATTCAACACATTCTGCGCCAAGTGTGTGCTGAATAAAACTTTCAGTTCAAAAGCAGCAGGATCAACTGTCACTTGCTACGAATCTTCTGAACACAACTTTAGAACTTAATACCAAGTAACATTCAGACAGAATGAACAATGAAGAAGAGCCAATGGCTGGAGATAATTGTGCAGTTCAATGTAATTTCAGTGTGGCCAAATTGTAATTCTGTGACTGCTGTGTGACTGCTCAGCTGACAGCTTGTGCTATTAACTGCAATCAAACCAGCACCATAATTACTCTCCGTGTTAAAAAATACTCTGCAGTTAAATTCCACAGTGTGGCAACTCAGACTCGAAATATAGAAGGATGCACAGTGAAACAAGCCTGTAAGAACTGAACATGTTCTGGCTCATAGAGCTTTGATGAACCCAGGAAAAAAATGTATACCTGCCAAACCTGATAGTGTATTACTATTGATTAGAAGCAGGGAAAATCAAGCAGGCAGTCACAGGGACATTCAACAACTCAATTAGGCCATATTGAAATCACTTCCCCAGCACTACAGAGAAACATACTGTTGTTTTGGGCAGAAAAGTCATATCTGTATGCCAAGTTCGTCAACCATCTCTCATGATGGCATGTTAGTCAAGCCACTGCTTTTTGTAGCCACAAACAAATTTTATCCCAGAGGAAATCACTCACGTGAACAAAAATAGTTGTGCACTGCATGTGTGGACTTTATCCTCAGGCCTGCTGGAGTATTATTTGAACTCTTACCTTCGTGCTGCCCCCCCTTATTGTGTCTATACTGTGGGCTGCTCATTGTTTGACAGGATTGACAAGCTCCCTGGCAGAGCTGATTAAAAGCTTTAAGGTCAGAGAAGTGGGACAGATATCGAGCGAACACCTGTCTCCTCACTGTGAGACAGTCCCCTACTGGGTGTGTCTCCCATTGCTGCAGGATCAATGGCTCCATTAAGACCCAATTTGGACTCTTTTTTCTGACAGTACTGCTTTGGCTTGCATGCAACCTTTCACCTACCTCTTCCTTTTTCCACTGCCCTCTGTTCGCTTTTACTTCTCTCTGTGCTGTTCTCAGTAGGAGATTATCATATTTTTGTAGAGCACTGACCAGCCTTGCTATAAGCAAGAAAATGTCCAGAATAAAATATAGAGCAACAAGCACATACTGCAATGTATTTATTTCTTTCGAGCTTCAGACTTAATTTCATCATGGATTTCCACATTGTGGTAAAAATAACTTTAAAAGGCCGCCTGCTCGCTGAAGATTTGCCAAAGGATTATAGATCATTAAAGAGATGCTTGATGTTCTGTTGAAGCCTCTCCAAATAAGTTACCCGAATCACAGTTTGTGGTGTCTTGCCTACATGTTTTCTCTCTCACTATAACTGATTTTCTTTTACAACCAGGGTCTCACAGGCTCCAACAGCTGGTCATGCTCTCTAGAGTTATAATCCTGAAATGAACATTTCAATTTACTTTAGCCTGAGTTCGGGTGATAGTGAATTAAGATCCCTGCTCCTCTAGATACCTTACAAAGTTCATCCCTTCTAGTGTGCTTTCCACTCACAGCTCCACAGAAGAGAAAACGTTCTTCTGACACTGTATCTCACAATAATCTGTAAAATAAAACCTAATACCATAGCTTTAGCCATGAGATAAGACTTCAAGGAACGGGTGACTCTCACCAAACTATATCTCTAACTCTGTCACAAACACCACTCATAACTACTTTTCTGGATCCCTGCCCCACAGAGTCACCTAGCTGGTCTTTCTTGATATGATTCACCCAAAGCACAGAGGCACATTGTGCACATTAATGTGGTTTTTAACCTTGTTCCTGTTTGCCGTGGGAAAATAAAGTAGCTGACTAAGATGACTTAATAAACATAAAAAGGCTTTTGTCAGATATTGTCAAACAAGCATCATCAAAGTGTCAGATGTGCTCATGTTCACATTTCTCATTTGACCCATTAAAGGAAATTACTCTTCTCACATTTTCATGTCATCATTTCATTGTGAACAAACAAAACAGCCTGAAAAGAAACTGTTAATCCATTTAATTCAAATAGAGTAAATGAAAATGCTTCAGTGTTTCATTTTAAATGTAGACTACAAAGAAACACTGCTGTTTGAGGTTATTTGTGGACTATTTAGTAAAACCAAAACCATTACATTATCCTAGTAATCTGAAGAACCTTCCTGTTTCCACAGTTAGAAATTTGAGGAGGATGTAGAGCAACAGTAAGGCGAACAGTGAGTTCACACTTCTCCAATAGTGTTTTCAAGTAGGTGTGAAACTGGGTTTGCAGGAAGAAAGGGCGAAGGTGCTGGTGAAGTGCTGTCACATCTCCATTTGCAGCTGCTCTTTGGCCCTTTCTCATCTATGTATATTTTCCTTTTATTTTTTAGCAGTTGTTTTCAAGAAGGCCAGAGGGACAGGATTGAAGATGTGCTATATCCTAAAGCTACACTGAAAAACAAAGCACAGAGACTTTAAAAATCTATAGATAATATGGAACACCATCTTGGGTACCCTAAAACAGGATTTGTAGCAAGTCTCCCTACTTTTCTGGTACCATTGTAAAATATCAAATAACAAAAGTTGTCACTGAATGCCTGGTCTGACCACATATTTCAAATACTTAATTGTTTAAATTTTGGTAATGTTTGATTCATTTTGCAAAGGAATACCATGTATGCAATTAACACCACAATTAAACACACACACACACACACACACACACACACACACACATATATATATATATAGATATATATATATATATATATCTATATATACAGATTTCAATAACTTTATGTTAGTATGGGGGCCTAATGTGATAGAAAGTTGGACTTGTAACCCGAAAGTTGCATGTTCGAGTCTCAGGACCGGCAGGAACTGTCGGTGGGGCGGAGTGAATAGCCAGCGCTCTCTCCACCTTCAATACCACGACTGAGATGAAACCCCTGAGCAAGGCACAGAACCAACTGCTCCCCGGGCGCCGCAGAATGCAGCTCCGGGTGTGTGTTCATGATGTGTGTGCACTTTGGGTGGGTAATGCAATTTCCCCATTGTGGGACTAATAAGGGTAAATAACTTACCTTAACTAGTTAAGGATTACACTTCTGCCATGGACACTGATTATTTTTATAGATAACCTAGGGAACACTTACTGCCACCAGCATTATAAATACCAGTGCTTTCAGTCATAGTGCATTAGATAGTGGCCATATCTGTTGCCTTGAAATGATAGTAGCTTTGGTGAAAATTTCTCATCTTCTCTGTGCCCTTCACAGATTGCAAGTGTGCCCCGTCACTGCTCCTACAATCACTCACTTGCAATCCCAGCCTTGCAGAACTGGAAGAAAATGTTCGGGCAGAAATGATCTGAGTGTTGATCTCTTGACAATTGACAAAACTGCATCTGTGCATTCAAAGCTGGAGAGGCTCAATAGTTGTGCATGCTGATTACTGTTGTGAACGAAAGTGGAATAAAGCTCAACATATGGGCAAATGGAGGCTGGAGTAAAATAAAGGGCAGTGAACTGTGACAAGTGTAATCCTTTTGGGCATATTCCTCCATCTAATCTTGTTTAAAGTTATTTATAATTTGGACTGCGTTGTTCATTAATCTGTCATGCATAGCAGTGTGGTAATTACTAGCATTAATTTCAGAATGATGGATATGTTTAGGATAAGAAACAAAAGCGATACAAATAATCACATTAATCATTTTTTCTTTGGGTAGACTTGCACAAGTTATGACAGCTATGCATATACAAACAGCTATCCAGGCTACAAAGATACATTAAACAACTGACAGGAGTGTATTTTCTTTCATTTAATCATAAATAGCAAGGGAAGGTAACAGGTAGCAACTTTTCAGCATTTTGTTTGACAAACCTCTAACACTATACTATACTATATGTGAAATGTAGCACTTGATACAGTTATTACAAATATATTAGATTTTGCACAAAATACTGGAATAGATGTAAGCCCTGTCACACACTGCTGCTATCTCAGAATGAAATCCTGTAAATCAGAGTGATGAAGGCCAGTGGTGGGTTTAAGGATTTCAATAAAGACCAGGCTCTTAAAGCTGCTTTCATCTGTTCCTGCTTGGCTGCAATGTATGCTCACATGTCGTAGAGTCACATAGCCAACCCTTCATACATAATAGATGTGTTGATGCCCATGAAGCTGCAAATGCTTGAGGCTAAGGGTTGGTGCAGGGCAGAGACAAGAAGAAACATTTACTTCAATATTTTATCAGGCTTTAATGCTTTCTACTAATCAGATGGCTCTCTAGTGACACTGTTCGCATTGATCATGCTAATGTGGTGTCTTGATGTGGTGCCTCTGTTCGTTTTTACTTCACTTCACTAATGCTGTCACATTAAATACTGTAGAATGATTGTTTTAAACTCACTTATGAAGAAATAAGCCTCACCCTGAAAATGCATGTCTATACACCTATATAACCTTACACTTGAGCCACTGAGGCTTCATACATATTATGTCAGCTTATTGTTCCTAATGAAAGCAGATTAACCAACAAACCAGCATTAACAGCAAATGCATTTAGATTAAAGTGTATTTTTTCCAGCAATGATCAAAGATGTTAGTTTCCTTGGAGGTGGAAACGTCGATGGTTTACACCAATTAACAGTGTACTGTATTCCTACTCCCCAAACAGTTAGCTATTTAGCAATTATTACACTCACCATAATTTTGCTATAGTTTTGAAATACTATTTACTTTATGAATACAAATGTCTTGCCTTTTTTAATCCTGTTGTTGTCGGGAGAGGAACAAAAACATGAATAAAAAGAACTGTTAAATATTTATATACCCATTTTCTAGCCATGAGCAGATCTCGCTTGGTTGCACTAAAATGAAACTTGTTGTGACCTACTTAGAAGAACCACATGACAAGGCCATGTCTGTTAGACTAGCCAAGCAGAAACGGTCATATCCAGTAAAATATTTTACACAAGGATACTTATTGAGAGTTTGTTGTAGGCCGCTGGGTAACCAGGTCTCTGTCCTAGTCCTTGGTTGATTAGGTGGGTGAAGGACAGACCCTGGCTGGTCTGATTCTTCGTTGCAGGAGAATGAAGTGGCCACACTTTGTTAATGTGCTGCCACTCCCCTGCAGAGTGAGCAGGCCTGGACAGGCTAAGGTGCCGCTCCCCTCTTTCCCACAGCTCAGCCAGCTTGACTTTGCTTGGCTGATGAACTGTGACGAGACACAACTCTAAGGTTGTTTGTGCGGCTTTTGTTCACTTTGAAAGCCAGTCAGAGCAGGAGTGTGAAGCATTGTTGAACTCTGCTGATGACTCTCAACCTTCATATCAGTTGGCTTGGCTGTACCTGTGACACACTCCAGTACACACCTGAAGGATCCGCACTGTCAGGATGTAAGAGTTGCAGGCCATACAGCCAGCTGCTTATGTTTCAGTACAAGAGGAAGAACACAAACAATGTCACAAACCTGTCCAGACATGATTTACCTTGCACAACTTGAAATGAGTCAGCCCTTTGGTCGCAGACAACCAAGCACTCAAACTCCAGGGAACTGGCTTCACAAGTAAATCTAAACAAAGCTTTCAGAGTACGTGTGTGAAGAGATTGCTATTCTTTTAAAATTATTATTCAGATCACTTCTATAGGCCATTCAACCTCATCTATCACCACCATTTATTGGTCTCAAAGCACACCGTAGAGCTTTCCGCTGGTAGTTTTGTGATAATTCTCTCCTCATAACTGAGAGGTGTTACAAAGGGAGAGGTGCATTGGGGAGGTTGTTATTTCATGCTGTTTTTTCTACTTAATACAAGACAGAAACATTTACTGCCTTATGTCACTGTACTTCAATTTCTTTCACATTTGCTGAAATAGAATCCAACACCATGATTACCATGCAAGGGTCATGGAAGGCCTGGTATAAAAGCAATCAGTAAGGCAGTGAGGGCACTGTATGTTTTTGTGGGGAGCTTGATAAACTCCCCTAATGTGACAAGGTGCCAAAACCTGTGCATTCTTATTATACAAATAATCTAACTAAAATGGTTTGATGAATTCCCACCAGATAAATTCTTGTAAAGGCAAAGAGAACACACTTCTGTCGAAAACAAAGTGTGTTCTAAGAGCAGCCTGTTGAAAAATTACATTCATGCAAACTATTTGCTTTGCTGTTCTTACTTTTCATAAGCTTAGCACACCGAGTTACATCTAACACCTTGTTCTCACCCACTGGCTTATTGCTGTACCAAATGCAATAGGTGCACAGCACAAAGCCAACCATTAGGGCTACCTCAAAATAGCACCCATAACCACTCTTTAAGTTACCAGCGTCCATGCAGACTTTGCTGGAGGCAAGTTGATTGGACCAACATATTCAAGTTCAGCATGCAACTCCAGTTACATTACAAGAGACTGGCACTCATGTTCGAAAGGTGAAAGAAAGACGAATAACCATTATTTCACTTCAAAACAACTACAAATGTGTCTCTGATTGTAGGCTGTGAAAATCAAACTCTGAGGACAGGCAGTAAGAAAATCAAAGAAAGCAATTTTGGTGCACTCTGCAAATGTAATATATAATCATTCTTCGACTTAGTACTTCATCCCTCAAAGTAACTGTTCATCATTCACCAAATATTCCATGACAGGTCCCTACTGGCCTGCTACATCCACCCAGCAAGGGTTGGATTTTCTTAAAAGATGCTTTGTTTATTTGTTAAGAGCTAATTTAGTAGACTCAGCATGTGTAGCTGTCAGGGGATTACCAGTCTAGATCTGCAGTGTTTGTTAGTTTGACTATATAAACCAATTATAGAATGAGGCACCATAAAAGAATTAAAAGTTTGATTAGCCGTAGGGCGGGTGGTAGTCTAACTGGATTGGATGGCTTCTGTGAAAAAAAAAAAAAAAAAACAGCTATGTCTACCAGCGGTCTGAAAATGGTAAAGAGATATTAAATTCAAGTAGTAAGCCACAAAATGTTGAAATTCATTTTTATTTTGTGACTGGTAAAACCCCAATAATTCAATAAGCCCATTTACTGAAATTGCTTTTGACCGTGTTAAAGCAGGTTTAGGTCTGGGTTTTTGAATGATGAAAATGCTGAAAAAAACAATTTCTATTTCTTACAAATAAAAAAATTGTATTTAATTGCAATTATACTCCCTTGTATAAACTCAGGTTTGTTTCAACAGCCTTATTTGGTCTGGTATGGCCACTAGGCGCTAGCAACTGACACTGCTGGACATCTGATGTTATCCAGTCAGTTCGCTGCCCTTCTCTTCTTGTACTTCTTGTATTGTTACAATGCATTTTACCGTTCACTAATATCCTGTTACTGTCCCTTGTGGAACACAGGACCAGTTCTGGAATAAGACGTCCTGGATTGACATGCACTGTAAAGTGCAAGAGAAAACAGTAGCTGTCACTGTCTTTTATTTGAAATGTTAAAATATCACACTTCCCATGCAGCTTTGCCTTGTAAATATCAACTGCTGTGAATTGCATAAAACTGGGTTGTCTTATTTTTGCCTTGCATTGATGAAACAAGCCAATCACAGAGCAGACAGTCACAGAGCAGCATGACGTATTAAAACATCAGATGTTTTGTCAGTGACATTTGAAAATACCAACTTGTATTTTGCGGTTTGTTTCAGTTACAAGTTACAACATCAGCTGCCACTGGAAAGAAGCAATACCTACTAAAGGTTTAGCCACATCTGATTCTAACTAATACAAAATGCAAGGAAAAGTACGCAAAAAAGTACACACATATGAAATAGTAAGATGTAATAAAAGCAAATAAAGGCAAATTAATTCTTTTTGAAAACAGCCCTATTCTGGAAATCTACATCTGCTTTTATCAGACTGCAAACACCAGAGGATTAAAGAAACTCACAAAAATATAATCTCCAACTCATAAAGTATGAAAGATTCCCTTATAAAAATCTATGCTGATGATAATGCTAAAAATACTTATTTTAATCACCTGGGCCACGGTCTGCCCCTGAATCACCTGGGCCACGGTCTGCCCCTGAATACAGGGAATCTGGATCCTAGTATGAGTGTCACAACCTGAGCAGTTTAACAACTAAAGTGTGGGACATGCAGTGTGGCAAAAATCAGTTTAGCTCTACAAATGCCACAATAAGTAATAATTCTGAAACTGTGCCGTGAATTAACTAAATCTGCTGTGTTCAGTAAGTCAACGACTCAGCTGACATTTCTATTTTAGTGAGGCTGACGGTTAAAGCAACCAGGCAAGTTGCTGTCAAACACTTGCTTGACACTTTAACTCTTGCTCATATTTCCTCCTTATCATAGAAAAATGCCATGGACTGGGAACTGATTACTACTTCTGTTCTTTCTTGGAGAATTCTTGCAATTTGTCTTTGAAGATCTGACAGAGATGCCCTTGAACCAGCCGTTATCTAAAATAACACCACATTAATCCAAACTTCTCAGAAAGTGTGTGTTCAGATTAGAGAATTGCTCTCAGCAATGTTGTAGATTATCTGCACTTGATTCAGAAATTAGTTGAATATTTTACATGCAATTCATGATTCACTAAAACAGCCATTTAGATTCAGACACTTACAGACAGGATTAGTATGTCGGGGAAAATAAGGTTCTACTCTATTTAGAATTCACTGACCTGAAATGGCCTGCTTCTAAACCTTGAGCCATTAATGAACAAAAAGCGTAGCGAAGATTAATTTAAATTTCAGCTTGTCAAAATATTCAATACGTTCAATGTAGTTAGAGCAGAAACTAAATAGTGGCTCAGAATTATTGCATTGTATGGTATGTGTCCATGTGTGTCCTCTCCTTGAAACAAGACGCAACATAGTCCTTGACTGACCTTGCTAAGGTGATCACTCCAAGAGGACATGTTTAAACCGATGCATCTCCAACAGTAAGAACATCCTGCTTTCATTCCAGTAACTCAATAGGAAGATGTTTCATTTTCATTTACACATGGCAAACGCAGCCACATCCAAGGGTGAGAGTAACCTAGTACACCATAATACATTCCACGGGCAGCACAGAATGTGTGGGAGGTTTATAGAAGAGGGGAAAGACAAAAATAGGCAGAAAATGGGATGAGAAAGGGAAAACAGAGATGAGCACTGTAATTCCTCAGAGATTCATTTTATAAGCCACTACCTCTATTTGCTGTCTCTCCTTTGTCTCCTTGAATGTCTTTAGTAAGATATTGCACTCTACGTTGGGAAAGTGCAACACCCACACTGTAAACAACAAAGTTCCTGATGAAGGAATTGGTGTTTGGCAAGTGTGACAAATGATCACCAGAACTTTGTCATTTCAAAGACATCACCAGCATCTTTACAGCAAAATTAGGTGTGTTTTAAGATCATTATGAATGCCTTTTCTTTCTTCCAATGGATCTTGGTCTCTATTTTGCCACTGAAATGAATGGCTAACAGTAAAAAGTGGTCACACAAAGTGACCACACCAGTAATCTTGGTGCATTTTAGGACAGTGCTGCAGTTTTCCCTGGGTAGTTTCTTAAAAGCACCCAGAAGCCATGTTCTAATGCATCTGCAATTCCTAACACCTAAAAGGTCAGTCAGGGGTAAATTTTTTATGAAGAGGAGCCATAAGCTTCTCACTGGATCCTTTTAGAATCTGGAAGTGCCATAGCAGTGTTACAGATGCACACATAAGCCTGTAATTTTTTTTATTTTTCACATCTGAAGCAATATGGAGAATAAAAAATAGGAAGGGCCATGAGGTTGATGGGGAGGACATAGAGGAAAGAAACAGCTGTGGTGCCAGATCAAGTGGGAATGAGAGAGGGAAAGGCTTGTTTTGCCCCTGTGCAGCGATAGGGAAGAACCAAGCATGTAGTGCATCAAATTTTCATATGAGCATCAGTGCACAGCTTAGAACTGCATTATGGAACCAAAGCAGCAGAAAATATCCTTAAGGAACAGCTGAATAAAAATGTGGCTTATTTATAGACACGATGAGAACACAGTTGAATGATTTAATTAAGCTAATTAAAGGACAGTGATGGCCCATCAAGCAAAATATGTATTTATATTGTAATGTGCATGCAATTTTTCCTGAATGTGCCACATTATAGTCCTATTTATACCTACATTTCATTCATCTCCATGCCCATATTGAAGCTTAGAGAGGGGAAATGTGTTACACTCACCAGTTAGAGCACAGGTTTAAAGTGTCTTACCCCACTCATATGTTGTTTTATACTTCCATGTTGAGTAAACACACTCTGGAATGTCTGCAGAAAGATCAGTGCCAAAACACTCACACAAACCAACAAAATTGGGAGTGTTGTTGATGGTAAGCACAACTGCAATCATAGCTGTGCATGTGTGGTCCTGGGTATGTCCTGAAAAAATCTCTGTGAATGTTTGCAGTGTTCATCACATGGTGAAGACAGGTTTATCTGCTACAAAAAGATGGGATCTACATGTCAAACTCCATGTTGGATCTGTTCAAATCTGACTGGGCTGCCACAGGTGAAATCTGATAGATGACAAGATAAGAACACAAGTTCTACACAACATACAAGGTGAGTTAACTGCAACATAACAATCCCCCTGCCTCTTTCTTTCCACTATGCAAAACATAAAGCATGGATTGTATAGGTCATAAAAATCTCTTTCATTCAAATCAACTGGGAACATTGTTGACAAAGCATTGTGAATCCTACAAAATATATGCATGGCAGTGCAAAACAAGTGCCAATGCATTAATTTATTAGAGAATTTTCAAGGTTGCAATGTACATTTAAAAGTGTCTGCAGTCATCAGTGACTGTGGAATAAAGTTTTGCCTGATTCTCTCTGTTACACTTGGGTTATGTTTGGCACACCTGGTTTCCAGCCTTGGCATCCGCTTCACAGATGCAGTTAGCAGATGTGCCATTGTGAAGAAATGCTCTGTAATGCTCTTCTGGTATAAACTGAATGAATAAACAGCCTACAGGATTACAATATTCCCTGACATAAAACATGTTTATTAAATTGGAAGTGGGATGCTTAGTAATGTTGTCCAATAAAATGTCTGAACAAGGTGAGGACAGTGCAAAAACAAGAAAAAGGTTTGTCCACTTTTTTAATCTCCCCTTCTTCAATAACTCAGAGACAAGACATCTTCTGGTTCAGTGCAGGTCAATAAAGCAATACACTGGGGGCTTCTAGACAGAGAGTAAGACTGTAGAGCAAGCCCTCAGAACATTCAACACAGAAGGTATGATACATCAAATGTAAATAGTTTTAGTAAGGTAAATGAATTTGAAGTAAAAAAAAAAATATATGAGAAAAGCGAGAGCAGTGTAGGCCTAGCAGCAGCAGACGGAGAGGGCTGGTTGGTGTGATAAGGCTGTTTCATAGTTTGTAGTGTGAAATTGTGATATTTCAGAATGGTAAGGTAATAGTGTCAGAACCAATCCTGCTTTCAAAAGCCACACCAGTTTTGTGCTAAAATTGCCATTAAGCACAAATTTTAAAGCTATAAATGGCACATTTGAGTTCTATGAAACTTTCATCTTCAACATTTGTGAAGGATAAGCATCCATGACTTTCAGGTTTAAAGCATGATTTGTAATACCAGTAATATTACACCATGCCTTAAAAAATGTGTATTCAATCCTAGCATGAAACAGGTGAAGCTGAAGGACATTTACTGTTTTCTTTTTCGTATTATGACTGGATATAATAAAGTGAATTAAGGTGTCCATGTTGCCTTTGGCTCTACTTCACCAGTTCTATTAAAAAGCAGTCATTCATCCCTGATCCTCTTCCTCCCATATGAAGACATGTTTGTTCACAGCAGTCTGCCATCAGTTGTGTGAATGATAGTGAGAATGGGAATAATCAGTTTTTGGTGATTGGCAAGTCAAAAGATGTTCAGTTGTCTAGGTTAAAACTGGGTTAAATCTGGTTTAAAGTGAGTTTTAGACCTCGAGGGTACATATAACTGTCCTTTCTATAGCATTTCACTGCCTACATCCAGTGTCAAGCAGGTATTTGAAAGATTCATTTGTTCAGGTAAGTATTCTCCATAATATCCTTTTTTCATGAACATTGTGCACCTTAAGGTGCATAATACAATAGGCTTCCTATTCAGAACAGTTCATGCTTGCTCACTGCATGACAGCCCATCAGAGATAGACTTATCACTAATCAGATGTATCACTCCCCCCATAATACAACACTTTTATGACCATTTCTAGCAGTGGCAATGTCCACTATGCAAACTCGACCATACTAATCCCTAGCTTTCCTCATGCTCAAGTAATATTCAGTACACTTCAATACACTTCTCCTAAACTCAAAATAATCCCTTATGGAAACATGCACTATGCAAATACTCCCTCTTTAGCAAACACACATGTACACACATCAGCCCAAACCACCTGGGGGTGAGTTTAACGGCTCTCCTAGATTACAACTCCCATCCACAGACCGGTTAAACAACTTGGTGTACAGCTGATGTCACCATGCTGCTTCTGTTTTTTTTTTTTTTACAGTTTGATGCAGACGTGTGGGTGAAACGGGTGTGGCCGCCACTGCCGCAGCTTACTCTCTGGCCAGAGTCACATATAATTTCTACACATTTCACTAACCACGACATGGCCAATATGATATGCTTGAAACCCTGCGAGCACCGCTGCCAGCTAAACACTCCTCAGTCTCTGCTTTGTGCAAACAAGCTTCAAGGTTTGACAGCCACTCAATGCCCATCCCCTGCCATTATCCAGGAGATTTTCCAAAGACCAATGTGTCTGAAAAGCCATGATAATACTCTAACCACACATGAAATCCCAACATCTGTACCAAGGACACTGTGTCTCTGGAGGAAAACAGTGAAGGCAATAACAGAGCCCAGTACAGGAAGCACCTTCCTTTTCCTTCACTCCACCATCTGTTTGGTCTTTTTCATCCCAAGCAAATGGCTTTATTCTGAGTTTTTTCTTGGGCCGTCATAAGAGGACAGTTTTGTTGAATCCCACCTTCTTCCTTCAACATCCGTAGGTTGTCAGTAATCCTGTGTCAAGGTCTAGGTAAACTATACAGGTTCAGGAATATCAAGAATGATTCATCTGTGGAATATTCACATGGCAACAGCTAAACAACAGCCTATTCAGTGGGCCCCTGGTGTTATGAGTAATAGTTTCAGTGGTGGCTAAGACAGTTGGTTTGGTGTTGTAAGTGCAGGCAGGGACTTGTCCTTCCTGTCAGAGCTCAAACCAGAACCTCCAGGAGACGAACGCAGGGGGTGCAGACAGAGCAGAGCTGTCATCTGATAAGTGCATATTGTGATTATTTATTTAAAACCCCCAGTGACACTTTGGCAGCACAGAATTCATAAGGGGGAAGTGCAAACTAAGAAAAAAAGGGAGAAGAACACCAGTGAGACTGCAGGAGAAAATGTTCAGAACTCCCTACAGCTATAAATTTACTTGGAGGTGGTGACATTACAGTCCTCTCTCAGAGCATCTGCCACACTTACAGAAATCTTCCTATTTATCAGGGCTGCTTTCATGTGATCTGTGACGGTCTGTGTCTTCTAATTGGTTTGTTAACAGGGATGCCACAGATTCTAACCACAATATATTCCTCAAACCAACTACTGCTGAACTAGCAATGTTCTGCTTCTGTCCCCTGGTGCATCTTTACTTCTGCAGCACCTGCTCATTGCATGACCCCTTGTTGACAGACCATACAGGAATAAAACATAGATTCAACCAACCTTAGACACATTTCAAGACTGCTTTTTTATTCTTTTAACAGCCTTTGAATATGTGCTGAAACTTCAATTGATATAAAACAAAAAATGAAAATTAAAATGAAAAAAACTGCTTAAGGTCTGTTTTAATTGTTTGTTTTATATCATTATGCGCACACACACACAAACACACTCAAACACACGCACGCACGCACACACACACACACACACACACACACACACACACACACACACACACACACAAGCACACACAAACGCACACACAGGACTACCTGAATATACCCTCAGGAATTAACAAAACTGATCTGAGCTTATCTTATCTCTATTAGTTCTTGACCATTGGATGGACAAAAGTGTTTTCTAGGCATGCAACATTTTATAGACTAAACAATCTTAAAAAAAACTACTCGATCATTAATGGTTAACTATTGTTTTTCAGCTCTTAAAATTTACCCCTCACAAATGACACAATCATTACTGACTCAACAGGGCGCCTTGTTAATGTTAAAGTACATAAACAAGCCAAATTAGTTGCACATGAGTATATTTGCACTAATTTTTACACTATTCTGAAACCTTCCTGTCTTGTTAAGACGCCTCTAAATTCTGAAGTATAGCATTACCATTCAGCCTATCTTAGCATTACTATTTTTCTGATGTTAAGTCCACATATTGAAAACATGACATTTAAACAGCCATAGAAAATTCCCAAGTCCTGTTTTTTTCCCTCCGAGCTGCATTGTGTGAACACAAAAGGTCTCCTCCCCTCATCTGTCACCAATCAGATTTAGCCAAGTGTCTCACAAAAGCATCAACACCATATCCACCGTCAACACAAATTAGAACTTAATTACTACAGAAATACCCATTCACTATTGTTTCCCTCCAGAATGTTCCCCTGCGTCTAACCATCTGCAATACTTCAATAATATTTATCATGTTATGCAGAGCAGCCTCACTTTCCCACAATGCCCGTCCTTATTAAGCAAAAGTGTGATGTGTCTGGATAATTTCCCCCACATCCATTCCATTTTATTGTTTCATATACTGTATAGTGCTACTCTTCCTCTGGGCAAATGTCCTCTTTTTACTTCCCGTGGCCCCAACAATCCCATCATAATGCTTTGCCAACACGTCTGTGTTCCATTAGCATCTGGCATTCCTCCACTAATTGCATGAAACTAGGTCTGCAACCTCTTTTACACCCAATCAGTGGGGGGCAGAAGGGTTCCCTCTCTTGATTATATGGCACAGGAGCTGGGTACCAGCATCAGTGCAGATTAGACGAGCAGCTCAGGTGGGTGTTGGGTGACTGGGCTCCTCTTACCTTGCTGTGTCACTCAGTTTGTCGTCACTGCCAGAAGTAAAATGGGAGGGGAGGTGGAGGGGCGCCTGGTGATGAAGCCAATTATTTTCACCTATCTGCTGCTGCCAGCAGACATGTAATCTTAAACGGTCTCAGTGATCCTTGGGCAGGCTTTGAGCCCTTGGAGAATATGGTTCTGCAGATGAAGCTGTCACGGGAAACAGCTTGGATTCAGGAGCTGGTTTTTGAGATACTTCTCACCTGTCACCCATTAGACCATTATTACAGGAATTTACAAAATCTTCATTTCCTCAAGAAAAAGTAAACTGCTTGTTAGCATCTAATCTAAAGGTGTCTGTATAACCACCTATAGTTTTTTTTTCTTGCAACAGAATTTATTGCTTGTTCAGAGTTGTTCTTTTTATGGAAATGAAGAAGTGTGCAGTGGCATATGAAAAAATGATCGCAGCAGTGAGCTCTCAAGAGAAAGCAGGGTAGAGTTTCAGCTCTACAGCAAAGAATGGCAAAGTTGAAAGGAGGATGCTGTTACACTTTACGGATCCGGTGATGCAGACTGACAAAAAGCTGGACTACAAAGCCTCCCTGGGTTATTTCTATAAATAGAAAACAGAATGCTGGACAAACAACATATTTAACTTCTATCCCAAGAAATAAGCTGAGCTGACTTTGGATTTGTTGGCCTTTCCTGTTACAAGCAGGATATAAATGGCCTTAACTTTAGTTTCTCATCTTTTTTATAGCACGTTCACATTATGGAAGGACAGGTGGCACCCAACCATCCAAGTTCATTGTCTCTACAGTCCATAAAATTAACTAGACATGGCTACTGCTAAAACAAATGTCAACTTAGCTTACAACTACAGCTAAAGCTTTAGTCTAACACTTGCAATACTGCACTTCTCTAGAGATACAGTCCTTTTCTCTAGAGTGAGTGCTAGGCTGAAACCCATATCTCTACTAGTGACAAGTGCAAAGTGCCCTTTTGAACGGAAATGTAGCTTTGTCACACCCAGAGATGGTCTCTGAATTGTTTTTTGTGAAAAGAGACAAAATAATGGATAAAATAGTGTATTACTGGTATTATTGCACCAATGCACAAGTGAGTCTACCTTTCAATGCATGGGTAAGCCTGTTCAATACTAAACAAAGGGAATCCTTCTATGTTCGACCTGTTAGGTAAATCTGGACCCCATGCCCCTCCTCATGGCCTGTATGGGATTCCAGCTTCAAACGGTCACTGTCACTCCTTTACAAATGGTTTCTGGCACCATATGTCATGAAAGCACTCGCTCAGGGACTATAACAGCAAACAGGTGGACATTTCATTTTGATTATTTCTACCCTTTTTCACAAATGCTATGTCAATTTAAACTGACAAAACAAAAAACTTTATTTACTCAATAAAGTATTTTTAGTTATCTAACACTTCATACTAAAATGTTCTTCAGTTTGCAACTGTCACTTAATTGTCACACTTTAGGTTTCCGCTGCTGAGTACCATAAAGTTGATGTGAGAGTGAAGTGGGGAATTCCCAAACACTAGGAAACAGGAGATGTTGTATTGATGTTGTAATTTATGTCTTTGCAACTTAAGCAAGGTAAATAAAGGTTACAAATTACCTAATGCATCTTTAACTAGAAAGTACTCTGACAGTTTTACTCCTCCAAGGCTGCACTACGCTATACTTAGTTATACATTATAACATTCAAAGGGTAATTGTATTTGAGAAAATATTCAAATATGCCATTATGCAGTGTTTTAATTGTTTTATCTTTTTTAAATCTCTGGATCAAAACCTAGATCCAGTTCAGTACCAAAAGCTAGGAGTTTGTCCTTCACCTATGATATAACCTTAAACTATATATGATATTTGTAAAATCTGAAATTGTCAGATTTACTGCTGACAAACAAAGTGACTCCAGCTCTGCCGATCGCCTAAAGCGACCAAAGAGCACAACAATGACTAACAGCGATGTGTCTCACACATGTATCAACATGCTGGTTCTGGGTGGACAATCAGTAGCCTGGGAGTGAGTCACACGGCAAGTCCGTTAGTTTTATCTATATTCTTATTACTGTTGGGTTCAAAGAGGCACATCCTCCCACCTTGGATCTACAAATACCCTACATTTATGTTTCCTTTATTTCACTACAGGCAAATTAAGGCGAGCTTTTCTTCCTGCTAATGGATCCCACACAATGAGACTGACTGGACATCAAAGTTGCATAAAAAGAGCTTAGAAATGAGGCCATTAATGTAATTCTTCTCCTTCTGGTGCTGGAAACATATTTGCAACCCATTGTGACAGTAAGTTCTTTTAGATTTTTGATCATCCAAAAAAAACTCTTTGCTTGTCAGTGTCTATAGATAAACTTTCATGTCCAAAAAGTAAACTTGTCCAAACATTTTGAGTGTATTGAAATACATTTTGTACACAAGAACCAATGTCATGAAAGAATACTGAAAATGGGATTATAGAAGACAATAAATCTTTACATGTCACTAATCATGATTACAGCCTTCAGCAGTGAACAACTGCACGAGCACACCTTATGTGAATGCAAAATTTGCCTCGACACACCTAAGCAAGAAAGACAACTTTGCAAATGGCAAGACTGTGCAATCTGACTACTGTAGGGTGTCTTTGTATCCAGGTCCTAAGAACAGATATGACTGCAGACATGGATGCATTTTATATTCAACATTTTAACAAAAGCGTTCAGAAGAATAGTTTTCCTCCAGGGCATTGGAGAGAACAGATACAAGGTAAACTGAAACACCACAGCTGATGTTACATGTCATATAAGTTGTCAAGTTAATGGCTCAGCTACAAACACCAAAACGAACCAAATCTTTTTTTTCAACCATTCAAAGCTAAATCACATTTTCTGAGCTACTGTACTTCAGTACACAAAGACACTTGATGACTATAATTTTCAAGCAACACAAGGGCAAAGAACCCATTGAGAGCTTCAAAGACAATTTGACATTTAACACTCAGAATCAGGGGGAAATGGTGTTTCCTATCAAGGGAAATTACAAACATCAAAAGTAAACCAAAGAGCTGTCAAGAGCTGTGCTGTAATCTGATTTTGGGTTGGGCATTTAAGTCAAGTCAAGCCTCTTCTGTATGGAAAACAGCCCAGTCAGGACCTGCATGGTGAGCCCCTTCTTTGTGTCAATGTCATTTAGCATCTGCACTGGCCTATCAAAAAGAATGCCACCCTCACACTGGCTGCTAGCCCCCAAACAAGACAGGATGCTGTACAAAGGCCCAAGGATGATAGATGATGTTATACAACAGCCACGGGTTTTGTCAGGAAACAGGGGGATCGGGTGGCTCTCTCTGACATCTATTGATGGATATGATTCTGAAAATACTGTCAGTGTGAGATGAAGCCATCAGAGGAAGCAGAAAGGCAGGCAAGAGGAGTGAAAACAAACACATGTTTTAGGAACACAGGTCAAAGAAAATATATGACATTTTTATTTATGCAAATATTTGTTCTTAATCGCTAATTCATGAAAAACAAATGTAATCCATGTAGGGTCAGAAAATCTTTCATATTTGCAACATTTGCTGTTTTCAGTGCTGCTTCACTGATGGGAAACTATCAGATGTGGTTTAAGTTTGCAAAAGCTGAAAACAATAGTTTTCTTGAAAACAAATAGAATAGCTGGGGGTTAGCGTGAGCAGCACTGTGAATGAGGAGGCAGAAAAGGCCAATGCCTAAACAGATCAACTAAATAAACAGAAAATCCAAGGAAGCAGATGCCACAGAGCTGGACACGCTGTTTGCTTTCAGAGGGAACTCTGGCAAATGCAGTGCAAAATCATCATAATGAGTGCTAAGCACCAGAGATGCAGAGAAAAAAAAAGGCACTTTTAGCATTGTAAAAAAATGCAAGTGTGACCTCAACTGTTATGATGTAAAAATATTCACCAACATCATTAACATCCCTCCTTCATGTTGACATATGTATTTCCAAGTGCTGAATGGTAAAATTCTGTCTTCTTGGTGAGCTCCAGCACCCAGAGGGTTCATGTGTGACTCACAGCCACTGGCTGGCCTGATACACAATGACAGACCAGGCCTTGGGAAGAGAGAACAAATGCCATCACGCCACACTCAGCTCACAACGCTGCAGCACAAAACACAGCCATTAGCTATCTAAGTAGGCAGCTGTGTCTTAGGAGGCACATTCAAAAGAGGGAACTGGCATTTTAGCACACAAATGCATCAGTGGGAACTGAGAGAAATGATAAGCATATAACAGACTTAACAAGAACTTAACTGAGGAAACACCAGCTTGGAAAATTCCACATTGTGTTTTCTGACAATACAAGGCCAAGAGACAACCTTGATGCTCTGTGTTATGTAGCTATCACTTCATGACTCCAATGAGTTCAATCTGTTCTGTGCTGGTTACAAATGCAAATAAAATTAATATGCTACAAACAGCTAACATAATAGGAAATCTCACATACATACTGATGGACAACCCCAGCCTTAGCCCTATACAATCTGTCACTAGCAATACCAGCCGGGTTACAATGTGAATGTTACAGATCAGTGAAGGAGAAGGAATAAGTACTTTTTCTTACAAATATGAATGTATACAGCACTGGGGTATTGCGCAACAACCTATAAAAGACTGCATGCTGGTGCTTTTTGTGAAATCAAATGTCACAGACGTGTAAAACCTAGCCACAGTTAGACCAACCACAGTTATAAAACAGACACCTGAAACAAACTCAATTCTTTAGCTACAGTATTTTGTTTGTGTTTCTAAACGTCTTCAGTTTCTCTAAGAACTAAGGGTCTTAGCTCACCATTATGCACAACTTTATGCAAACGTGTTCTTTAGGCTGTAGCAAATCCAGCAGACACAAGACCCTGTCATTTTTTTTTTTTACATGTTCACAAACATAGATTGCATATGGCGTGAAAAGCAGAGGTCAGAACACAACAACAAAAGAAGTCCAAGTGTACTTTGACTGTGACACACCTGGAAACAGTGTGACAGACTTCTAGATAGGTGTAATTAACCCTCTGGCATGCTAGCTTTGTTTTCTTCTGGCGGAATCTGCTCCAGTGAAGCAACGCATGCTGCAGGAGGTAATGTACCGCTGAAGAAAGCAGGCCAGCTGCAATCTTTGAAGATCCAGGAGGTTGGATATGAGAGTTCTGTAAGGCTAAGACACTGAAGGGGGACAATGGAAGATGGATTATGCTGTTTTGGATAACCTTTGCCTGCACTGTCTCAAAAAGACAGTGAGACATTTGTGCCAAACATGTCAATAGGGGCTGCAGCTTGTAAATAAGACATTAACCTCTGGGTTTCCAAAGAGCCATGTGTTTTCTTCATTGCAAAGTGCTTTTCTGTAGGAGTGCAGGAGTACTGTAGCACTGAGGGATGGGCGGGGGTGGTGAGGCAAAGAGTAATAAAGCGTGTCAGTTCCTTTCTAGGGATAAAAATATTAAATCTTTCCGTTTTCAAAGAAGAGGTCCATTTTCATTTTTCACTGCTTCCTCTGCCTCTCTAACTAACTTGAGTGGATAAAAAAATGTTCCTGTCTAGGATATTTGTGCCAGGTAAATCAATCAATTAGCTATAAGCGCTGAGATAAGTCACTTCCTAATTATGTGGAGGGGAGCTGCACACTGATGCTGCAGAGTGCACTTACTCGTGCACACAATGAGGTCAACACGTGACCCCCTCCAGTGCTGGGTACAAACACATCCCTTCTGCAGAGCTCTGGATGAAGCATTAAGGACCATCTGACTGAATCCTTAACATGAAGCTGTCCTGACACAATGAGTTGGAAACACAGTCATCTGTGTGCATGTGTGTTACTAAAAATACTGCCACACATGCAAGCATGCTCTGGGGGACTGAACAGTATAGTAGTATCACACCTTGTGTGTGTCATGCTACAATGCATCAAAGAGAAGCTTGCATACACTCTGTTGTAATGCATGAGTTGTGGTCATGATGTCTGAGCTCATTCAGTCTTTTGGACAAACTCATTTCCTCCAATACTTGTAGCATATATTAGCAGGGGGAGGAGCAAACAGCTTTGTACTTATAAATCACAGACTCCTGTGGAAAGGTTACACATTTCTAATGTACAAGCCTTTTTATTCATCTGGGTGGAAATTTCCCCTGCTCTATTTTTCATTTAGAGCACATCGACTGGCTCTTCAGTCTTGAAGTCTTGTTGATTCATAAGAGGTTGACATTTCTTGACAGACTCCTATAAATATTAATCATAAATCTAAGGTTCAAGTTATGGTGCTGAATAATCTGAAAATCATAGGCAGTCGAGAATATTAATTAACTAAATTTAATTAATCCTCGGAACAAACTGGTGAAGAAAGTCGTCTTTGCCCTCTCTGGCTACATTGACTGACAGACGACATGAGGTGCACAATGACATTTCAGTTCTGACTTAACAGTTTTCAATGCAGTAGGCATTTTTTTATGTTCATTTAAAGCTTTGTTTGACCAAGGAAATCCGCTAAGAACAAAATCTGATTTACCAAAATGACTTGGCAATTTTGAAAACAGGCAAATACAGCCTGCATATTCAGACATCAAACCTGTGGGAGCAGGTTTTAGACTTCAGCAAGAGATTGAGAAATAATCGAAAATTATATGGATTCAAATAAACTTGCATTATCATGAACAGCAATGCCTGTAATCCTCTCTTTATTCATAAAGTCTACTTTCACATCCACCACATGAAAATCAGTACTGTCTTTATCTAGACGAACTAAACAAATGAGTCTACACATGCAGCACAAAGGGCTTATTCATGCCTGGGAGATCCTGCTACCCATCCTTGAAATACCTCTAATTCAAAATATAACACAGCCTTTAATAGTAGTTTTACTGGTTCGCCTCTTAAATTTCTGCAGGTCTTACAAACTAAAAAAAAAAAAAGTAAGATGAGAACTCTGTTCAAGGTGTGTGGGAAGGTAAACCTCAAAGGCACACAGATAAGCCTTTCATTCCTGGCTTTTGTTTATCTCACAGGGAATTTTAAAAGGATATCATTCATTATTCAAACTGTATTTGTAGAATACAGTCTCTAAGCTGTGCTTAGTTTGGGAGACGCTCTTTATGTAAATTTTAAATAAAACAGACCTTTGCACCAGAGATTACCTTGCAAATGCATGGCTGTCATTCCCACACTTAATAGACAGATCCACCACAATAGGTCTGTATTATTACAAAATGATACAAATGACAGTATTTTGTACGACATTTTTTGATGCAGTGAAAAATATTAATTCACCCATCACTCTGCCACTCGCCTTCTGTCATCTAACAGCCCACTTTCCTTCAATTATAATACCACTGTGGCTATATTCATGGCCACTGCTACTTAACCAGTACCTCTGTTTATGCTTGTTATTATTTATTTTGATCTTGTGATAATTGAAGATGCCTAATTGTTATGGAGCGTTTTCTGTAACGTATCAAGATATTTTCTCTGTTTATTTATGGCAAAAGCATAGCAACTGATAATGCAAGTCAAAGGCAATGTAGTAGATGCAATGTAGCAGAAGTTGAAAGCTGAAAATGACAGCTTCTGTACAGGCAAACAGTACTGCTGCAAACCATTTGGATGTTTATGGGCCTGGAGCAATTACTACCGAATTTATTAGGTGGGATTACTTGTCTTTGTTTTACTAATTCAATGCTATAAGGGAAGAGGGAGTCAAAAGTCTGTGATCCATCCAGTCACTTACAAATAAATATTTTAGTGCAAGTGCAACTTTCTGACTTTTATACCTCGTGACCATGTTGTCATTATTTTACATATGACAGGAAACACATCAACAAATGTTGCGTGGTTCACTACCCTGATGTATGTATGTTTGTTATAAGACCCAGGAGGTACAAACAGGCAGTGTGAATCAATTATCCTGTACAATCAAATAACCACACCAGTGAAGTGCATATGCCTGAACAAACAGCAATGTCTTAATCTATGTGGTAAGTAGTTGTACTCTCAGATGGCAGTGACTTTTTGCTTGATGGATTCTCTGAGCTCAAAGCGTGAAAAGCAGTTGTGGATGTCTAGATTCCCCTGACACGCATTCACCAATGATCAATTTCCCATCGTCCATCCTCCAGCCTGCCCTCACACATCAACATCAATCCACAACAGGTAAATACAGTGAGTGGCTTAATGCATTTTCCTCTCCAGGGATTCTGCAGACCAAAATGGCATTGGACTGGTAACTAAATAAATATTCTGATGAACAGTGCAGTGGATAGCTTTCTGTTGAATAGTGAACAACCAGTGTTACCTCTGCTGTCCATAAAAATGGACCAAAATTCTTTTTAAAGTAGGTTTCAGAGCATAAACAGCAATGGCCACAGCTGCAAAAGAGAGCTCAGAGTTGGATGATACTAAAAGTACCAATAAAGCTCAGCTCAGATAAAGAGAGTGGAGGCAGGCATCCCTTGTTAAACAAATCAAAAGGCACCGCTGTTGAGTCAGCATGTGCACTTGAGGAGGGGTAATTAGAGTCCTCCTTTAGCGTGGCCTCCATTCAAACTGCAATCAGTAGTTTGGCACAACAAGGACAATGAAAATCACTTCAGTTAACTAGGTCTGTGACATTAACTGTTGGAAAGAAGGTTTGTTTCCATCACAGCACCAGTTCATGTCAAACTATAAATGTGTTGTCCCTTTGGCAATGACAGGAAGGACAAACAACATTCAACCCAGCTTGAGGGGTCTATGTTGGCAAGCCTGGCTGAATAAAACTTTTCTTCATCACTCTTTTAGCCTATAACATCATACAATTTGATTAATCTCTCCAAGCACATAATCTAGTGCGATGCCCATGAAAAGCAGCAGTTCTCACTCCACCCCTGCATGGCAGCAGCTGGATAAGCTGTGATAGGATGAAGGGCATGGTAGCAAATACAACACATCCAGCACTCGACATTATGACCTTGACTGGAGGGTAGGCCGACAGACAGCCTCTCTATCTTTTCACACTTCTGAAAAGGGCCTTGTCCAATTACAGGCACTGGGTACATTGTCTTGTTAACTTTAGCTCCAACTGTACATTTGGGCAGTCCAGAGACCAATGTTCGCTGGAGTTTAAATTGACAGAGCTACCTTTTCTGCTGTCACAGCCTCCTGTGTTACTGTGTCACTGGCAGATGATGGAGGAGGAAAATAAGCATTCTGTGGCAACTATGCAGATAGTGACTGTATCAAAGTCGCTGGATTCTGACAGGCTTTGTAGGAAGTTTGACTCTTGTTAAGCAATCTGGTAGAAACACCGTTAGTCAGACACCGTACTGTAGTAGAATTTCATCGAGGATGCTACATCTGCCACCAATGTTTAGTCTGTTTGCCATGACATGTTTACTGCATTTCTGGTCACACTAACAACTAAAGCCATGGTAGCTTGCAGCAAAACCACTAGCACACTCCTATATATGAGGTTACATTAGTTAATTTATCACTGAAAACTAATTTTCAACAATTTGAATAATTTGTTCATTTAAGTCATTCATCAAGCAAAAATATCAAATCTTCTGTTCCTAGTTTCTGAGAGATTTGATGCTTTGTTTCTTCCATTGTAAAACTGAATATCTTTGGGTTAGGACTGTGGGTCAAACAAACTAACAAATGATCTGAATTTGTCTACTTTGACATTTTTTCATAATTTTCTCCTAATTTATATAGATCTAACATTTGAAAAAATAATGAACATATTTGCTGATAACAAAAGTAATTGTTCATTAAAACGCTCAAACTCTTAACCTAAACATGCCAGGTTCTGTATTACTACGCCTTGCGGATTTGCTCTGAACTTCAAGTTGAAATGGTTGCAGCTCAGAGACACATCTGAAGACAGCAGCTGCATGTGATCCAAACTCTACCAGATTACTAATGAGGTATTGACCTATAAATGGCACTTCAAAAATGATGGCTACCAATACTGACCTTTAAAAGAGGAGTAAATATACAGAGTGTCTCCTGAAGCTTTAAGCATGTGCCAGAGGTCAATACCAAGACTCCATTAGAGCTGTTTAAGTAAGACATTCTCCTGTGGAAAAAAAGGCGACATTTTCCTATTTGACCAAATGATTTCAGGCATGGAATATTTGAATGTTAAACAAGATGCAGGGCAGGCTTGATGCAAGTGCAGGTGACAGAATGAGGAGTAAGTGGCGACCTGGCTGTACAGACCACGGCTCTCAAATACACCCGAGTGTTAATTGGAAACACAGCACAACTGCTTTTTCACTGAGGCGTGTCATTGGAAAGGAAATAAGCAGAAGCAGCAAAAAAAAAAAAAAAAAAATACAAGACACTCACAAGGATAAAGGGACACAACTGAATATGACTGGAGCACGCAGATGAAACAGCACTAAATGCAACAGTGTTCTTAACACAGACAAATAGCCCTTCACATAAAAATTCCCTCAGAGCAAAAATTACAGGTGAAATATGAAAAAAGTTCCACATAAAAACAGACATTGAAACAATGTCATTTTAGTTTAGTATGCAACCTTCCAGCTCACTACCAGTGTCAGATAAAATCCAACTAATCCAACTCTGTTCATGTTTCAGGTTAAATTGAGGGATTAACAAGCTGACTTTACGGATGAATGTGTTTCTGACTGTGTTTCTGTTGTTTTTAACATATATTTCTGAAAAAGGGATACTGAGTGAATGTGACTGCATCTGTTTCAGATGCATCATACAGGTGTACAACTGGACTGTCAAATGAGTATGTCATGACACAGTTCTGGTGCCCCTATGACTGTCCAACACTCTACCCCATTCCCTGACCTCTATTTCTCTGTTGGTCAGTCCACAGTAAATCCGAAAAGCCTCCCACCATCGCCATGGTGACAGGCCTCAGTCGAGCAGATGGCCTCAGTGTGCCGCGCGGCAATTAAAGAGGGAGCACGAGCGGGGGAAGAAAGTGGGTCAGGATCAGGGGGGAGCAGGGCCGACAACGTGAAGCTGTTTCCGCCTCGGGCCGTGCACAGACGTATGTATTTACACATTGAGCAATGCACGCACGCCCGTGTCCCTGCACGAGGATGTCTGTTTCCACGCCCGCACACACACACACACACACATGTTCATGCCTCAGTGCACTCCTTCCCGGGTGTTCACAGCAAAAACAAACACCCGCCCACCCCACGCCCATCTGGGAGACCAGGAAAGTGCAGCACACAACAAACTGCCTGTGAATTTCACACACTGAATCTCCCTAACAGTAAGAGGTCAGAGAAACTTCCACTGGAATAATATGGGCAAATCCCACCACCTAGTCAATAGGATTAACCTTTTAAAGTCCATATAACAACACACAGAACCTGTTAATGTTGATTAGTTCTATTGGAGCGTTCATGGCATGAATTACCTTTTTGTGAGTTTAACCAAAATTTAACAGCAGTAATGAAACATATTCTTGGTGATGTGGGGAAATCATCCCCTGATTACTTTCATTGAGTCTTGAAACATGTGGCTTCTATTTCATCTTGACTTGGACCCATTTAATTTAAAAGATCTGACTGAGCTTCTGAATCTCAAATTAAGAAATGCTTTACTTCAATTAATTTAGCAGACAATATGATCTTTAGCACATTTTAGCTTTTAATTTAATTTGCTCCTTTATGTGTCAAAATATTCTTACAATTATGCAACAGGCAACACGTTTGAGTGTAAAGATAGCTTTAATGGAGAATATGAGTAGGCTGTGGGTGGGGGTCTACTGGCTTCCCGCACAGAAACGGAAAAAAAGTTCTAATGAGATGGAAAAAATTAAATTAACTTTTATTTGCACAAGTCTTACAAGCAGCACCGTAGTGTCTAAACATAACTTCAGCCAAGAACCTTATTCCAAGACAAACTAGAATCACCCTTGAAACAAAGCCTCATTCAGGAACAGCATGAACCTCTGCAAACTCCCATCCCCCACAGGGTTTACATGTAAATCTGCATTTCCCCCTTTTCCTCTAGTCTATTATTTCCCCTTGCACCTTTTACACATTTTAAGAAGAAAGGTAATATCCTTAAACCCATTCTGCAAAACATTTTAAAACATGGCAACCTGAAGGGTATGAGTCTGAAGGCTGTAACGGGGAAGGTATTTTAAGGGTTTTGTTGAAGTTTTAAACAGCCTTTATATCAAATTTCTCATTCCAACATTTGTTCCTCTTTAGCTTCTATTTTCAGTTTCATAATGCTGACAAAGAAGGCACAGAGTGCGGGGAAGAACTGCATTCCCCTGCATCCATCACAAATAAAGATTTATGGTCTTTGTGCGTAGTTAAAAGTGGGAGAAGAAATTCACCTCAGATACATCAGCAAAGGCAGGCAAATGCACTGTTCACTCTCACCCTTCATCTGGGAGACAATAAGCTATGTGGGTGTAGGGTCAGTGAGTGGGAGTTCTTGTGGCCACTTATATCTACATAGCTTATCATCATATAAATGTTGTAACTAATACAGTATGTATAACGTGGGCGGGAGAGGGGGAACCCTTGACCCCTCCCAACCGTCTGTTTCACTGGCCTGACATGGCATTTGGCATCTTCATGGCTCAACTGACAATTGCTGTGAACCACAAAATAGCCCTGTGTGATTTCTTTGTTGGTATCAAAGCCATCTCCAGGTTCCCGACTAGTTAATTCAGCTTGTAAACCCATAGCCAAGCACAAAGTGTTTTGCCAGACTGGATGCTCCCATGTAGAAACCCCTGGCAAACTTATTCAGCTGGAAGAGGGAAGAAGAAATGAAGAGTTTGGAGAGAGGTGCGTGATGACTGTGGCAGACATTTTATATGCCACTATTCAGCATTAGAAATTACTACTTCCAGGGGAAATAGTAAAAAAGTACCCCAGGCAAAATGTCAACACCAACTAGCAGTCACCTCGAGGTCAGCCACAACCTGGACCATTGTATGACCTCAACCAGATTGGGGTCATTGTGTTTGATACTCTTAAGAACAGTGTTCTCTGGAGACATTACTATTCTCTCCACAAATAACACTGTAAGGCAGTTGAGCCAACTTGGCGGCTCAATTGATGCACCTGAAGATGATCGACCCATGATGATCAGGCTACATAAAGGGAGGAGTTGTCAGCCAAGCATCACCATGGGGAGTCAGATCCAGTAACAGTGTTGCAGCTGGCAGCATTAGAAGGTTCATGAGAGCCCAGCCTAGCCAATAGGAACTGGTAAGTGGAAGGTGCTAAAGTTTTCAAGTTTCACAGCAGATTCCATTCCTGGATGGCACGGTTAGGGCCACGGGGGGGGGGGGCCGCAAGGGAATTTCCCCACGTATACCACTCCTGGGTGGCTGAGGGCACGAGGCTGAGGATGACTTTAGAGGCGAGGTGGTGTCAGCTGCATGCCAAGCGAGAAGCAGGAGCATGGACTGAGTGGCAGCAAGAGACGGCTGGAAGCTGCAAATGAATGCAAATTGTAAGAGATAGTAGAGCCCAACCAATATCAGAAACACCTATACGTTTTCATCTTTCATACTAATGTGTATTAGTCATTGTATTATTGTATGTGTATTATTCAGCAAACATAGACATGCTTTTTGTAACTTTGGCAAAACTCCTGCTTATGTCAATCATTCCTATAAAAAAGCAACAAATTTCATATTATGTATCAGACTAAATTGGCATATTGTTTATTTCAAGTCGGTTCCTAATATAATGCATTAGGGCCACTGCAGAAGCCTCGTGTGTGCTGTCTTATGATGGAAACCTCAAGTTTGAAGGGTACTGTATGTGCACATCTTGTATTTATGAGTATGAGTTCTTTTGGGCTATGTTTAAGCTGCTCCGAATAAATGTCAAGTTATGACAAGAACAGAATTAAATGCATGTTCCTCTTGTTTTTTCACCTTTATTGGCATTTGATATATGGTATTGGTGTATGCTATTGTATGCTATTTAAAGGAGTAAATATAGTTTAAGCATAACAGCACACCCATACCCTACAGCTTTCCTTTTATGCATACAAATCAATAGTTGAAATGGGTGCAGTGCTTACAAAGACTCAACTTGCTAGAGCTTGGGATAAAGTGATAAACACCACCCCATTCCCCACTCTGACGCAGGGCTACTGTTTAGACTACTCACTTACCCACCCACCTCTTTTTCACACATTTAAATACAAAGTCTGCTGAGAGACACGTACTCTGCAATGACACTTTAAAAAAAAAAAAAAGAGGACAAACAGGAAGAAGGCGGAGCTAACTTGACACACCTGACTTTCTGAAAACAATACAACATCTGAGTGACAGTCAGGCTAGAAACTGGTGAATCAATAGCAGACTACATTAGTTTTGTTAGTATAGACCCTACTCACAAAATGGAAGGCTCAACGCCAAACTGCAAGGTATTTGTGTTTATCTGCATTGCCTTCACAGCAAGGATGAACCGTGTGTGCTAAAAACAGGCAAAATGAAGAATTTCTAACTCTGATGTGTTGTGACCCCAATCTCACTGTAATGACAAGCACTGGGAAGCCTTTGTATCAGCTGCAGCGCAGGTGGAGTGAAGAAATAATAGCTGAAATATTCACTAAAATGTTCAAATATAAGCAATCAAAATCCTTCTGAATTGAGCAATTATCTTTAACGTTGTTCACAGCAGGGAATGGTGCAAACATGAATAAAAACTGCACACAGAGAAATATGACAGACACAGAGCAGCTGACCTGTTATCAGCACAGGACGAGGGCACTAAGGAGCTTTGCACCAAGCTGCAGCACACTGGGAGCTTAGCTATATGTCAGAGAGAATAAATAAACCTGTTTGTGTTTTCTAAGCAGCCCCCCCACACCCCATTTACAACCACACTGTTGCTTTGAAGCACAGTCAGCTCCCGGAGAGATATCAGCACAGAATATTAAATGAGCGAACACCATCACTCATTAAAAAGGGAAACATTTCATGAAACAAACCTCCTTTTGTATCAAGTGCTAACCAAGCCGACTCTCAGCACGCACCGTCCTCAAAGGCAGAGCAAGGAGCCAGGAGAGAGAAGGGGGGTGTTGCAGGAAGAGAAGGAGAAAAATGTAAAGTTCTGGCAGGAGATCAGATCTGAGTCTCATGAATGCCTGGGTGCCTTGTCACTATAACGGAAATTTCACTACTTCAAGTCTGAACATTTTTTCCGTAACGAAAAACTGAAGCTGTCGCCAAATTTTGGAAATGTTCAATATTTTCATTCAAATGTGTTCTGCAAGCTAATATTCCATTTCAGCTTCGCCCCTGGAGGGTACTTATCATTGGATGGCATATGCAGTGGGTGAGCTGGAAGGCTTGTAATGGGATTGACAGATATGGTTTTTGAAGGCAGTGCAGATGTTTGCAGTCAGAAGTTGGAGACACTGCAAATATTCAGTGTCTTCTAAGTTGGCCTTTTGAGGTCACAAATTTAAAAGAATGTCAAAATATGTTCTTTGCAGGACAGAAAATCTACTTAGCAGTTAGAGCGTCAAAAACAAAAACCTCCAGTGAAAACCAAGAATAAAATGGCTCTTTCAAATGCCTGAAGGGGGAAGAAAGAAAGTCTGGAAATAATTTAATGACTGAACAAATGTAGTGTCCTTCATATTTCAGAATAGTGAAATCGTGTTACTTTCTTACAGCACAATTATAAAATAAGCGCCAAGAACAACATCAGAACTTGACCCAGCACAGTTATAAGCAGGGCTGCAGGCCAGCTCTTGTCAGCACTAAATTCAAAGAGGAGAAAACACGGTAAGTGCATCAACTAGTTCATTGAGTTTTAAAATGGATCCTAGTCTTCCTAAACAAGCTAAAGAAACTGGAGCTGAAGTGAAGTACAGAAGTGTTTGGCTTGCAGCGCTGACCAAGATAGGAATAGAGCCAATGTAGCAAAACCTTAAAGCTGATCAATTCAGTCAGGTAACAGAAAGTGCACTGTATTTTTCAGTGACACTGCTTGATGGCTTTTCTGCAGCACTGGTATAAGCTAAAAACCAGAACCGACTTTGCATTTCCACCTTACAGGATCCATTTTCGCCTTTATCCTCAGACTCTGCAGGTTGTTCACTGGCTGCTTATCAGGTCTTCTTTGCTCCTTAATAGAGGCCGTCCAGCAGCCTGTTATAAATTGACTTTTCGGGCAGTCATATGAGGGGATGGGAGCTGCACTCATCAGATCGACTTTATAGGCATAAAACCTTAGTGGGAAGACCAGAAATTATCCACTCTTTCAATCCATACCCATGACTAAAATTACCAGTTGTAAAACCAGACACAATGAGGAAAGAATGCTATTCCAATATAGTTTATTATGGCAGAAAATACAAGATGACTGCAAGTCCAACTTCCCTTTACAAAAGCTCGGAAAAAGACAAAAATGGAAACAGTAAAGTAATAGATAATTGAATGCTTTGTTTCTAATTGAAATGACTGATTACCAGTAGTAACTATAGCAACTCTACAAGGTATTGGCAAGTCAGGACCCACTGAAACAGCACAGACTGTCAGAATCCCTCTAACATGTGAGATTATTTACTTTTCTTCAGAGAAGATTTACATCAACTCAGAAACTATAATAAGCCTGTCCTCAGACGCTGGAACAGCTATCTTACAAACGCCAAGGAAAACATGGAACAAGCATAGTCAGTCAATTCCATTCTCATTCTCAAGCACAGGGCAGGAATTTAACCATTTAATCCCTCGACAAGGATCAACAAAACAGAAAGAAAAGGCTCGACAGATTAATGCCAAATCAGAAAAGCTTAGGGTGAGATTTGATCCTCTTTATTGATTTCCTTTTTCCTTACTTTGTTGATTCTGCTATTTGAATTAAAACAGACGAATTTCAAGGATTTAAGGCATAAAATTGTAGCTGCTTGCTGATAAATGTGTTTTCCAACCCCATCCAACATGGTCCAGCAGGAGAGGACATTTAACAAACAGCATAACATGATACTGAACTGCGTGTTCTGACAAAACAAGCTATTTGGTAACCTCAGACAGGGGATGACTAAATGTCCCTAACCCCTAAAATAGCTTCATTCAGCGACGGGTGCTCAGATCCAAATTATTTCATCAGCTCAGAGACGAGCAGAAGGGCTGTAAGCTCCTCACATGGCCTTCAAACTCTAATTTATCATGACTAAAAGCATATGAAACATATAAACTTTAGAATCCAGCAAACTTAATTCAACATTCATCAGTCTTTAATAGTATTTGATCAGTCTTCCACACATAGAGAACACTCCATTTTGTCACAACCTTTCCATTATTTAGGTTCAGTGCTTATCGAAATGTTTTATTCATTTATTTCGTGATACACAGCCTTTATGCAGAGACTACAGGGGCTGGAAATGTGCATCATGGACTTACAAAGAAAACTGAGAATGTGTCTCTTGGATCAAACTGCTATGGTGTGTAGAACAAAACTCAGCGAATTCAAATATTGCCAAAGAAAAGAAGTAGAAGCACAAATAATGAAGGGCCACTCCAATTTCAGAATCATAGCAGACATAAAAAAGAAACTACACTTTACAGAGTTGTTTCATGCAGTGTTTTGAAAAGGATTTTCTAAAGAGCTGACAGCAGAACCACAATGAGCTAAATGCTTCAAGAGATGAAGTTTTAGTGGCCAAGTGCCTCCATTAGTTCCTATGGCAAAAGTGAAGCTTAATCTCCTGTCAACTCCCCTCAAGCAAGTCTCCTGGGACTCAGCGCGCTCGCTGCCATCCATCACCTCAGCAGGGACCAAAGGGAGACTCCCCAAAGGAATGAAGATCAGAGCAATTTGCATTCACACTCGAACCATCAAGGCCCAACAATCCCACAGTGACTCTCCATTTCACTATATCAGAACTGTCATCCAAATGAAATGCCACGAACTAGCGATTACAGTTTTCTTCAAAAGAAGGAGAGAAAGCAGAGTCAAAATGCTAATTACAATGTTCCAAAGGGGCCTCATAACCCATCTGAGGAAGCCTCTTCCTGCCAAGTACACTGCTCAACATCAAAAACCTATATCAACACTATTTATGATCCTGCCTGCAACTCTCCTCAGATCCCCTGCCTGTCCAATCAATCAATCAATCAATCAATCAATCAACCAAACTTACTTTGTGACATTTCACTGACAAAGATAAAGTTTAATGGGTTTCAAATGTGTCTGAGAAATACACTCTACAGCAGCACAGCATCTAACCATTTGTCATTAGTCGAAATGAGCTGTTGTGCGTCAGGCTACGATGACGAGCTTGTATATAGAAATCAGGCAGTTGGCTGCACAATTAACCCTACAGACTCCAAACAATAAAGCTGTCTGTCAAAACAAAACAGAAACCATCACCCATGGTTTCCATCTCCCAGGGGGCATTGTGTGAGAATCAACAATAGCAAATAAACACAAAGGGCAGTAGACACAAAATAATGCACCTGTGTTGTGATATCAGAAAAGCTTATAACTAAATATTCAAGAAAAAGTTACGAGAGCCTGAATGAAGTGACTGAGTGCTGAACAACAGGGGTCTCCAGCAGAATGATTTTAGCTTTCACACTGCCAAGTTATTACAAAGATTGTAATTCACAGCCCCACAATTTCCACACCGGAATAATAGTACATTCAAGGCTGATGCTCGTCCACCTTTCAACATTAATTTCCCAAATGCTTAATCCAACTAACATGAGAAATTAGAGTTGGAAGATCTCCTTTTCCCACTGCTAAGACTGATATCTATATGGACTAATACAGCACCAGGACCCGAGGATGGAACCGAGCCATAAACAACCACCTGGTTGCTAACTCAATTCACACCCAATTAAATAACAGTCTGGAATACTGAAGCAGGAACAGAGCTGCTGTTATTACTCCACAGATCCATTATTCTCAATGTTCCTTTTATTTGATAATCTATTTGGCAAGCAGTTGAGGATATTTGCTGTTTATGAATTTGGCACTCCTGTGTTTTCTACAAATGATTATTACCATGACAGCCACAAATGGCTTTCCCTGATGGATAACTGCAACAGGGTTTGCTGCGCCGTGCATTTGTTAGGACCATTCCCACTTGTTTGTGCTTTGGTAATGAGGGTAGAGCCTGCAACATGTTGTATATCAATCAAGCCATCAAAGACAATAGACATTTATGGCTACACCCTTTAACCTCAGGGTGAAAGACCAAATTCTTGTTTTTGCATGTCAAAAGAAATGGGTCCAAACAGCTGCTGACATAAACATTTTCCAAACTCTTCCCTTCAGGAAGATGTCAGAAAAAATGAATTATGCAGTTCCTTTGGTTTTAAATAAACTGCAGAAGTAAAAAAAAAAGAAAAACAACAAAGTGTATTTTGAAACGCCTAATTAGACTTAGAGGACACCTCCTGTTTTACTCAAATAAGACGTTTCCAGGATGCTTTAAGTGCAATTTTGGAGACATTTTTCCATTTCCCTTGATTGAACAGCTTCAAAAGACTTCAACCATGAATCCCAAGGGAACTAGTTAATCCTGATCTTCTCCACCAGCAAAGGGATCATCTCAATGCAAATCAGACAGGGCTTTTGATCAAAGTATTAAACACATGATGCTATAAGAAGCCTCACTACGAACAAGGTCAAAATCTTAGTCGTTCTTGGGCTGGAAGGAGGTGAAAAGAACACCCAGATGTGCCAAAATGTTGGAGAAAATATGTACAAGGCTGGAAATGGATCACCAAAACATTACATGAAATAAAAAAGTACATTCTGCAGTCTGACAGAGAAAATGAGGACATCAGCATTATTTAAAACATGATTCAACATTACTTGATCACACATGACCCTCTTCCATTCTTTAAATGGGGTGCCAGACAGAATTTATTAGGCCAACATGTAAACAAACCAGTAAACTTTGAGCTAAGCCTTAAAACTGTTCAGCATAATCGAACACACACACAGACAGTGTTTTGCTGTTGTCTATTTTCCCTTTCAATTAGAAGCTTGTCAATATGACCAGAATAATGATGCTCCCTCTAATAAGAGTCAAATACAGTTAATAAGAATGTGTTTAAATAATTAGGCCAACTTTGGGAAGCTTTAATGTTAGGATGATCAATATGAACTTATCACTCCCATTTATCTACCACCAGCTCTTCCTCTGCCCAACACACACACACACACACACACACACACGCACAGACACACACTCTCTCTGTTTGTCATTCCCAGAATATCTATTATGTATTCAGGACAAATTCCCAAAGTGTGGAGTGGAGCCAATTCGTTGAAAGAAAAATGTCACCCTACCTCACAAAATATCACGGCTGAATTTGAACATAGCAAATGTCTGTGAATTTTATTGATAGTTTATACAGATTGAAGATTTAAACACAATGGGTGCTTAAATTCTAATTATTTATAAAATTCAACTAACAGGACACACATTTCAATTATTATTCAAGAGGACTATGTGCCTCAGAGTTGCCATTACAGTGAGATATTGGAAAACTTGGGAGATTGCTGGCCTACACGGTTCGCTCATATCGCCATCTACCTGCTGCCCGAGTAAGTTCATTGTTTTGTAGATAAGTATTCTGCAGCCGTTTTGTGGCGATAGACTGAGCACACCTTCCCATTTTCGCACATCTTGTTGCAAAACACAAACCAGGCAATCACATCGATCCACCTATTCATGCATTAATCAAGTCTCTGCTGATGGGAAACGCCATGCAGCACACACACACACACACACACAGACTGGAGCAGGGTAAAATAAGGCAAATGTCTCCCAGATGATTCCCTGCTGAGGTCTATTTCTGCGGCTTACCTTGGATGTGCAGCGCCAACAGGAGCATCCATATCCCCATACACAGCGCCATGGCACCTCAACTATCCGGATCTTCTCAGATTTGCCTAAGAGTGAATGAATAGTGCTCACTCGAGACGACAAAGACCAAGCATGCAAGTTCTGCAAATCCCACTTCGGACACTAGTTAAACTAGTCCACCTCCCTCACTGAGCAGCTGCAGACTTTCGCAAAACTAGAGGATCGCTGTTGCGCAGCTCGGTGCCAAAGCATCAATTTCACGTCTGCGACGGTTCACTGACAGACGGAGAGTTTGCACTAAGTAGAACCTGATCGGGTCTTTTAAACGAGATCCTAGCGGCTGCAAATGCGCTGTTTTGGTGATGAGAGTCTTTTGAAAACAACGGGCAGGGAAAGAAAGGGGAGTTGGGCTCTTATCAAAGACGCTTTTCTAGTTTAACCATCTAGTCTTTGTTGCTCCGTCCACCGCAGCGGCTGCAGAACTCTCTACCTCCCCCCTCCAGTAGTGAGGATCAGAGGTAAAGTGGGCGGGAGGTCCTCGATCGATGCTGCGCTGGGAAGTTTCCAACACTTGGAGAGTTTCCCCGGACAAATGTCTCCTTTCTTCTTCCGTCTGCAAAATTGTCACAACACCTAACAGATAATCTGCTGGACCGTCCCTGTTTTATGTCCTTAAGTTCCCGATTGTCCCTGTGTGCAGCCACAGCCAGCTGGAGAAACCAGCACACCAGGCCGGTGAAGTTGTTAAAACTCTAAAAATGGTGGGAAGCGCCCCCTTTTTCTTCTTTTTTGCCTTTTGGATAAAATACAGCGTAGCGCTATCCCGCTATGCGCACCGCCCCGTTCATCTGCCACCACAGTGTGCTGCTGACTATCGCTGACGCTTTGGGAGAGATCGGGATCGCGTGACGTTGTGCAAGGGAGGAGCCTGGATTGTCCTGCAAAAAGAAAGCATCGCCTGGAAAATCTACAGCAACCTGGTAGGCCCCCGGGAAGTGATTCGTGAACTTTTGTTGCGCGTTAGGGGCCTTCAAAATGGCACGTTTGGATCAGAAGACGACACGATTGTGCACAGATGGAAAGTAAGAGGACAGATAGATCCGTCGATTAGACAGGGTGGGAGTGTGGGAGGAGATGACAATAACAGCGTGTATAGTCTTGCTAAAGGGAAATAATGGAGTGTGAAACACTACTCATATGTTGAAATCCCTACAGAGCCCCGAAACCTTTCAGACTTGCTTTCTGTCTGAACCGAAAAGGGGAATGAGAATCGGAATCAAAACCTTCAGTGTGGCGGATTAAACCAATCGTTAGATTAAAACCACAGCCTCCCACACACGTTGAGAAACCCGCTTTGATGGTCACTAGTCTACTGGTGAGAAGCATTCAGTGGAATTAAGGACACAAAATCATGCTGTTTACACATTTATCTTAAATGGATATGCTCAAAGTAATATTAAATACACATGTGACCAAATTTATGAATCATAATAATGAAACTGAATTAATTTCATCAATGTTCAATGACCAGAAGAGCAGCAAATTACATTTTGAGAACCACCGCATAGGCAGGAGTAACACACCAGCAGCTGCATTTATCAATTACACCATTAACTTCAAATGATTTGAAAAGTGTAGCATGTAGAAATAAGCCAAGAACACAAGTACCTGAAACAGCTTCCTTAAGATTTAAACAATGTACTTTACCTCATGCTGCAGCTTACTGTACTGCCCCCCCTTCCTTCATTTATCACTCCTCGGCAAGCTCATCCTTTCCCCCACAAGCAGCCACATAGGTAAATGAATGAAGGGATGGATGTGATAACACTTCCCTCTTGTGGACAGTAGTTCTTTGGGTAATTGTAATAGACCAGGACCAACATGCTTAATATTGCAGAACCAGTTGTGTTGTTTTCAGATTGCGTACGGTCAAAATCCTATCTTTCTTCATGGCTTGCTATCAGTATCATTGTAAACACACTGATTCACACTATATAAAGTGGAAAACCACATGTAACATAAACATTTTTTTCAAAGGGAAATATGTGCAGTCAATAAACAACCCACCTTCAATCCTACAAATGCGATAAAACCAGACTAGTGCATCTGTACTGGGAACGTACAGATAAACTCAAGACTTGACATTTTGTTTTGTCAGAGCTGCAAAGAAAAGAGACAAGATTGCTGCTTGAAATTCTGCAGCCTTATCCAAAAGTAATGGTTTTAGCAATGGAACCATGTTGGCTGAATGTTCTTTTAAGTTTGCAGCTGAAATGTTTTACTGTCTATTGACAATGCAAACATGGAAAGTGGAAATTCATGGGTATCACACAACACAGCAATATTTCCTGAGCTGTGAATAAAATATAAATAATGAATTGCTTGTGTCAATTTTACACTACATATTACCATTTGGAAGATAATCACCTCACTTCATAAACCTTAAAAGGTTAGGGCAGCAGCCGCCTGGAGCTATTGAGAGATGATTTAGTCTAAATCTGATAGACCTGGAAAATTTGGCTGGAGGACGAGAGCATAAAATCCTCTCCTTCAAGGACAACTACTTTAAATGTGCCCCTGAGCAAGGCACTTAACTTGTAACAGCTCCAAGAACAGATTCCCACTGGTCAGCAGTGACTGCGCTCACAGCAAGTGTGTGAAACTGTCTGAGTTAAAATCTCGGCATCCTGACAGAAAGCTTCCATGCTCGGCCAACCTTCAGATAATAACTAAAAAAAAAAACTCCGGATCTGCCCCTTGCCTTTGCTGCATTAACTCTGCTGCCCCCTTCATCGAGCAGCAGAGGTTGTGATTGATTTACAGGCGAGCTGATGAAATTTGATACACTTGTTCCGAACTACAGGTTGTGCCAAAGCCCAAGACGAGGCCAAAGCTACTGTGGAGATTTAGGAACTGCCCTGCATAATGCATCATTTGGAGATGCACAAGAAAAAGTAGTGCTGGATAAATAAAAAGGTAGGCTCAATAAAGGTAACAGACAGGTTTGACAGGTGATCTTGTGATATTGTGCTGGCAACAGTATGACTACAGTAAAATAAAGATGTTGTGTTGCAGAAGATGGTTACATCTTGTATTAGTTTTCAAACATCACATTACCTGACAGGAAAAGCTACTTCATTATAATTCCATAAAACTCAATGGGCCCATTTTCTCTAAAGCATACAGAAACAACATAACTCACTTGTAATATGTTGTTAATAATCGTGACATAGGGTGTGAATCTAATCTGTTTCAGCCACAAATTTTGCCATCACCTCAGCCAGTGATGCAAACACTAATTTATACAACATTGCATCTGTCATATCGGTGACCTCATGTAAACTGTCACCAACTTGCAATTGTGAGCACAAAAGTTATGGCATAATTTTGGCAAAGTGCTGAGAGGCAAATCAGAATCCCAGTTTTCAGCAGTCCAGAATAGCATGAAATCTGGATTGGGCCCAACCCAAGCCTGCCTCCCTGGAGAGCAGACAACTCTTTTGATCCAAAACCATTAGCTTCCCTGGGCTGAAAAACATTTGGTAGAGAAATACGTATCTTATAGAAACAGTCTTCACTTGTCTGCTGTCATTCAAAACAATGCCCCATGTACAATGATAAATTTAAATTTAAAACTTCTTAGCACATGAAAATCTTATCTCAGATTGTATGTTAACAAAACAGACAGGGAGCAGACTTCATCCTGAATACAGCATATTAACATCTGGAAACAACAAACACTCCTGCCAGGCTGCTGTTAACTGATTCCCCTCAGCATTTAATACAGTGCAATTACACTGTAGCAAACAAATTACTGACCATTTAACATAATGACTTGATACTGTGTATGGTAATTGTTTTACCCACCAGAGCTATGGTGCTAATGTCACTATAGAAATGGCTATAGAAGACTAAACCTGAGAAACTTTCCTGGTAATAAAATATTGCTAAACAGTTATCATAGACACAGATGACTCTAGCTCAATTGTAGATGTAAGTACTTTAACCTTGAGGCATTAAACATATGGACATACTCTACAGATCTTTGGTGATGCTCTCATGTTCCTAAAATACACAATATTGAAGAAACAAGCCAGCACTGCACTGTATGAGGCATCTAATCTCCTTCAGAGTGAACAGAAAGGTGTTATCAACCTTTAACAGTGTTTTTTATTGACAGTGTGTTATCTTGTTCTTCAAATATCAATCGAAGGGACAGAAATTGCCTCTCTGGAATTACCAGCATGTGCCCCAAAATCACTGGAAGAAGAAAAGAGGAAGTCTTAGAGGGCTTAACTCTCAGTAGGTCCTAAGAAAAGATCAAAAAGCAAAAAAACTGATGACAAGTTACTCAACTTTATTGCAATTTTGGCAGTCTACCGTTAGACAAATTGAAGGGAAAAATCCTCTGTGACCAAACTTAGATGGGTTTCTAACATTGGACAGTAGTGAGATATATACATATACTGTATTTGACAAAAATACAAAAAATTCTAATGGGAGCTGTCGAGAGAAATGTAAAGTATATTCTGTGAGCTGCCACATTTACAATAAACACTGCTGTAATAAAGTGAAATGAATTGAGATAACGTTAAACTATAACAGGCCACTGTGTATTTGCATTATAGTGCCTGATTTGAGTCTGAAAAGCAGTACAGATGGTACTATTTACCATCTTTATGAATAACTTTTATTTTTGAGTGCAACTATTAACATGGTAACAACATGGTATTCAACATGATATGGTATTTTAACATGATATTTTTAAATATAACTGCATTTACTGTACAAAATGTACTGTATTACCTTGTAGTTGTTCCGGAATATAAAATAACCAATTTTATAATATGATAATTAGTGATAATTTGTAGATTTAAATAAGTAATGCTGTTAAAGCAGAAGCAGAAATATGCACTGATTGCATTCTGCATTCATTTTATAGGGCAAGGCAGGGACATAAGGCTCACAATAGGTTCATAAAAATGAAGAAAAAACATATTACTAGATAGTTTTTCATATGAATGGAAACAGCTTTTGTAACAAAAAGAAAATATCTCCTAATCATAACAAAAGACCTTGTTACTCTGCAAAACCTGGTGATTTTTCTTTGTCAAGCCAAATCCAATATGCTTCCATACTTCAGCCCTGTTGTGTGTGTGTGTGTGTGTGTGTGTGTGCATGTGTGTGTGTTTTCATATTAAACCAAAGCTACTGTAAAGCACAAAAATGATGGCTAACCAAAGAAATACAGATGATTCACTGTAGCCTACAGCATTTCAATTTGTGTGTACTGAGCAGGTATTCAGTCTTTTAGTTATGAAGCCTGATGTGTTTCAGTTAAAAGACAGAGAAAGATGATGTTCTTGTGCATGTGTGTGCATGTGTGTGCCCACTGTGTGTATATGAATGTGCCAGAAAGACTTTCCTTCCTTTGGGAACGTTTAGGAAAATGTTTTCAACTTAGGGAGAAAATCAATTTGTGATAAAGCAGCTAAAGTCACATCCTGTTGCTCCCCCACTACAATAGATGAGGAAAACCTGGCAGATGAGTTAATAACAGTCCACTCTATGCTGCACAGTTGTTTCTGCAGAGACTCAAGTGACCTCTGCCTGCAAGCTAGCTGCCACTAATGAGTGAACACTAGCCTTGTTTCAGGTGCTAGTAAACAGCTAGTGTGGCAAAGGCGAGTGACAAAAGAGATTTCTCACTGGCTCAACAGTGAGAAATCTCTGAATTTGAATTTCTAAACTGAATTTTCAAATCTATGATTACATTTTTTATCTTACATCTATTACTCCTCTAAAAATGTCAATAGAACTGATGTTTTTACTTACCAAAATCCACCCTGTCTGTTTCTCAAGTACTTCACCTCTAACATTCCCTGTTGTTTATATTGTCTCATATTCAAAGCTATACTAATCACTTCAGCCTTGATTTGTATGGCTCTCAGCTCCAGTTGAAAGTGTGCAGAAGTGTTGTGATTGCATTATCTTTGCAAACTGTGGCTCCGCATTTCAGTACAGAGGCGCTTTTGCAGTGGCAGCAAGATAAAATCTCTGCTCCGAGGATAATGAGATGGATCACATGCATGGCAGCACTTGCTAAGTTACATGGTTTTAACTATCTATCAACAGGCTCATTTTCAAGCCACTTCAACCTCCCGTAGCCTAGCTAAGCTGTCTCCACTTTGACTGGCTGCCTTGTTAAAACGTGGATGTTGCTGCTCTTCCAGAGAAGTGACCAGACTTTCCCCACAAAAAATAAATTTGCATTCTGAGGGCACTATCAGCAGTCACTAAATCACTTGTGGTTTCATAATAACAGTACCTTCCTAATGGCAATAAGCCACATTTATTTCACTCATTAGTGCCAAAAATAGACAAGGTTTAATATAACTGTTCCTTCTAAAGCTGTGGAAGGCAGGTTATTCTCACTGATCTCCATGTGCCAGCTGGGGCTGATTCACATTCAAAAGTGTAAAGAGAAACTGCCTAATTTGCTAATGGTTCAATATTAGTTCTGATATATCCTGGTTCAGTGTGACAACCCTTTCATGCCAAAACTGTTCATTTTTTTGTATTGTAAAGATATATTTACCATCCAGCAGCAGAATTGGCTGCTGGATGGAGAACGAATAGAACAGCTTTTTTGGTAGCATTCACAAGCCACAGTTTGGCTTCACAAATTTGAAGAAAACGTTCCAGACCTGTCCTGTCTGATGAAATGCCTGATATATAATTGACATCCTTCCTAATTCATCAATTCTAATCCTAACAAGGGTTTTCTAGAAGACACCTGGTAAGAAATCTCTCCACTGGCGTTAGGGCGCCATAGGAATATTTACAGATCTGTTAAAATCAACTACACCCACAAACTTCACTTCTAGATTCTAGAGAGCCAAGAGTGGATGCAAGTGTCTACAAGGTCGAAAAATGATGTGAAAAAGAATCTCTACTATGTTGTCAAAGTATAACCTACATCAGCAATTTTACAAGTAATAATGGAAAAAAAAAAATCTCCTCCTGTCAGGTACTGAGGACACCCAAAGGTGACACAGCAGCTCTGCCACTATGAGACTATCAATCTTTTGGTTAGGATGCTTGATGATCCAGCATGAAGTTGCACAACAAGTAAATGACTTGTTTGTGTAATTATATGGTCTATTATCTGCTGTACATATTGTCACTAAAGTCAAATCTTTTTTGAAGAAATGTTTCCAGAACAATGTGTCCCATATGTGTTTTTTTATATACAATATTCCGTAAGAGTTTGTTTACTTCACATTTTTGCCATTTCTGTGCTTTTGGCTGCAAGTAATTCAATACATATATGCAAACAGACATAAACCAACAAACAGATCATAATTGGGTGATGGCAATGGATGAAATGGATTTACAATAAAGGATATGTTTTCCTTGGACTATGTAAATTAATGCAAAGCAAATGTACAAAAAACTATATTTTGAAATGCTGACTGCATCGTGCTCAGGCTATTCCAGACTATTTGCCTGAGGCGGGTGATTTCATTTCTTTATTTCAAAGGAATACATAATTAAAAGTGTTTACAGAGAGACACATGCTTTCTGTTGGTGCCTATTAACTTCTATTTATATTTCTTGATTTATTTACCATCAGCTTGTTTTCATACATTTATCCAAACTGAGTGACACAAAAGGCAACTCATGGTTTGCAAAAAACATTCAAATAAGCTGTCAGTTTGAAATATGAGCCGAACAGCGAACAGTCACCATGAGGCCCCAAAATTTTGTAGGGATTATGTAGAAGGTGGCACAGTGATGACTCACCATACACCTGATGTTAGTATCCATTTTATATTCAAGTTTGTTTATATGACAGAGCTGGATTACACTCAGGTTTTTTATGGAGATTGATAAATGATAATACCTCAACAGGGTGAAAATGGACATTACCTAGGCATAATAAATGCAACAGACCACACCTCCTATGTCCTACATCACACATGTAACACATCACATGTTTACTGTGCTTGCCGTCTCTCTGCTGACATACTAGAATTACTAGGTAGCAGCTCACTACTTTTCTGGCTGTCATTGTTGGCAAAATGGTTGGAAAATGTGGTTAACTTATTCTCTACTGCTGTGAAATACATTTATATGACACAATCTATGTCATCAGATGCTACTCTGGGATGTTATTTCATTTAGATTTTCCTTGGTCAGTCAAAGACATTTTCAAATTAAAAGTTTGTTAATTGCTCATAAAATAAAAACGTGAATGTTTCTTGTGCTACAGTGAATGTTCTCCACTTTTTTTGTCAGTAGTTCAAATATAATTTCAGTCTCTCACCAACATCATGCAAAGAGTTATGAAGCTGAGCCTTAAATTGCATCTGAGGTACGCAGTAAAAGAGTAATCACTGCAACTGGATTGGAAATATTCTGTCTTGGATATAATAAATATCACTGAGTAGCATCATATAATACTCCTAAAACCACAAGTGTATCATCAGTGCACGTCCAATAACTAGAGTTTGCAGAAGAGTTGATTTGTTGCTCCTCCAACAGATCAAAGAAAAAGTTAGCAGACTTGGCCTTGATGATTTTCAGATGCCCTGGTTTAAACTTTTTATTCTTTCTCCCTGCTTACATCATAAGCAGTGGCATTTTGGTCTAACATTTCTCTAAAAGTACTCTTAATTATATCAGTTTTCATATTATTAGTTTTTCATGTCAATATCTCTGTACATCTTTTTTCTTTTCATACTGTATTAACAAAGTAACAAAGCAGCTTTGGTCAGCTGTTGCACAGTTCAGACACGTTATCGTACAACTTCGCATTTTGGTGTATATTGTGTATATACAACTACTGTATTTATCTTTTCTGCCTACACTTTTAAATTCTATATGGTTCTGCACTCCCATTTTGTTTAAAGAGTTGGCATAATTGAAAAAAAAAAAGACCCTTGAGATGGATTAGGGTGTTGGCAGAGGTCTTCCTATGCTGTTAAACTACAGATTACCATGGTATTAGTTATTAAAAATTTAAGAGTGAGTGGTGTTGAAACTGTTCTCGCTGTAACATTGCAATAAATCATGCAATCTGCTATACAAGGACTAACTCACCCCCTATACGGTGATACTGTGAGAGGCCCTCTGCAGGCTGCAGCCAAATATGAGCAAACCAGGACATTCGAAGTGCTATTGCAGTTTGCTTTGCATCTAAAAAGTCTTTGTATATTCTTGCGTAAGAGAGAAATGTACATCAGGAATGGCCAAAATTAATTTTTGGGGATGGTATTCTCTCCATTAACAACATCAAAAATTGTTTTGTTACTCACTTAAATGAAAACGGCTGTGCTAATGCTAAGCTAGCTGCCTCAAGCTATGTTTGAAAATACGACATTATACTAGTGGTACTTTGTTAGGAAGCACAGCAGTACCATTCTGAAGTATCCAAAGTTTCCTTTCCTATTCAGAATCAGATTATAGTTCATAACATCTCTATATACTCCCATGTTCAGCTGCAGCCATTATACACTGTAAAGAGCGACTGGAGCATTACTCATTAGGTCCTACTGTGATTGGCTGGGGGTGAATATGAGTCAGCCCCTGCAGCCAGAGTGCTCAAAAATACTGACCATTTTATACTAGTAACCAAGAGAAAAGAGTGAATCTGGGGTGTTCATAGAGATGGAGAAAGAGTGAATAAAATGCCCCAGATATGTTTAAAATTCACTCAGAATTTATAAAAATGGGTCTTAATACAAGAACTTTAATCCACTGCATTTACATATTTCACACTCTCTTCTTGGTTGTGTGTAGTGATAATTTATCATGTCAGTGTACATTTCAGATGTGATCATGAAAATTACAATATCCTTTTATGCGGTAACATTATTGTGTCCACATAAAAATGGACATGTGCCATCTATTTCCTACAGCTGCATGGCATCAAAACAAAGTCAATCCTCCTTTGATGTATCATTTTATAACAATATGATAATCAAAGAAGGAAAAGGTTTGTGTGCTCCTTTAATCAGTGTAGAACAAAAAAAAAGTCATGATTGATGTTTCAGAGCAGACTGTCTGCTGATTCATTCACGTAATATGGAAGAGAGACAATGTCTGCACTCCATAAATACACTTAAATGCCTTTAACAGCATGACAGCAAACAGAAAGTAATTTCACTGCTTGTGTTCCTGCAAATTTCAATGTAATATTCTGCACTGCCATCAATACTAACAATTATAAAGGCCATCAGATGTGCATCCAAATTAAATCAATAGCTCTTATGTTAAGCTTTCAGGAAATGCACTACAGGCAGGAGATATTTTATTCTGTCATTTGAGTGGGATTATCTGAAGTTAGTGGTCAGAAACTCAGCACATGAAAAAGTTTGAGCTCTGCCAGTCGAAACTTTTAAACTCAAAAACACAATTACATCCAATTCCATCCATTACAAATCAACCTCTGCTGGACAACATACATTTGTCAAAATACATTATAACAGAATGTATTTAATTAATTTAGAATATAACCACTCACTTTCAAATTGGAACATGTTTGTAATTCAAGTTCAAACATTGTGCATTTCAATGTATTGTGAAATAAAATAAGTTATAGTAGCCTACTATACAAACAGAAATGTAACTATGTGTTGCAGTCTGCACAGTTAAAATGCTGACCAAGATGGAGAAAAAAAGAGCCAAGTGCTGCAAGGAAAGGATTATATCTGCAGATCTTTAATTTCAGTCTTGGGCTTCAAAGGGCTGGAGAGAGAAAATGAGTGAAATGGTGAGTGACCAGTGGGCTATCAGTAAATGGGTGGGCAGTGACACAGGGCTCATCACAGGGACCATTCTGAAGGTGCACACAATTATTCTGTCATTCTGAATAAATTGTAGCTGTGGGCAACAGACAGTTCCATTATATATTTCATTATAACTGAAACATACATAGGTCATGGGCCTCGCAGGTCTATCATTTCTCATCTGTGGCAAAACGTCAGAAAAACTGAAAGATATAACATATTCAGGTATAACTTTTGTTGTCTTGTAAAAGATGAGAAAAACACATTTAGTTTGATAGAGAGACAGAAGGCTGTTTGCATTGGCGTACTCCGGTGCATCCTGTTAAATTTCATATTATCACAGCGGGGGCACAGAACCAGCTCGAGCTAAATCCTCTTTAATGCTTATGTGAGAGAAACATCTGGTTTTCAATTAGATATTTAGCAAGCCTGACACCAGGGGGTTACCTCAAAGTAGCAGTAGTGTCACTGGGTGTGATATAATGATGTGGCTAATGTGCCTATTGAACAACACGTGGCTCAAGAGCTCAGTCTGATGCAGTATCTTAAGATAGCTGTGCGCAGTCTGCTTCTTCTGATAAGGTGCAATCTGATTTAAAGCCATTAAGCATGCTGCAGGAATATAAGTCACCTAATGGAAAATAAAATCACTGATTAATAAATCTATACCCTCAATCAGAAAAACATGATCCTTTCATGTCAGTCTCATACTCATTTTTGAAACCCCAACAGTCCACCATCCTATCTCTGATGTATTTTTGCCCGCATGAGTTTGAATAATACCCTCTGAGCATGCCAGGGGGTTATCAGCTGTCACCTTCTGGTAACAGCCTGTCTTATAAAGTTGTTGTGGAAAACCCTGTTTTTTAGCCAAGGTAGCAACATTTGAGAATATGGAGATAGCTGAAATAAATAAAAAAAAGAAGGATCTGCTAGAGCTGATAAGACTTCAGGATGGTGAAACTGATTACAGCATGTTTCCCTCAGCATGTGAAGTTTGCTGATCCAACCAAAATCTACCAAACAATACAGCAGAAAGGGACGGATTTTGACTTGTAACATCCTGTACCTGTGATAGTTAAATAGCTTTGGTCATGGGCAACTTTGGAGACATGATGGGAGCTGAGAACCAGCTGACAAAACTCAAGTTATCACAGTGAGTGCTTCAATCTAAATATTTATTTTGCTGTAAGAAATAATAGTTACACTTACAGCCCAAGTTCTATGATAACAGATAGAGCCTACTGAAGGGTTCTGCCAGTTTGGAGCAGGGCCTAAAGAATGTTGGGGTTTTCCCTGAATGATCCAACATTCTATGTGTCTGACATGTATGGAGAGAAGAGAGGCATGCTCCCATGCTGCTCCCCCTGGCCTCCAGACTCGTGGGAAGAGGATACAAGCTGGTGACGATCAGGATGCCAAGCCTCTGAAATCCTGAGCGTGACGAGATCTGACGGCTGATCCTAATTTACTGCTTCAAGCTTCCGCATCGCTGGACAGAATCTCTACTAAACTCATATTTAACAAAGCTCACAGAGTCACATTTAGGAGAAATAATCCAGATCAGATTCTCTTAAAAAGTGGCAGTATAGTTATAGTATTTTGGTCCACTCCTCCCCCTCTGAAGCCCAGACAGCTCCACCTGTCTCACTGATCCACTCATGACTGGTGGCTTCCTACCAGGACCGTCACCCATCAGCCAAGAGATAACAAGCGTGTTGATTATCTTGGCAAAAATATGTATGTGTATTTCAAAGTACACAAATGCAGACATGAGTGACAACAACCTAGAGAGCTCAATTAGAGTGTACGAGACCTGTTAAGTAGGACGGACACCGCTGGTGAGTCAAGTCCATGTTTTTGGGTCTGTATGATCGATACAAGCATCCTGCACCACTTCAGCAGTAATAATAAAGTTGCAATAATTTGCAAGGCATGGTGCTGTTTTTCCCATTTGTTAACTGAATGGCTGCTACTGGAATCCTAAAAAGCAACTGGGTCTTTTTGCTGTTCATAAATGTATGAACTGCATCTCCTGATGGAACATGAATACTGTCCTAACTCTCAGAAAAAACAGCATTTGTCATTCTATTAAAATATAATAGTATGCACTGGATACGATCTGATATACTTACTAAATAAAAGGGATCCTCAAAAAGTACATTTTACTTTCGAAAACATTTAAGCACAGAAATCTCTCTGCCTTTGAAGCTGACCAAACTAATGAGCTTGAAATCACTGTTCTGCTCTGCAGTCTGTATACATAGTGATATTAGTTATGTAACTGAAAGATGTTGCATGCAAATGATCACTAAGCAGACCCTCTTTACTATATATATATATATATATATATATACAGTATATCCTGCTGTAATGGCAAGTGGCAAAAAAAGTTCCAGTCCCTAGTTCCACACTGCTGCCAGACGCTGATGGTCTAAGGCTCTTTTTTGATGATAAGCCAACCTTACAATATTTTTACTGTCCTCGTGGGATTAGGAAGAAGCTATGACACTGACTTGAAAACACAATCTCAAACATCATTTCACTGCTGCTGGAACAGTGTCGTCTTTGGAAATCAGAGTCACGTCTGAAAACAACATTTGCATAATGACCTTTTCAAGCAGAGACCACTGCAAAAGGACACGTGTGATATTAAATATTAACGATGTCCTGTGACTTTTTGGATAACTTTGGTGAATTAATGTTTCATACTATTTGTTATAATACTAAATCCTATTTAATGTTCAACTTGAGAACTTGAGAGCTCTGTAGACTTTCTCTGTGACATTCATATAAAAACCAGTTATATTGTAAAAAATTCAAAACATACAAGCCACCTTAAAGTTACAAATACACTAAAGAGTGTATCAAACATCAAGAGAACTGTAATGTCTGAGATTCAGATAAGGACGTCTGCTTTGCATCAGAATGTTTTCTGTATAATTGTCAATATTTTATGAATTAATGCTAAAGGTGAGCTAGATTTGGACTGGACACTCACATACAGCACCTCTGTTGGTAGTCCAGCTTCTCTACCCTGGTTTATCAAAGTATGCTCTGTAGGTTAGTGCTTTATGTCACATGGGCCGGAAACAGAGCATTCTACTGGACTGACAAATTCAATCCATAACTCAGCTAATGTTAGCAGGAGGCTGCCCAGGCATCCCTAGTTCAGTCTGTCTAGGAAAGGCATAGAAAGCACAAAGAGCAGTAAGGAGAGGTCTATGGTATGAGATTGAGTGTTGCTAGGCTGCCTTGGGGCTCAAAAGACATTCGGTAGAGTGCATGCAAAAATATAATCCAAAAAATTAAAGAATTAATCTGAAGCAACATATTTCAAATTTAAGAAGTGGACTCACCAAACAACTAATTTATGCAGCTAATGTTTAATTCCCTTTTCACTTAATCCGTGGATTAAGAAATGTCCATAAAATAGCAAGAAATAGCCATCACTAGTTCCTTTTTGTTTAAGCTACACAATTAAAAAGTGACAGCAAACTAAGATAATGGTTTCAGCACAATAAATGTTACTGTGAGACCTCCCCTGACATCTTTAAATATGTGAACGGAAATATGAGCAAATCAATCATTGTGAAAGATGCTGTGTTCCTCTGTTACATATAGCTTTGTGCTCACTGCTTTAATGGATGCAAACTGTGTGCATGTTTGTGATGCTGTTTGAAGGAGAGAGAACCTGAGGAATTGAAGAGGGTGATGAGCTGCTGTCTGAGTTAAAGCCAGCTTTGAGATACATAGGCCACAGTATCTGTTTGGCCGCCAGAGCACAGGGCTGTGCTTGTGGTGAGATAACATGAGGCCGACGCATAAAACAGGCTTAGTCTCCTAGAAAAGTTCTTTAATCAGCCTGATGTGCTTAGTGAGCAAAGACTTTGGGAATTGAAGTGAAGAAACTCAGGTCAGATAATGAGACTTACATCTGTAACACAGAGAATGTGATTTCCTTGAATCCAGCAGAGGAAGAAGAAAAGCTCATTATCCTTATCGGAGGAGCAAGATATCGATATTATGCATATTTTGTGAGTCTCTTGTTGAAAATTAGCTAAATCCTTCTTTTTTTCCAGTTTGCATTTTATGTGTCCATTTTCATATTTCATGCTTTCAAATGTATGACGCCACTGTTTCAATTTGTCTCCTGACTTTATCAATGTACTTTATTTTGCACCCTTCTCATTTATTTCTGAGAAAGCTGACAGTTAATTGGACAGATGGATGATAATGATAATGTCGCAAACTCTCCCTGGAGACCGTCCTCGCCCTCTGGTAGGGAACAGCCCAGTTTTTTATGTCCTTTCAGGCAACAGACAAAATAAAATGTGATGGGTGTGGGGAGCGATAGGAAAACAGTTTATCAAACCACGAAGCAAGAGACATTGCAACATTCAGTAATTATGGTTGGCATTGATTAGCACTTAGACTAATCATTGCAACAGTCAAGTGCAATTTTCACATTTTTACTGAAACCTCTTATCTGAGAGATTCTTTTCCATGAAATGAGCTCAGTCACAGACATCTACATATATTTATTCATGTAATCAAATGAAAGACAGTCACACTTTCTTGATGTGTGCGAGGCTCCACATTCTTGAATGAGAAATTGTTTTTTCATGGAGGTCAGTGTGTTGTTCCAGCTACAGCTCAGAATGCCTGCAGCTGATGCAGTATCTTGCTCAAGTGCACTACAGTAGCCTGCTTTGCTTGCTATCATAAGGGTGTGAACCTATTTTAAGGACAGTCTCCCAGCTTATGTCAGTTTGCTGAGAGGCAATGTCATGGTCATTGGAATCACATCATCAGTGCCTGCTGTAAACAAAATGCAAATACATCTTATGTGGATGCAATCAGAAAATGAGACTCCTACTGATGAAAGAAGGGAAGGCAGAACAGAGGGTCAATCAGCAACATAATAATACTTCCACTATGATTTGAGCCTCGTTGTTTTATGTTGAAGATAATCAACATAGAGCGTTTTTTTGGTTTTCTTATCTTCGGCAGGTTTTGTATATACGTTCTGGATTATTGGCTCTTATATACATTTTAGGGGTTGGCATATGATTAACATATTACAAATGGACAGTTCCAAAATTTGTGGTAAAAGTCCCCTGTGGTTTAATACACCACAGCTTAATTATTTATTTCAGTTTTTCTTTCACTAAAGTACCTTGATGGGAGAGAATGAATTCATTATATACCACCACTGTGCTGCCTGCCACTTTGATTTTGGAAGATTCAAGCCAGACAGGTTGAAAAGTGCAGATGTAGGTTGTGCCGCATTTGACTACTAAATGAATGCATTACATCCCACAAGCTGACGCTGTGATCACAGTGTTGATCCAGCAGTGCAGGTACCCAAACGCAAACTGCACAGCTTAAAAGAAATACTCTGTATAAGACCTGATTTCTGCCAAAATTTGCTTCATTTTTTAAGTTTTAGAAATTCTAATCACTGTGTCAGTGATGTTCCAGCTCTGCAAGAGAATCAAATAATCTTTAGCATGCTGCTCGGAGAAAATCAAATTCTCTACTGTGTGAAATGTCATTTTTCATCTGTTCCTGCTTTTATTAACTCATGAAAGAAATTATAATGAAACACTCAAAAAAGCCAGAAAACAAAGTGCTCAGTGTCAGCTTTAGCTGGAAGTTTGGTTTGTCAGTAAAAAATAGTTTTATTTTCAAAACAGTCAACACCTAAGGCTCCACGCAATGCAAATGCAGCTTAAAATCAATGATGCATGTGTAATGGATTTCCAACATTTGAAATGACTGACTGGGCAATGAGCACTATGTGCATCTGGTGTGAACAAGGCAGTGCATTACAGTCCATTTTAGGCACACAGGTCGTTCATTTTATTTATGCCAAAAAATAAAGAATAATAAAAGAATTAGAAATCAGGCAGAATTACAAAGGAGGTTAAATGGAATATGTTTTGTTGAAATAGTTGTAGTGAAATTGTTAGAAAAGACTGGTTACATCCCAACGCATCCATGCCCTATTAGCATTATATAAGAGATGTCAAGGCTGGTTTAGCTAACACTCCCCATGATGCTATGAGTTACTCATGCATGTTTTACATCCTGTTATGCTGCTGTGAGACTGACTAAAGAACCCCAGTTGGCTGAGAAGTGAGCAGGCCAATGCCTTTGCTCTAAATGGTATATTTGTATACAGTGATGTACACGTTGAATTGCTTGTGCGTGTGTCAGTGGGTGCAAAGAGACCTTCAGTATCTTTTACATTAAGTACTTAGCGACAGAAAGAAAAACAGAAAAATAGAAATAAGGTGGTATTTTTCATCCAATGTTCTTCATAAAAGTAGTGTCAGTTGCAGTGCTGTCTTGGAATGATACTGATACTGAAAGAGTGAGATTAAGGTTACAGGACTACAGTATATCATGTGTAAAATGTATAATTTGTCACTGGTAATACAAGGCTGTCATTATATTAGACAGATCACAATGTGTATACAGTATGTGTATGTAATTGCATGTGTACGTGCTTCTCAGTGGTATATCTGTCGAAAAGAAAACATCAGCATGTTGCTGTGATCACTATTTAAATCAGTTGTGTATGAAAGCAATGTCAGCCTGCCTTCACTAATGCTTCTCAGGCTCCTCCAAGCTATTCATCCTACTTACTGTTGTTAGATGCCATATTATAACCAGCAGGCCTGGTCACTGTAGATCTTTGTTCTCTGCTTCAGATTTGAACTATTTTCTGATCATGCTATTTTGGTGCAGTCTACTGTATGCAACGTATTTCAGTACAATAATTATTGTCATTACAGTTTTGATGGTTGTTTTTGGTTAATTGTGTGTGTAAGACTGAATAAAATCCAAATTAAAATGATTCACAAATGCAGGTAATCTGGTGTCAGGCAGTGCACCTTCTTTAAATTGAAATATATAATTCACGGGACAACTCAAATTCACAAAATACTTCGATCTCTATCACTTTTACATCAGCTAGTTGCCATGGTAATTTGAGACATGATGGATGACTTATTACAACTTGATTACAAAGTCTAGCCTGAACAATGTTCAAAGTTCTATAATTAAAACTTCCTTTTCTGCATTATAAATAACCCAAATGAGGAACTCTGCTATTCCAAAGTAAGTGTGATCTGTTTTTGTCAACAGATTAAATCTGAACTAATCAGGTTATTACAATTCTGCAACATATAATCCTTCACCCCCGACTCTACATGTTTGGGTTTGAATTTGAATGTGCTTCAATCCCCTGCTGCTGAATAGCTTAACACACGGCTCTGTCGCAGCTGTCTGGAAAAAAAAGGACTTTCCTGATGTGAGGCTTTAAATTGAACATTATTCCATGCTGCAATAAAGGAAATATTTCCTTTGTTGGCATCAGCTCAGGGTGAGGAAGAAGATAGCACCTAATGTCATGTGTGTGTCCACCTCCTTGCCCCCACAGAGAGCTAAGTAATTTTATGCTCTAATTCTTCTCTTTAAATTAGGCAAGAGGCATAAAATATGAAAAAGGCTGAGATATTTTCAGAGGTCATATGATTTATGACATAAATACTTCACAACCACTTAAAATGAAACACTTTATTATATCATGTGAGAAAATAATGTTCAGCTGTAACTTGATTAAACACAAGAGTTGTCTCTAATGTGTTCTTGATCCTTTCTTTACCCATGAAATAAGATGTGATGCAGCCATAGAATAATCTGCCAACTGGTTTTGCATTAATCTGGGTGTAATGCAACATGCAACCACCTGCTGTGACCATTGCTGGCAAAGCCCAATCAAACAAACCAAAATAAAAAAAACATTAAAAAAAAAAAAAAAAAAAAAAATTAAGGGTTCATTTTCTTAGGCATGACAACTAAGATGACAACACCTTTGCTAAAACTGGCTCTAAATACTAATTTTCAGTACTGCTGTAGAACTGTTTTAAGACAAGTTGGGCCACATATAAAAATGTGTAAAATTATAACTTGTGATTACCTTCCTTTTGGTGATGTTCACCTTCCATTGACCTTGTTATCTGCATGTTTTTGTAATCTAAAAGCATAACATAAGGCGCCTTCTCTCTTTGGTGTGTTTTTCATTGGTTTCTGTTTTGACATGAAATACTTTGAGATTGGGATGTCACACATCGTTATTCTGTATTATAAGCAGTGCTTTGTTGGGAATAAATTAATTGCTGTCAAATCTACAACACCTCCCCCTTACCTACCGACATTTATGAGGTGTTATTTCTCCAATGTATTAGTAAATTGCATGCATGCAATTCATTTTCCCCAAAGCATCTTGTCGTTTTTCTCATCTGAATGAAGTGACTGGGGAAAGGAACTATATGGGAGATATATTAGTGTCCAGAAGCATAGCACCGAGAGGGTAGAGCCTGTCTCTGTGATTTATTCCAAATCCAAAAGCCCTGCAGGAGTGTGTTGTCAATCCCATTGGCATCACCTTAGGGTCACATCAAGCACTGAGTTGGAAAAAACAGAGGCAGTTGTTTACAAATTCAGCTGCCTATTTCGTTGTTTGTAGGAGATGGAAATTAAAAGTAAATTGGGGCTGTTGCTGTGGTATTAAACATGAAGAAGAGGTGACTTGTTTCTGAAATTTGACTGCCATTTTCTGGGTCCAGGTACTGCACTGACATTATTCAATTATGCTGCACTTTTCTGTTTAAAATACATTTTGGAGAGTTTCACAAGCAGGCTTTAAAGTGATTTACTCAGGAGTACTTTCTAGCAATGTATGTGGACCAATTTAAAGGTGGACACTGGCTGTGATTTGAGGGTGAGAAATTTACCAGATGTCACTTGGGAACACACCAATCAGAAACTAACAGTGCAAAGACAGGATATTCAGCTCAGAGTCACAGTATCATCCTGAATCATGCTGCTGGCTTGCTTGAGTCATCGCATTTCTGCTGGAAGGCTTTCCAAAGGCCACTACATTTAAGGACCATTACAAACAATACTTAACATTGTCCTACTACTGCTTTAAGTCAGTTCTGACAAATTTCAGCTAATTCAGTTTTAGGTGGAAAATGTTAAAAAAACATATTTTTTGTATGAATCACTGATTTGAATGATACCACAAACTGAACCTATGATGATATATACTGTATATAGTCAGTGAGATACGTTTTCAACGTTTAAGGCTGTTTTTTAAAGCTGTTTTTTTTTTCTTAACAGTATGTATGAGATCATATTAATTTCCCACTTGCTTGAAGTTGTTCATTTTTCCATCTCAGTGTGATGGAAGTGTGGATATTACCCTCCCATTCGTTTCCATATTGTAGTCTCAGTGGGAAGCATTCATCCCAGTAAGGTTTATTCATGAGGACAGGCAAGTACCCTGTGCATTATAAATAGAACAGAGCTCTCAGCTGCGCTCAGGATCTAGCTGCATCTGGCCGGTCACTACAGGTTTGGGCTCAGAAATGCAGCAATACTCTGAACATGGAAACAGAGCTTAATAAAAGTGAAAGGGTAAGTTTTATTTTGGACTCAATCATATGTAATAACTCTTGATTTCACAATTAGCTTGTTATCCCTTCAGTCCCACAGTTGAGTCAATATCAGAAAAGATGTGAGATTCACAACCCTGAAATCATGTTTGCTTTGCTCACACTTAAAGGCAGATATAGTACTGACTCACAATTTATGTTTGAACTTCCTTGATTGACAATATTTCCTAATGTTGGTCAAAATGATGAGGCAGACAGCATTAAAAATTTAAAGTGTCCTGAATGCTTATGGGAGTGTACCCTGTAACACTGCAACATCACAGCCTTGAGTGTAAGTGGCTGCCTTTGATGCACAATGCCTGCATCTAATTTTCAGCTGCTGCTGAAAAAATAATAAAGATTAAACTCAAAGTAAGGTGTACTGCCATTTATGAGGGCACCTTTGATTATTGAAATTCCACCTAGTTTCCCTATAAATAGCAAAAGCTGCTTTTAATCTTCAAACATATTTTATTCAAAATGGTCATGTTGTCAGGACCCTCCTTCTCTATGAGACTTCTGAAAGACCCAATTCTGTGATTTAAATTTTGATACAGAGTCAAACTGATTGCACGATGAGAACCAAAGGTGATTATCCTGATGGACTCGAGAGCAAAATGCAGCCTATTATATATGGGGAGGAAAGGTTGATTAAAATGAATTCTGAGTTCTTCTTTCTATCCTCTCTTTGCCTAACTGGGCATTGCCCCAAGGCCTTCTGAGACTTCTGAGAGAAGGAAAGATACACTATATTTCTATATTAATCAGTAAATTACACCATAATTGAAATGTACAACCTGACCAATCATATAATGATTTCAATGTTGTTGAAGACAATGTTTAATGAAATAATTTTTTGAAAGTTTATTCTCACTTAAAATGTAGAAATAGTATTTTTTCTGGGACTGGATGCCAACTAATGTTTTCATGCGACTAAAATAAAATACATCACTTGGCTTAGAGGAAAATCTTATAAGCCTGTGATAACAATGCACCTGTTGTTTGTACAATGTTTAAGAACATGTTGCCCAAGTTATAGATCCTTGGGCATTTGAAGCATTGCTGCACAAATGACAGATGTCTGTGTGTGCAAACAACTCGTGAATAGTAAACAAGCAAATCCTACTTCAGTGCATTTCATACTGTATTACTTGGAGTAGAATAGCATAGAATGTCATTTATTTTCATTTTATATTTGTGCTTATAAAAGGACTTTTTGGGATATATACATATATATATATAAATATGTATATATATGTATGTATATATATTAAAAAAATTCCCTTCTCACCCCTATGGGTGGTGTGTGTGTGTCTTCCTCAATCTCGGGTCCTCTACCAGAGGCCTGGGAGTTTGAGGGTTCTTCGCAGTATCTTAGCTGTTCCTAGCACTGAGCTCTTCTGGACTGAGATCTCTGATGTTGTTCCTGGGATCTGTTGGAGCCACTCTCCCGGTTTGGGGGTCACAGCCCTGAGACTGCCAATTACCTTCCACATCTTTTCTAGCTCTTCTTTCAGCCCTTGGTATTTCTCAAGCTTCTCATATTCCTTTTTCTGATGTTGCTATCTCTTGGGATTGCTGCATCTACCACTACGGCTTTCTCCTGCTGTTTGTCCACCACTACTATGTCTGGTTGGTTAGCCATCACCAGTTTATCAGTCTGTATCTGGAAGTCCAACAGGATCTTAGCTCGGTCATTCTCCCTCACCTTTGGAGGTGTGTCCCATTTTGACCTTGGGACCTCCAGCCCATACTCGGCACAGATGTTCCTGTACACTGTGCCGGCCATTTAGTTATGGCGTTCCAAGTATGCCGAGCCTGCTAGCATCCTACAACCTGCTGTTATGTGCTGGATTGTCTCAGGGGCGTCTTTGCACAGCCTGCACCTGGGGTCCTGCCTGGTGTGGTAGACCACAGCCTCTATCGATCTTGTGCTCAGGGCCTGTTCTTCTCCTGCTACAATTAGTGCCTCTGTGCTGTCTTTCAGTCCAGCCTTTTCCAGCTACTGGTAGGACTTTTTGATATCAGCCACTTCTTCTATCTGTCGGTGGTACATGCCGTGCAGGGGTTTGTCCTGCCATGATGGTTCTTGCTCTTCTTCCTCTGCATCGGGCTTCTGTTGCCTGAGATATTCACTAAGTATTCCATCGCTTGGGGCCATCTTCCTGATGTACCCATGGATCTTTGCTGTTTCATCTTGGATGGTGGCTCTGACGCTCACCAGTCCTCGGCCTCCTTCCTTCCTCTTAGTGTACAGTTTCAGGATGCTGGATTTGGAGTGAAACCCTCCATGCATTGTGGGGAGCTTCCTTGTCTTGACATCAGTGGCTTCTATCTCCTCTTTTGGCCAGCTTATTATGCCAGCGGGGTATCTGATGACCGGCAGGGCGTAAGTGTTGATGGCTTGGACCTTGTTCTTCCCATTTAGCTGACTTCTCAGGACTTGCCTTAGTCTCTGTAGGTATTTGGCTGTGGCGGCTTTCCTTGTGGCTTCTTCTTGGTTCCCATTTGCCTGTGGGATTCCAAGGTACTTGTAGCTTCCCTCAACATCCGCTATGCTGCCTTCTGGGAGTTCAACTTACATATATATATATTGAAAAGTGATTTTGTTACAAATGGTGCCAGCTTTGTTGCTGTGCTCATGCTTTTTAATCAGTCCAGCTGGTGCTTAATGTGAACAAAACAATTTAATTTCTCAATTGATTCATCTTTAGAGCATTAAAAAATGCAGATCAAATGTTTATGCGCATTACCAAAAGCTGTGTTGATCCACTTGATTCTCTTTTGTTGCTTAGAATTTTTGCCTGAGATAAAGAACAGCCAAAATATATTAGTGAGATTTTATATTGTGAGTAATATGTAGGAAGTGCTGCCCCTAGCAATGTCAGAGTAAGTTACAGTCATCCAGAAATAGGTACTGAGGATAGGAGGTGAACATGTCATCCTGACTTAGGTCAAGTCAACAGGAGCTTTGCAGAGAGAACAAAAGCAGTCTAACTGCTTCCCTCAGCCACAGGAAACCTTTGTTTTATGCAGCTGGCTACAATTGCAGCTCATGTGCTCCCCAATCAGATCATGGTTTCAAATATGTTATCTCCACGGACCACAAAGAACCAGCAGGGGCCATAGATTTTTTTTTGATGAGCAAAAAAGGGTGATGCATTCAGACAGTTCACAATTACTTTTTCTATTTGGAACAAAAAGGTGCTGAAATTTAAGATAAATGATGTCCTTAGCATTCACCAGTTCACATTTTTACAGAAGCTCTGCGATTGCATCATAACTCCCCAGACAGCCACAACTGACAACATCATGGAGGTCCACTGGAAAACTGTCCAAACAATCAGAACAGAAACAGATACCTGAAAAAGAGTGCTGTCATATGGTATTTCTTTCTATCACCTGCTGAAAGATGAAAGACAGCTAGTGCTGTGAGTAGGCGAATAACATCATATCATTATGTCTAAAACTCATGGTCTCAGCTGTAGATAATATAGGTTCAAACTAAATCTTTGTTAAAGAGATGAGGTGCTCACATTCATTCAGCATGTGTAGCAGCAGTATTATTTTCAGCTTTTCACTATTTCGCAGAAATATTATTTGAAAAGTTAAAGCGAACCTTTACGGCATGTATGTACATAGCTTATGTCCTCAGGTGTTAGGGTTTGGAGTTCATCATTGTTAATATAAATTTAACACCCATACAGGTGTTAGATAGATTCAAAACATTTCCATGGACAAAAATGTACTAATGCTAATGCAAAAGTGCTTCTCTTGCTTCCACTGTGATTTTGCTCAAACGTAAGATCCACTAGTTGACAGACTCCAGGGGTTGCTGTGCCTGTCCTTATTTTATTTATCCATTTTTTAAGTTTTATAACATGTCTATAACATACATATATACATACATACATACATTTTTATTGTGTAAAAAATGGGGAGAGAAATGTTGACTTTATCTAGTAACTCCCTGTCTGGATCTTTACTGGGGTGAATGTTGAGTCAGTGGCCCTCAGTTCAGTTCAATACTCCAACTCTACAATGTGCATGACCAACAACATGACCCTTCACAGTGGCAAATATCAAGCAAGAAATATGTTATGTTTTAACACTTAGTTTTTTGATAGATCATAAGTCAGAAAATCTCAGAAATATATTTTTCCTTTCAGGACATTGAGTGTTGGCAGCTCTAATTATCTGCTGTGAAAATGAGATGTGTTAAGACTGAGACAGTGATGTTTGCAAACCATGCTATGGCTTGCAAGCAAACAGTCATGCCATCATTCTAAAATAAAATCAATCAAATTTATTAGTAACTTGTCTAATAAATTCAGGTGAGACACCAAAATCATCGCCTTGTTTGGAAACAGATTTAGCTGTTAAAAATCCATAAAGCTGAGTGCTAAGAAACCCAAATATGTCTTCCAGGGCTGTGTTAAATCACCTGACAGACCTCTGTTGGAAAACGAACAAATGCCAACATTACTTTATTCTCTTTGTATAGTGTTGTCGAATATAATCTTCTAGCTGTAAGTTATTCAGCTAGAGCATAACAGCCACATGATAACACAACCAGACCCCCCTTTCTGTCCCTGACAACACAGATGCTCAGACAGGCTGGGGCTGGTCATAGAGTGTCACTCACAATCAGTCTCTCAGTGCCAAAGTGCATTCATCCACAAAATGCCAGATTCCACTCTAATCATTTTTTTATTCTATCTCCATCTCTTCATACCTTAGCTATCTCAAATTCTGAAGACAGGCTATTGAAAATCTTGACCTTCAGGATGAAAGTTATCACTGCTCAGTGATTTGTGTATACTGTGAGTTTGTGAAGTACAAATCTTGGAACACCACAGGGTTTACTGAACCTTGCAAATACCATCAACATTATTTGACTTTTAGGCAGAAGATTTAAATTACGAAAATGACCCCTGGAATTACATTTTAACACCAGGGCTGTCAGTGCTTTCTTTATTTTGATAACAAAATTTTTAATCCCTTATCCAAATTTGAAATCCTCTGTCCACTTATTAATATGTAATTTTCATATTTTGTGCTATAACTAAAATATGTTTTTGAACTGCAACCACTCTTTGTGTCAGAATGGAGATCACACATAAAACTATTTTGACACAGTCAGAAAACTCTGGATCACACAATTTTTAGAAGGAGTGATAGCAGAAAGGACATTCTTTACTGTGATTATGGGTATGGCAGCGATGCAGCAAGGTATGATGTGTTTATTCTCACTGCATCAGTATCACTACAGGACATCCACAACGCTATAATCTTTCATGTTTTTGTGGGGAAATTAATGGGAGACTGTGCTATGCATTTAAAATGCACACACCCTGACCCAAGCAGACTGTAGATGATGTCTGCAGCCAAGCGTAGCCATGAGAGCCCTCCCTTCATGCATAAATGGGCAGTCAGAATACATGATCCTTCGTGTGATGTTGGGAAGTAACCCTGTAGCATGTGTGGTATGCCCAAAACTGCATTGATGATGCTTGCGCCTATTTGACATTGAATATTTGATGGGAACTGTGGGGGCAGGATGGAAAGGATGAAAAGCCATGTCTGTGACTGGAACCTGGGGATTTGATCAGCATATCAATGTAGCATAGTGATTATGCCTTGTCCGCAATACCTCAAGGCCAGACATTTAAGGAAAAAAAAAAAGAAAAAAAAAAAATGAGGCTGACCTTCCAGCTGAGTAGAATCTACTTTTACCAAAAAAATGGAAACTTTATGATCAGCATTCAATCTTTAAATATAGTCTTGTTCATTTACATAATTAGAATTTGGATCTCCTAGGGAGACTATGCATGCACTCCCCTGTTCAGTAATATGCGCTGCAGGACATCGGAAACCTCCATCGAGGACAAGAGAGGGGTATTTTAAAAGGGAGATGAGGCACCGTTCAGCAAAGACTTATACATGAGTTCAAACCAAAGGAGGCACCTTTCAGTTGAGAGGAGCTGATTTAATGTTGCTGCTGGGGAGAATTTGCTGTCTCTCTCTTGCAGTATATAAGTGCTGTATAATTTGCCAGTTCTTATCTACCCATGTAGCACATGCTGATCTGGGATAATGGCATTGTTTGATGAGGCAGCCAAGAGAGCAGAATGCAGCGTCGTAAGATAATGTACATTCTTCACACATGCCCCATTGGGGAGTGTCTTTTTTCAAAACAGGGAACAACACAAAAAGAAAGTGTTATATCCATAAAAAGTCATTCTGATGTTCACAGATTCATATCACAAGCCATATATTTGAAATGATAGGAAAATTCTACTCTCCGCTACCCCTAAGGAATACTGTGCAGCACAGTAAATCTTGCATCAAACCAGATAGTGACTCTGTGTAAGTAACCTAAAGATATGTGTCCAAATATGAAGCAAAGGAAGTAAAGAAAGTAAACTATGATGAAATGAGGACAGCAGGACAATCTACAAGCCTGCAATTCAGTATGCTGTATTTTGATGTCAATTTATGTAATTTAGAGTAAGCCCACCTTTCCAAAGATATAAATGAAATTAATTAATTCCTGAGAGACAGCCATATGGCTGTTAAAATAACAACCCAGTACATAATTCATCATCCCATTAAAAGTGAGCAGAATCCTGGACAGATGTTATTAAACAAAGTGATGTTAGTCAGCTCAGATAGATTTTATGAAAGCTTGTCTATTCAGTATTTAACAGTCTGAACCTTTGTTAATATTTTTGACTATAATTAAAATAGGCTTGGTTTATTAGTTATTGGTTAAGTAAATACAGAAGCAAATAACTCACAAATGTGATAACAGCTTTTTTTAAACTTTGAAATTCAAAAATGATTTCTGTCAATTTAGTGGTATAACCTTAAAAAAGACATTAACATTGATTTGCTCTAAGTAATTGTGTCTCAAACAGTAATGATGCTACCAGTCTGAGCAAACTGACAGTACTTACATGCCAGTCTAAAAACGTTTGGTGATGAGGTGAAGACAAAGTTGTACAAGTTGGATAGTAGGACACAAATAACAACAAAAGAATTTAGATTTGTTTCTAATATTCCTGAGCAGAACCAAGAACTGAAAAAAAAATCACAGTGACAGCAGGGATGGTACTGGCGTGATATATGAAAGGAATTTTCTAAACTGGGTATAACATTTCCAATTCCATTCTGTCACTGTTATCATGAGTTTGTCATATTTGCGTATCATGTTCAAATACTCTAATCCCTTGTGACAAGGTCTGCAAAATGTACTTTTTACATTCCCTTTTATTTCTTCAAAGATGCACACAGTAAGAGCAAGAAGCACAAACTCTAACTTTCACTTTAACTGTGGGCTTTTCTTTATTTACAGCACCATATGCCCCTCTTGTACTGCAACCAAGAGACTAAAAGACTAAAATCCTCAAAACAAATGTTGAGGGTTCGTCCTCATTTCAAGTTTAGTGTCAGAAATTACAGCTTCAGGCCTGAGTTGAGTTCTTGCTATTGGCTTTCACAATGGTTAGCGCACCGCCTATTCTTATTGGCTGGCCACATTTTTAAAGTCCATCTACAATAGAGGATAACAGCAGGACTGTCTAGCCAGCAGCAAAATGCTAGCAAGCTTTTGATGGAAAACTGCAAGGAATAATCTGATCAAGCAATCTTATGAAGGCCACTACAACATATATTTGAAGACCTAACTCACCCCAGGCATGCAGCTATTACTAGCTAATTCACAACCTTTTCCTCTGACACTGGGTTGGAAGGGCATGATCATCATCACATCACCGACACCTCACAGGCAATGATGGTAATGATTTAATAATATCATTTGGTTTTTGGCATTATATAATCATAAAAATGTATTCTGCAGTGTGGAGGGCGGTCTGGCAGAACAAGACTAGGCACATTCTTGTGTGACTGTTTTATGTTTTAGTCAATGGTAGATTACAAATATGGATTGTGCCAAGAATGGGTTAGCTATTCCAAACTGCAAAATGGCTAAAAAGCATAAATGAAAAATCTATTACATCTAAAGAAAAGCATTTCTGTACATAATTTACAGCACACAAGACTTTAAAATCTGAACAGGTGCAGACAGTGCTCGCATTTGAGCACAAACACGAGATGTGAAGAAAACAGAAGGGCTTTGCTTCTGGGCTGAGAAGATGAATCTGTTTTATCCAGCAAAGCAAACCCTGGCTGTATACTAAGCGAGACAGGATGTGCCCAGGTATGTTGTGTGTTTGGGTTCCACTATTCATCACTTCAAACACATCCTCAGCTCACTGCCAATACAGCGCCTCATCCCTGATGCAGCTCAACTGTGTGACTGCCACCAGTGCTCTCAGCCCAGGAGCCATAGCCAGTGATTTACTATCTAGCTGTATTTTGTCTCAACTGGGTGCACATCGCTAGCCACACTGTTGCACTGTCACAAGCTGCCTCGCCATGTTTGTAATTCTGTGTAAAGCGGCACCTATGTGGTGGTATCTGCGGCATTCATAAGAGGATACGCTAATCTAGTTCTGTCTCATCTCTGCCTCCGCAACAATAAGCAAGATGAGTGTGATGAGGCAGAACCAGGAGAAAACATATTCAGCATCCGGCTGACCAAATTAAATGTAGCAATTACTCGCTAAGAAAGTTTTCTCTGATTTAAGCTATTGTTGGGCCTTTTCAACCTCAGGAGACTCCGTCATGGGTGAAAACATGATGTTTGTACTCAGTGCTGAATTTCCACACAGATTGGTCAAAACCACACTAAATGTGTGGCTGACAAGTTGAAAACTACAATTATCCCTTTGAGTACGTCTGAATATGGCTTCAATGATATGCGTAAAGGCATTTATGTGAATACATTTATATAACACATGCTCATGGATGGCAGCATGGGCAGTTTTTTCCTCCCATCTCTCTTCGTTGTGCTTTGTTATGTCTCCCTGTGAACTGGAAACCTGAATAAAAACACAAATGAATGTATAATGGATGTTCTGCCACCTGTGCCCACAGGCCAAATGCTCTTTGCAGTGTGTTCGCCACTCAAAATGAGGTGTAAGAATTTGAAAATGCCATTTCATATTTTCACATGTGCCTGTTTGTTTAATAGCTTATTTAAGTACAGTGCTTTTCATTCTTTCCTTTAGGGGCCAATTTAGACTTTGACACAAAGCTACACTAGGCAAAACTGTAGACTCTGAATGGCAACAGGAAATGCTTTTTTGAATAAACTGAACTTGATTTACTCTAAAATCCTGTTGGTAAACTGCATACAGCAAGCTTTTGTTTGACACTATGGCTGCTTTATGATCACTTTATACTAAAAGATACCACACAGATGCAAGAGACGTAAGAACTGATAGTAGAAGGTCTGGAGTAAACCTTCAAGGCAACATTTTTAGATTTCACTTTTCAGTTTTGATTTGTTTTTTTCCTGCGTATGGAGAAGCACTGACACCAAACATTCAAAGGGTCTGAATTAAAAAAAGATGGTACACATGTCTCCATTGCAGAATTATTTTATGATTTAGGCTCCTGTGGGAGGTCTGAATATAAAATACATCTACAGTAGAGTGCAGTTTTATGTGTTTTTATGTGCAGACATGTAGTTGAGCCGCAGTTCAGTCATCATTTTTTTCCTCTTCAATCTATACTCAATGCTCCATAATTAGTGAAAACTGAATTTTAGAAAAAGTCTGTAAATTTATTAAAAAGAAATAACTGAAATATCACGTTTACAGAAGTATTCAGACCCTTTACTCAGTACTTAGTTGAAACATGTTTGGCAACAACTTCCAGTCTTTTTGGGTGTGACAGAACAAGCTTTGCACACCTGGATTGGAGGATTTTCTGCTATTCTTCTTTGCAAATCCTCTCAAGCTTGGTCAGGTTGGATGGGGACCGTCAGTGGACAGCCATTTTCAGGTCTCTCCAGAGATGTTTAACAGGGTTCAAGTCAGGACTGTGGCTGGGCCATTATAGGACATTCACAGATTTGTCCCTTAGCCACTCCTGTGTTGTCTTGGCTGTGTGCTTAGGGTATTTGTAATGTTGGAAGGTGAACCTTTGGCGCAGTCTGAGGTCCTGAGTGCTGGGGAACAGGTTTTCACTGAGGATATCTGTACTTTGCTCCATTCAGCTTTCCCTCAACCCTGATCAGTCTTCCAGTCCCTGCTGCTGAAAAACATCCCAACAGCATGATGCTACCCCCAACCTTGCTTCACTGTTGTCATTGGGCAGCTGATGAGAGGTGCTTGGTTTCCTCCAAACATTTAGAATTGAGGCCAAACAGTCTTGTTTTGGTTTCATCAGGCCAGAATATCTTGTTCCTCACAGTCTGAGGGTCCTTCAGGTGATTTTTTGCAATCTCTAAGCAGCTTTCATGTTTTGCACTGAATAGAGTCTTCCATCTAGCCACTCTGCCATAAAGCCCAGATTGGTGCTGGTTGTCCTTCTAGAGCTTTGTCCCATCTCCACACAGGATCTCTGGAGCTCAGTCAGAGTGACCATCGGGTTCTTGGTCACCTCTCTTACTAAGCCCTGTCTCCCATGACTGCTGACTTCGGCTGGGCGACCAGCTCTTGGAAGAGTTCTAGTTGTGCCAAACTTCTTCTATTTGAGTATTATTCACTGTGCTCCTGGGAAACTTTAGTGCAGCAGATTTTTTTTGTAGCTTTCCCCAGCTCTGTGCCTATTGATAATCCTGTCTCTGAGCTCTGCAGGCAGTTCCTTTGACCTCATGGCTTGTTCTTTGCTCTGATATGCATTGCCAGCTGTAAGGCCTTCTTTGGAAAGGGTTGAGGCTTTCCAAATCATGTCCAATCAGTTTAATTTATTCTAGGTGGACTCCAGTTAAGGTGTAGAAACATCTCAACAACTGTCAAGAGACGTAAGGAAGCATCTGAGCTAATTTTCACATGTTGCAAAGGGTCTCAATACTTAATACTTACATAAATGTGATATTTCAGTTTTTCCTTTTTCATACTTTTCAAACATTCCTAAAATTTTTTTTTCACTTTGTCATTATGTGGCATTGAGTGTAGATCAATGAGAACAAAATAAATTTCAAAATAATTTTTAGCAACTGTAGTATCAAGCTGCAACATAATGAAATTGAAAACAAAGCAAAGGGGGTCTGAATACTTTCTGAGTTTTGCATCATTAAAGGATAAATACCTTCCATATTCCTCAGTACCTACGCAAAACTAAATGTGGTACACAGTACAAAATCAAAAGAAAAAAAAAAAAGATTGCTAAGGTATGTGTTTGTGTGATTTGAAACAGAATCTACTGTACACTGAAAGTGCTGGATCAGTCATCTTTCTTTACATTTTAGCAGGGTGACTGTGTTGTCTCAATGACATGCATGTTGTTGTCTCAATGACATGCATGTTGTTGTAGATACACACTCCTGCTGCTAGATAAGATGACAAAAATACTGACGAGGACATCAGGTTGGCTATGTGATGTGTGCTTGTAAAATAAAACGATTCTGCTTCCTACTTGATTTCACCTCAGCTGTGTCCTCGAGGACCTCTCAAGAGCTCCTTGCAAAAATAAGGTGATGTTTAAAAATTTCATGATGGTTTAAAATGCAGAAAATATTAAATATCAAATATTCAGTTAGTATGTGTTAGTGTGGGGGTCCTTAAAACAAAGATGTTTGATAAGCTATAATTGATTATTTTCATAAAAATGTCACTGTCACAATGTCAGAAAACATATGGGGATTGCTGGCATGAATATGCTGGCATGAAGCCATGTGCTGGCATGAAGTAATGTTCATGCCAGCCTTATACTGTGAAGCTGAAAAACGTATGAACTATGTTAAAACAAAGAATCAATGCACAGAAGCTCTGGAGAATGACACACACAGAAGTACCTGGATAATAACAATATTAATAGTAAGAACAATATTCAATTCAATTCAATTTTATTTGTATAGCGCCAAATCACAATACAAATCATCTCAAGGCACTTTACAAAAACTAAAACTAAAAACCCAACAATTCCCTTATGAGCAAGCACTTGGCGACAGTGGAGAGGAAAAAACTCCCTTTAACGGAAGAAAAAAACCTCCAGCAGAACCGGGCTCAGTTTGGGCGGCCATCTGCCTCGACCGGTTGGGGTGAGTGGATAGAGCAGAGAGAAAAGAACAGCAACAATAAACAACAAATAGACACTGCAAGGTGGTGGGGCCAGTAACTGCACATCAGCGATAAACAGCTCCAGGACCAGGGACACCTGCAGAAGGTACAGAGAGAGAGAGAGAGAGGGAGGGAGAGAGCACAAACTAGGGGAGAGAGAGAGCACAAGGTTAGTAACATTCAATGGTGGAATATACATGAGGTGGGAGAGAAGGGGGGGGGGGGGGGGGGGGGTAGGGGAGCTCAGTGCACCGATGGTCCTCGGGCAGTCTAGGCCTATAGCAGCATAACTAAGGGATGGTTCAGGGTTGCCTGAAGCCAGCCCTAACTATATGCTTTGTCAAAGAGGAAGGTTTTAAGTCTAGCCTTAAAAGTACAGAGAGTGTCTGCCTCCTGAACCCAGGCTGAGAGCTGGTTCCACAGGAGAGGAGCTTGATAGCTAAAGGCTCTGCCTCCCATTCTGCTTTTGAGAACTCTGGGAACCACAAGTAGGCCTGCACTCTGAGAGCGAAGTGGTCTATTGGGATAATATGGTACTATGAGGTCTTTAAGGTATGAAGGAGCTTGATTATGAAGGGATTTGTATGTGAGAAGAAGGATTTTAAATTCTATTCTATATTTTACAGGGAGCCAATGAAGAGAAGCCAATATAGGAGAAATATGATCTCTCTTGCTAGTTCCTGTCAGGACTCTGGCTGCGGCATTCTGGATTAATTGGAGGCTTTTTATTAAGATATTAGGACATCCAGATAGTAATGAGTTACAGTAATCTAGCCTTGAGGAAACAAACGCATGGACTAGTTTTTCTGCATCATTTTGAGACAGGATGTTCCTAATTTTGGAAATGTTGCGCAGGTGAAAGAATGCAGTTCTAGAAATTTGTTTTATGTGTGAGTTAAAGGACATGTCCTGGTCAAAAATAACTCCAAGGTTTTTTACAGTAGTGCTGGAGGCCAGGGCTATGCCATCTAGAGTAGCTATAATTTTAGAAAAGTTATTTCTGAGATTTTTAGGCCCAAATATAATGACTTCTGTTTTCTCCGAGTTTAAAAGTAAAAAGTTACTGGTCATCCAAGCCTTTATGTCAGTTAGACAGGCTTGAAGTCTGGTTAACTGGTTTGTGTTAACAGGTTTAATAGATAGATATAACTGAGTGTCATCCGCATAGCAGTGGTAATTAATAGAGTGCTTCCTAATGATATATCCTAAAGGAAGCATGTACAGGGTGAACAGAATCGGTCCTAGCACAGAACCTTGTGGAACTCCATAACTAACTTTTGTTCGTGTGGAAGGTTCATCATGGACATGAACAAACTGGAATCTGTCCGATAAATAGGATTGGAACCACTTTAACGCTGTTCCTCTGATACCAATCACATGCTCCAGTCTCTGTAATAAGATGTTGTGGTCAATGGTGTCGAATGCTGCACTAAGGTCTAGGAGGACAAGTATCGAAACAAGTCCATTATCTGAGGCTAAGAGAAGATCGTTGGTAACTTTCAACAGTGCTGTTTCTGTACTATGATGTGCTCTAAATCCTGATTGGAAATCTTCAAATAGTTCATTCCTGTGTAAGTGGTCTGATAGCTGCTTAGCAACAGCTTTTTCTAGGATTTTAGAAATAAATGGCAGGTTGGATATTGGTCTATAATTAGCCAAGACACCTGGATCAAGACTAGGCTTTTTGAGTAAAGGTTTGATTACTGCAGTCTTAAAGGCCTGTGGTACGTAGCCTGATACTAGAGATAAATTTACCAAGTTTAATAAAGATGAGTTCATTAATGGCAGGGTGTCTTTAACCAGTCTAGTCGGGATGGGGTCCAAGAGACACGTTGATGATTTCGATGAAGCAACTACTGATGTAAATTCAGAGAGATCTATGGGAGAGAAGCAGTCTAAACATAACTGAGGTCCTACAGATGATTCAAGAGCTACTGTAGTAAAAGATTCATTTATTGCAGGTATAGGAAGCATCTGCTGAATTTTATCTCTAATAGTTGTGATTTTATTTGTAAAGAAACTCATAAATTCATCACTGCTGAGAGCTAAGGGAACACTGGGCTCAACGGAGCTGTGACTTTTTGTCAGCCTGGCTACAGTGCTGAAAAGAAACCTGGGATTGTTCTTATTTTCCTCTATTAGTGATGAATAGTATGCAGTTCTGGCTTTATGGAGAGCTTTCACACGTTATGTGGTGAAAATGGACATGTTACAGTATAAGCAGCCTTTACCCCTGGGTAAGTAGACCTTACAGCACATAGTATTTTTCAACTTCTATTAATAACTATTCTTTCATACAGCACCCACAGTTCATCATCTGTTCGCTACATAAGCTGTATGGTGTGACATTGAAATATATTTCCATTCGAGTGAAAGATTCTTAAAGAAATGTTGTGATGACAGGTTCTGGTATCATGGGTCAATGTTATTCAGGCCATGAGTGGCTTCCTGTGGATAAGAGATGCACAAAGGATGTAATGAAAACAAGATTTGTCCTTGCAAAATGGAGCTGGGACCACAACCTGCTGTGCTATACAAAAAACCTGGGGTTCAAAAGAACATGTCCACCTGTCCACCATGTCCACTGCAGTTATTTTTCATCAACAAGGCTCTCCATATGCAGTTTCATTTTAACTATTTTATTTCAATAATAAAATCCATCTGAGCTGTACATCAAATACAGCATACCTATGCACATATTGTGTGAACTGTTGTGACAAGCACATTGACAGCCAGTGTACCGGAGTCAAATTCCTTCTGTGTCCAACATACTTGGACTGATATATGTAATTGTGATTTTAAATCTTTTATGCTGAAATGCAAAACTTCAACAAAGATGACAGAATGACTAGCCAGACACAAATTATTCCTCCAGTGAATAATCCCTGTGATGGACTGGTGACCTGTCCAGGGTGTACCCCTGCCTTTCACCCAGAGAGAGCTGGGATAGGCTCCAGCAGATCCTTGTGACCCTGGTTAAGGAATAAGCGGGTATAGATGATGGATGGATGGATGGATGCATTTTGATGTAATTCACTAAACTCAACTTACTGCTAAAATTTGAGCAAAACTGCATGATAAAAGTTTCTGATTATATGAATAACTTCACTGGTTCACACTGTCAATTCAAATGTTAAACTTGTTTCTCTACACAGTAGAAAGACTGCATCACTGCGGGAGCTGAGGGGAGCTGCAAACTGGCAGGAGGTGTCTTTACATAATTGGTGCTTGCTATATTAAACAACTGCCCATCAAGACAGGTTGTTGTCATCACATTTAGAATCTGTTAAAATGTTGACAACAGAATTAGATTTCATATTGCCAATATCCAAAAGAAGCTTTTTGAAATAACATGACTCGTCTTCATTATAAACAGTTGGTAATATTGCTGCATCGAAACATTTAGATACAAAATGTAGTGTAAATTAATAATTGTTATATTTAGATATTAATCTTGTTTTATAGTAGAGCAGATCTGTCAAATATTTTTCAAAACAAAAGATTTGCTGGCCAATTTAACCAGACTTCAGTGAGCTCACTGTAAAATCAGCTCAAGGAAGGATGGCAAATGCACAGAGAGAAACTGTTTTCTCTGTAGTTTCATTTGAAATGCTCCTGGATCAACTGCTTTTCGGTAAAGATGCACTGAAAATGATCCAGTATCACCTAGCATGTTTCAAGCTGTATACACTGGGGGCGTACACTGAGTGTGAAAGCAGCTCCTCCTCATTCCCCTTAGAAGCTTATATAATTTTCAAAATGCTAATGAACAGCTCTTGCTTTCACAGTTACAATTGGTTTATGATGCTGATAAGAAAGAAAAGCAGAAGTCAAATAAACATACTCCCCATCCTACATAACAACAGTACAGTGGTATTTTTGAGCAGTGTGTAGACCATTTGTTCCTTTTATTTTTTTGATTAACATGAACGTTTACTTAACTGATTATACTTTAGTTTGTCTGGTTATAAAAAAAAAAAAAAAAAAAAGATTATCGGTAAAATATCACTGAACCACATTAAATACTGTTTGTCTGCATTGCTCATTTATATTGGTAAGTGAATATGCATAAAGCTACTGATATTTACTGACTATGGATATTTGTCACTACCTACATTTACCTCTTAATAAATACAGTTTAATATGAAGACAGCGGTAGGCCTTTACTCACTGCTAGATAAGGACATTTTCTGCAGTTTAAGGCTTTTTTTGTTAACTTTGCAATATTTTATTACATTTAATACAAACTGATACATGACACTTAATACAACAGTGGAGGAGGCTCATGGTTGAGCAGGTTCTTTTGGTTTGGTTAAAAAGATGCAGAAGCGGGTAATTTTCAGAATCAATATCATGAAAAAGACTGTTGGATGAATACCACTATGTCAGTAGTTGTATTTAGTGCACATCAAAAAATTGTAAATAGTTTCTAATCTTAAACAACTAATCAACTGGTTTACTACTGGTATATGTGCCCTGGCAAGCTGGTTTCTGTGTTTTTAGTTTACCCTCTCTTGTTAGGTATTTCGCTTTTTAGTCAGCAACACTCAAGGCTATGAATGGTTTCTTCAAATGGTCAGTCCAGACTGAAATCACTTTGAAACACACACATGTATGTTCTTTCTTCTCTTTACAGAGTGTGGGCTGCTCCACTCTAGCTCAGCCTGAGAGCTTACTGCTATCTGACTACAGACTAGTGTGGGTGTATAGAGTAGCTCTGCGGTATGCATCCATCTGTATGTTCACTCTTTTTTAATGACATTTAATCACCTTTAACAAGTTCTCTGGCATCACTGGCATTTTAGGAGTCACACAAAATAGTGACCTAATTACACTCTAATTTTACGCGCTCCTTACTGATTAGATGTGATGATAATGAAATCCATGAGGCATCAGAGACAAGGGTTTTCTGAGAACAAAATGATTTATAGAAGATCATGTGTCTGTCAATTTAATATCTTAACAAATTTACGTAAAATTTGTGCTGATCAAAGGAATGAGGAATGATTAATAGATGCAATTATTTTCTGCTTTATTTCATTAATTTCTTTAGTTATCATGCCAAAAGCAAACAGTTTTATATATGATTTAATGCCTCCGTTTTGTAAACATACTAGCACAGGCACAATATCAGTCTTCATAAGTACAGAATTTGAATTCATTTGCAACTTCTTCAGTTTTTAAGATACCAAATGTGAGATAGCAGCACAAGATTTCTATAGCTTATAATCTATCACCGGTAAGAAAAATTAGACATGTTCCACGATCACAGAAAGGCCCTGTTACATGAATCGAAAGTCATTGCCTACCTACAGGAATGGAAACTTATCTTAAGGTATGTTTCATCAAGGTCAAGACATCAGTTTAGTTTAAGAGAATGAGATGACGCCTTTGTGTATTGTAGTTTGTTGGAGAATGTGCTGGCACAGCTGTTCTGTGTGCTTTCTAGTTGTTGAGAAGATCAACTCCCAAAGATGAGAGGATGTTTATGTAAACACACATTACCGGAACAAAGAGACAACAGCAGACGTGCTTCTGTCTATGGCCCACCAAGCACAAGGCAATTTCTTTCTCCTTTTTACTCCTCTCAGGTGTACCTGGATGTTTTATTGCCTCATGTTGCTATTGCTCAAGGACAAAAAAAGAAAGTGTCAGATAAAAAAATTAGATCTTGTAGACACTCAGGAAACACTGAACTGTAACATGCTCATTACCTTCTTTCTCTGTTTGCTTATGTCAAACAAATAAGCAAAAGATGATTTAAGGGAAAAAAACAAAACACTAAAAAGAAAGAATAAAGAAAAAAAACATTGAGGCAGAAGAGATTAAGTTGGACATGTACATTTTAGCAGGAAACTAGAAATCACTGAGTGGTCAAACACACTGCAAGGTCAGAACCTGACAGATCCCTGTGGGGAAGGAGAGTGCTTTTACAATTGCCTCCTCGTGAAGCTTTATAATCAGAGAAATAGGAAGCAGCACTAGTTTAGCACCTCTGGAACATGAAAGCATAAGTCTCTGAGACACAACCTGAAGCACTCTGTCATAAAACTCAATTAGCTCACCACTCTAAGACGTCCAATGTTACCGTTATTTAACTTTTAGATTAAAGCGTTTGAGTATTTCTGCAGATCTAGCAACTGTGTATTTTTCACCATACTTTCTTGTTCACATCCAGACATTAAAATCTGCTAGACCAACACAATCGTGACAATGGGAGCTGACAGTGCTGAAAATGAAATAGATGAAAATTAGCAAAACATCTATGTAAGTATCTTCTTTCATCATAGAAACACTGCTTTAATCTCAGCAACGAGGATGTTTATGCTAGCTATGCCTACAACCATTTTTCATCTTATTAGCTCAGATGGAAACTTTTGAAGCGAGAGCTGAAAAGGGCCCTCACAGGAAGACGACAAAACACTGCACATCAAAAGAAGGGAAACGACAACTTACTTGACAAATCACCCAGGTAACAGTTTGCTACTGCACTGAGTTTCTGAGAGAAAATGGTCTGCATACAAAGCATACATAATTTCAGACTTGGGTCATAATCATTCGAAGAGTACATTTTGTCCTAGAGCTGAGCAACTTGAGCTGTGTAGCTGGTAATCTGAGCCAAATTCATCTTTGTGACAGGCGACAGCAGACTCCTAAACGTTTTTCATATTTTGATGAATTTCCAGGCCTGCATTTGAAATAAATGTGTTGAGGAGAGACATTTCTGGCCAAAGTTACAGGTGACACTCCCTTGCATCAGAGAAATGTGCAGCAAATGCTGCATATAATCAAGCGTTTGGCCCTTTTTTCAGAATGTTATATTTATGTATCATTCAGATCATAAATCTAGATCCTTTTCATTTGTTGTTGTCAGCCACCACACCATCTTTCACTCCAATAACTGTATATTTCACAAGTCAATCTTTCCTCCCTATTTGTCTTTTGTTTATACATCCACACTGATTTGCCATACAGTATGACAGGAAATGTTAACATTCTCAGATGAGGGCACATTATTGTTCAAATCTGCAAATTAATTAGATCCCTGATCAACACTCTGGAAAAAAATATACATATATGGCTGAGATATTACAGGACCAATAACGGCTTCTTGGATTGAAAACCATAAATGGAAGAAATGTATTTCAAATCACCTTTATCTTTCACTGTCAAAACTGAGACACAGTCAATCCTTTGAAGTGTAAAATTTCCCTTAGAGTGTAAACAACTCTCTCCCATCCATGACGTTTACCTCTCCTCTTTGTGCTAGCAATTTTCTACATGAATAAAGAAGCTGCTCCTTTCTCCCAGTGGCTAGACCCTGTCTGTAGTGCAATCTGTTATAATATCAACTCAAGCCCCCATTGGCAAGCATCATTAGCCTCTCCTTTACTTTTTTTTTTCTCTTTTTGCATATTTAGTGCTGGCACCATCCATGTGGCAGTAGATGGCATTACAATTGATTCTGCACAGTAAGATAATTAGATGCTTATGCTTAGAGTGTGATACTGTTCTTTACACTAAATGTTCACTCTTATCTGACCATTACAACCCACCAAAATTCAATTATCAGTAAATATCCTGATATAAATATCCAGTGTTTTTACTCTGTTTTTACAATTGCTCATAAAAAATTATTTATTTTTTTTAAAAACAATTTCACTGGATGTGAGGAAGAAGCTGTGAAAGTGTGTAAAAATGGAATGCCTCTTCCTCTGCCAGTCAGCTTAGTATCCTGATGCCGCTGCTAGCTGTGTACCTCACACTACACTATAGGCAAGGAGGCTGGCTTAAGATTTCACACACATCCCTGTCATGAAAGATTGAGCATGTGGGAGTCATTGAAATGTATTCATGCTCACAATGTAGAGGAAGCACGGGGCCACAGTAATGGTTGTCAGGGGCTGGTATGCCTCAGTGAACTGAAGACGACATTTTCTGTTTCACTGGCTGCAGGGATGTTTGAGTTATATAACCCTGCAGGAAGCCACAGATGAGAATGTCACATGTGAGCCCAAATAAAATGCTACATTTAGTATGTGTGCCATGAAAAGCCTTGCATGGCCCAAGTGATTAAATAAAAGCAATGTTTTAATATAAAGCTATATTTTGTTCAGCACTACATGGTAATATTTATCCCATGTATACTTTGCAAAACTCAATCATACTGGCAACAGACAAAAAAAAGAACATCTACGAATAGTTAGAAAGTGGTCATTATTGTTGTAAATGCTCCTGGAAACTTGGGCGTGCTTTGGCCTTGAGTGGTGTATTTGAGACAAAAGCCCATCTAAAGTCTGTTTTCCTGCTTCAGCATAAACAGATATGTTTGATTGTGAGTGTTATAGAGGTCTCAGATAATACTCCTCTTATCTTCACAATATTGCTGCTTGAATTAAAGTGTTGTTTTCAGACATGCAAATGTTGTGAAAATGAGCTGAATGTATGTCTGCAAAAGCCCAGTTCCATTAACGAGGTAGAAAAAGTCAAACAATGTTAATGGAAAGTTTATTGTGGAGCGCTGGATGCAGGAAATAATTTGCCATCTCATTGAAGAGAGTTACATGGTTGTTATGCATCTTGGTTTAAAAGGACTTCCTCACAAAGGCTGTCCTGTCTTACTCTCCTGCAGAAAACTGCCATTTTTGTACAATGTCCAGGGCAGAATTTCCCTGTCTGGTTATTTGAGATGATGCATCAAGCTAACCTGATCTTGATCCATTTAAAACAGTGGTTCCCCATGTACAGTTCAGAGGTCCCTGGGTGGTCCTAATAGTCTGCATTCAAATGAGGATTTAAGTTTTTTTGCAAATGGAGAGATTATGAATAATATTCTGTATAGAACTTTAAGCCTTCTGATAAGATCATGTGATTTTGAGTTAACTGACTTGACTTTGATATAGACATGACTAGTCATAACAATCAAGTAACACATTAATAACCTGGAAGATGAACCCTTGGTTTGTTGCAGTGTACATCTCTCTATTTAAAAATATTTGATTAACTTTAGCAGCAGCAGCATTCGTGCAGTGGTTGCAGAATTTGGAACAGGACAACATAACATGGGTGTGTTCATATATATTATTATAAGACAGGAGTTAAGTGACATTTAAATAGCACCTATTGCCATATTGTATTTGGAGCAATTCACATTCACATTAATAAAGTAAACCAAATACAAACCAACAGCACAAATTTCCTTTCAGAACAGCTGAAAAACGTCGTCCTCAGACTTTCAACCTGGAGCAGCCGGTTTAACAACTTGGCTGCTTGTAATTAGAGTTGAACAATATGACATAAATTCAGGCTATGATTAGACAAGAAATAGCTGTGATTGTCACTGTTAAAACATATGTGTAGCAGGTGAAACCCTGCATTATCCTAATTGCTTTTCAACTACAATATATAAGCAGTGGTAGCTAAGCTAATGGGACTAGGAGGCTAATGTAACTGCAAAAGACACAGAGGAAAAAAAAAAAATCAGTGATTGCTGCTCTTGTTCCAAGTTTGACTGTCTGATCCAAGACCTGACAAGACTGCTGAATGCACATGATCCATAATAGTTGCATCATGTGAAAACAATATGAAGGCAAGTTGCACCTGACACCAGACAGCTGTAAACAACAGAGGTCAGAACAAAAAGCATTAAGGGCCCCTAATCTAAAATGTTTGTATTTTAATGTTTTTGACAACCTACATATTTAACACATTAACATTTACTTAAGTAATATAAAGTGTTAAATATATTCAACAATGCTAAGAGTCACTTGTTACATTTGTCCTGAACACTTTTACTTGAAGAACTGACTCAAAAGCCAGAGAGTAGATGGTAAGACAATGTCATGAGCAGAGAGGGCTTTTATAGAGCATGTACACTAAGAATGCACAAGTGTCAAATGGATTTTGTAACTGTGTAAAAATGTTTCACAAGATATTCTTTTAAATTGTCCACTTAGAGTTAAAGTTTCCCTAAGAAACTAAAAGGTCAAGTGAAGTACCAAAAACCCCAAATTGTACAATAGGTAAAATAAATTGAATATGTTATGTTTCACTGCAGAATTTGAAATATGTGTTAATAAATGAATAGCTAATCCCAGCTGCCACTGAATGAACCAGCTGTTATTGATTCAGGAATACATGCCGGGTTCTGCTATCCAGCGGCACTGCTGCTGTTCGGGATGCTGGGGAGGGGGGAAAACTGACAGCAGGTTGGACTCAAACCAGCAGTAGAACTGTGGCCCAAGGAGGCATTAACTCATTGGTATCATCATTATCACCATTTACACACTTAGCACTCAACACTCATCTGACTGAAACACTGTAATGTCTAAAATGAACTGCCCACTGTAATTCTACTGTGACGTTATCAAACTGAGAGCAAATTGCAATTTGCTGTCATCAGAGTACAGGTAGCAGTCGCACAGTGTGGTTGCTTTATTTGCTTCATCTTCTGACTCTCAGGATACAAAGGAACTGACTGAGCAGAAACACTACAGGAAATGGGAGGGCTCTGTTTTGAGTTCAACCATTCTGTTTAAAAATCTTTAAGCTCCACATGCCATCAACATTACCTCACAAGACAGTAAAGCTGCTTGTATGATAAAACTGAACAAGCCAGGTCTTGTTTGCTTTTTATGTGATGTGAAATGCATTGGACAAACTAAAAGAGGATTAAAACCAATGATTTTTCAATGATTCATGTTTTTTTCTCTTTCATTTTCTTCACAGAATTAAATTAAAATGATTATATTCAGGAAGCTTTTCTCTACCCTGAATTAAGAAACTTCGAATTAAAATTATTTGAAACTACTGTTACTGTTTTATAGAATAAATGTTATAAAATCTTCACCAAATACTGATTTAGCCGCAACGTCTTAAGAGTATGTTACCTAAGCTGCCTGCACAAGGTATGTAATATGAATGCCATTTATCACAAGTAATAGCTCTGTGGTTGGCATCCATAATTACACTTTTGCTATTTTCTGTTCTCTGAAACCTTTGGAGGGTGAAGTCAAATGATATCTATAAACTACTGTTGTAAATTCATAAAGAAGTTAAACAGTGATGCATGTCATAATTGTTTTGTCATAATTGTTTTGCTCTGCACTCTTCAGATTCCAACTGATAAAGTGAAGCTTACATTAAAGTCCTCACCATCAGCTTAAATATTTAGCTATTTTTTATCCACACTGGTTCAACAGTAAAAGATTAGATTCACTTTATTTACCACTGTGCTGTCATCTCAACTCATCAAACACAAAGTTAATTTAAATAAAAGTCTGTGCAGCCAGTGGAGGTGAACTCAAGTCAATCTCTAAATCTTGTCATTATTCACTTCACCTGCAGTTAAATTGGCAGTCATGAAGAGCTGTTTTCCAAAGCTGGAAACCAGAAAACTACTGTGACTGAAGCCACCAGGTTTTAAATCCAAACTTTCTCATTAGACACTACAACAGCAAGGGCAACATTTTTGTGAGTATTTCATAAAAAAAGAAAAATCTCTGAAACTTGCACTCATATACTCATATTGAACACTTCAAACCCACAGCAAATAAATGAGACACCAAAACAACTACATGATTATGATTGCATGAGCATGATGAACACAAGACTACTATAATTTCTAGGTTACCATTTAATTTTTACAAAGAGCTTTAACGGGCTGTGAGCAGTGACAAATGGAAAAATAATAGTTTTGTCCAGCTCTAAAGTTGCAAATGCTTTTGCCTGTACTCTTTTAAATTACATATGAATAAATCAGTGTTTATTAGCCTTGTATTTATATTTGGAAATCATCCACAAGGATAAAATGAGATGAGATGAACCTTAGTGATAAGACTGGAATATTTTTTCATACTGGCAAACAAGCAGCAGGATATCTTCAAATCTAAAAATGTTTCATAGTCACTGCTTTTGCAAGTTTTGTTGAGATTTATTGGATATCTTTCCTGTTCTTATTTCTAGGTTACAATTTTCTACTAGTTGTGTCCAAATACGCATTAATTATATATGCTCTGTTATTTTTGTGCAAAGACCAAATACTGAAAAAAGGTACAGCTACAACATGATTCAAATCAATGAAAAAATTGCAGATGGTGAGTTGCACTGACCTCGCTCGCATTGTCATTCAAAGTGCAGTGCAGTGATCAAATAAAAAGGCCAGTGTGCTCTGAGAGTCTGAAAGTCCAAACAGCTATAACTAAAACTATACTGGAAAGAAGAGCTGAAGCAAGGCGATTCCCATGTGAGTGCCACAATATGAAATCCATCAGCTGCTGGATACATACAATGTTGACATGAAATGACCAGGTATTAGTGACCTGCAGTGCAACCTGGGAGTACCTAAAGGGTTTAAGCCAAGGCACTGCATTATAGTTTCATAAAAAAGAAATCACTCAATTCCCCAGTAATATTTCAACATTTTTATAGTGAATTTTAGTACCTGCATATTTCTCAGTGTGTTTTTTAAAGTTCTTCAAGTCCTAAAACGTTACAACCTCAAAATTATTATGCCAACAGACAGTTACAGTTTTCCTTATATGTATCACTATTGCTTGGTGTCCAATTAAAATTAACCAGGAACAAAAAGATGCAGAGTGGATGAATGAATGATGAATGAATTAATGAACACTGCCACGTAAGTTCAATAACTGACTCTGCATCTGACATTTTTTATATCACAGCCAGTGTTGCCATAATTACAGAGATGCTGTCATTACAGCACATTCAACAATGATTAAAGTGAGGGAGAGTGGTAATAAATTATCCCTCTCATCATTTCTGTTACGTCATTCAGCGTAAACAGGGAAACCACAGGGAATGGTGAAGCAATTTCACATGGAGTAGGCCTATATTACTCTACATTTCGGGCCTAGAACAGCCTCCTAACCAAACTTGTGTGGTAAACTTTCCAACTGATGACTCCACTAAAGTGTCTGAAGAGAAAACCTATCGATTTCCATTCACCATCCAAACGGATTTAAATCTTTAATTAGCTCAGTGGCATGCAGCCAAATGTAAATTGGACATCTGACTTGTGATTGCGTCAAGATGTAGATGAAAGACTCCAACATTGGCTTCTGGTGAAAACAGCATTGTCTATGGTGAAAATAAATCTGATTACCAAAACTGAATTACAGATTTTGTATGTGAGAGACAGAGAGAGAGAGACAAGAACAGAGAACGAGAGAGAGGAAGGCAAAGAGACTCAAATGCAATCTAAAGCACTAATGCAAATCTGATGCCACTAAAAGCAAGTCATTATTTCTGTTAGCTGTAATATTTTAAGTTTTAAGCACAGAAAATAAATTTGATCCAGTCTGAGATTCAAACCTGCTCACCCATAGCTGGCTGCTCCACTCCCATACCTTGCCTTGTTTGATGAGTAAATATGTGATTTCTGATTGGCTGAGCTGACTAAAGGTTATTGATTCACATATCTAAAATGACACATGTAAGAACAAAAAAGTAGTGACAAAAATAGCCTATGAGAAAGGGTCATGGCAGATGAGTCACGTGATTTTCATATTCATCAAACCATTCAGTGATCATCCAGCCCTATGGATGGTGACATTGTCATCCTGGAAGAGACCACTCCCATCAGGATACAAATGTTTAATCATGGAATAAAGATGTTCAATCAGACATTGCTTTTTTTGATTTGCAGTGACCGTTCCCTATAAGTAGACCTAAACCAATGGTGCCCTTCACTGTATGGCCAAACACTAACATTTTTAATAAGAAATTAAATATCATGTATGCATTTTCCTTATAAATAGTTGAAAGTGTGTTTAAACACCTCAGGATCGTACCTCAGACTGTGAGGAATGCCAACACTGTTTTACACCCTGCATGGAGACAGCACCTGTCGACAAACTGACAAGACTCAACCAGCAAATAAATGTTACCTGACACACTATTAAAGCATTTTACAAAACTAAGTGTTGTTTTGACATGAAAACAACCAGAGCCAGCCACTCAACCCATTTAATCAAACCCCAAACCCTCAGAGGTTTAATAAATGTCTCTGCCAAGTTTCATAAATGGAGGATCAATTATAATTGATTTCACAGTCTGATACATTTATTAAAGTGACATTCATTTATTCATGTGCTTACCTGTTTTGCCATCAGCCCCTGCTTGCAGTTGCTGAGAATCAGCTGACTACCCCATACTTTATTCAAAGTATCACTTTCAGATTTTTCGTTATACTGAAATAATTGCTACATGACCAAGGTGGATTCAATACATAAAGAGCAATACTTCTCAAACTGGTCAGCTGATGAGACATCTCTATAATTTGCTAAGTACATGATATGTACCATTGCATGTGCAACAGGAAGGCGAGAAACAGAATTTCCCTTAAGAGCAGAATAAATTAGTTCCAGGGTGTCACCTCCTGTCACATTAGGTGACATCCCCTGCAGATGAGACCTGTCACTCAGCAGTGCAGAAGGCCATAAGAGATTATCTTACCAAGAACTTTGCCAACACGCTGGAATGTGCCATAGGTAAAGGGCTCACCTGCGGCCAACTAGTAGAGCTTTCTTTCTATGTGCCTATGTGCATGGCACATGCGTAACCACAGGCAGGTCAAAGTGAGCCTGGGCCCATACAATGGGTACAATGAGTTTCAAACACACACAGGGTCAAATTTGAAATAATGAAAACCAGTTAATATGGTAACTATTTTTAAAGTTAAGATTATGTGACAACTCAATGTTCCACCATGTTGCCACAATATTTTTTCTTTTAAACAACAAAATGCAAATTCAACCCCCAAAGCAAACTAACAGCAGCAACTTTTCTCCAGCAGCGAAGCAGCCTATTGCATAACATAACATAAAGCCCTATTGACATGCAGGATTTCATGAGATGAATCTCTTCCTACAGGCACCCTACATGACAAACCGTACCATGATATTACTCTGCTCAACTGGTATCAAAGCATTGACGGTAGCAGAGCAAAGAATGCTCAGTAATTTCAGTGCTGACATGACGTCTTCACAGTTACATTTCCGTCCCCACTGTGTTGCCTGTTTTGGTTTACCATGGCTTGTGTGGACAGCTATGCTGTAACTGATGGGTTGACTATGAGTGTCCCTTGGATGTGTGTCTGGGAGTGTCAGCATGTAGCATTACTGCTGCTTAATGTAATTAACATAAATGTTGGTCAGTTCTAAATACCTTGTTAAGCTTTGAATGCAGTGAAGTTATAATGGATGGTGTAGTTACTCTGTAATGAAGAAAAAGTACCAACTTTAAAATGCAATTATCAGGTTATCCTTTGTCTTTATCTCTTTAACATTATGATCCTTAGCATTTATCAGATTACACTTCTCTTGTGAAAATAACCATCTGCTTCCATGTTTTGTCACCTTGTATTAACGTACAGCATATGATTGCTTGATACATAAACAGTGTTTCCACAAAGCAAATTCAAAGAACAGCGACTATGCCCCTGAAGATAAGCCCACGCTGCCAAAGATGGAGAACTGGGTTTTCTCATTATCAAAACGTGAAGCAGAGCACAAGCTGTTGCTTCACTGATTTCAGCTCAGTTTTTTTGCACTTGACAGTGTACCTTTCTCTCCTCTGCACATGGCAAGTTGTATTTTCTCCTTCTCTACATCCCAAAGCATAGTACACAAGACAACTGTGAAACAGATGGTTATTTCTCCCACAGATTCTCTAACCTTTGAAAAGTAGACTTGTGAACGGAAGGTATATGGTTTGAATTCAAAAGCTTTTTGCAAAGAGAATATGAAATTGTTTCTTCTTCCGTAAGTGCTGTCCAAGTGCTCATGGGAAAGAAAATAAAAATTTAAACTGCACTGGTAGAGCAGCTCACAAGTTTGAACATGTGTATCTAATTATGACAAGTCAACTAATCTTTTATAATAAATGAGACTCAATAAAAAAAAAAAAAAAAAAACATTTCCTCACACCTAAAAGACAAAATAGTTTGACAGGGCGTTTCAAAATGACTCATATGAATGTTTTGCTGATTTAGCAACCCATTCAACAGAATAAAGACACACTAAATGAGTTGCTGAATGTTGAAGAAAAAAATCATGGTTAAGGCCAAAAAATTATGGTTAGGCAAAACTACTTGATTAAGGTTAGGGAAAATTTATGGTCATGGGTAAAAGAAACCACCAGTGAATGACTGTAGGAGACAGGAGACATCCAACCACCCACCACATCCTCCTCACTAAAGGGTAATTCCCACCACTACAGGGTGCATACATAGCAATGGAGTCTTTTAATTGGTATTAATTTCAGGAAAAAATGTCATTATATTTCAGTTTTTCTGTCATATGTCATAGTTATTATTTCTAGGTAGGACAGTTATTTATTCACAGAACGTTAAGAGGTAATGGAAACATTGTATAGGCAATTTGAGCAAAATGTCATTTCTAAACACATTCTCCATTTAAAAGTATACAGGAAAAACACTACATCGCTGGCTCTCTAGTGTCATATGTACAGGTTAGACTTGACAAAACAGTTAAACTGAAAACACCAGCAGAGTTCATGAAATCAGTGCCTTCCATCCCACAGGTCTGGTCTGTGCCGTTTCTGAACCTCTCACTCCTGTAAGGGTAATGGTGTGGGACGCTGCACCACTGTGTTGATTAATTAGAGCTGGACTGAGGTCAGTGCCTTCAACCTTTAGATGGAATTATAGCTCATAACAAACAACTGCATTTGTATGTGAGTTAAGTGGGTGGACAGCTAAGCCAGCTAACTTAAACCAGATGAAAACTCTGCTGCCTCTAGGTATAACTGGGATGAGTCACTAAAGAAAGAAACCAGTGAATTCACCATAAATGTCTTCGTTGTTGTCTCTATTAATACCTTGTTGACCCATATTAGTGGGCATTGCCTTGCAGCTCTCAATTAACACAACAAAACTTAAGACCTTGCTCTGAGTGATAAGCCCTTGAAAATAGCTGAATGCTAAAAGAAAGAACAGAACCAAATGCAACTTAGGCCAGACAGCAATGGACTGAAGTCTTGATGTTGTTGTATTGCTAAAGGCAAAGCATCATGTTTTATTCAATCTCTATGCATGAACCACACAGAGTGAATCCCTTGAAGTGACTAGCAGCAGGCCTGTTAAGCTCTGTATTTGGGCTCCATCCCTTGGTCAATATGCATAACTACACCAAGAAATTCGCTTGTTGGGGTTTTGTATGGCAGGAGAACTGCAATGGATATCATCTGTTTCACATTTAGTGTGTTTGCTTATATTTTGTATTTCTTGTAGACTTTGACAATTCTATAGATAGGCAGTGAACAGCATCTTTTTCTAATTGAAAGTTTCTGTATGCAAAACAAATTTCAGGCTCTTGTGCAGCCATGCTTAGTCCTTCAGACAATCCACCTTGACACACTGACCCACCATTTTTGCACCTGGTGAACTGGCTGACAAGAAGCAATCTACAAACCATACAATATTGCGGCCGATTAGATCTCAAGCATCACTCCAAGAGACTTCTCATTTTCCAAATGAGTTATCCCGCCTGCACAAATGAAGTAGCCGTATGACATCAAGTGTTAAATAAGCTTTGGACCAAGGTTATCCATTCTACTTTGTGGCCACACTGCAATGTCTATTCCACCATAAAAATCTTATTTTCTATCCTGTGCAAGTAAACGATCTCCAGGGATATTCATGTGCTCATTTAACTTTCTAATAGAGGACTTTAAAGACATGCAGATGGCTTTGCACAAAGACCAGATAGACTTTCTCAAGTGCAACCTGGCATGAGCACAGTTGACTCTAAAAAATGCATGAGAAATATGATGGTAGAGGGATGGATGCTTTCAGGACAAAAACACAAGTGGGATAACACTTTATATTTCCTTTCCTTCCCTGATGGTGCAGGTATGATTTAATACACTGTAGATAATAACTGGTATTACACAGTTTTTATTTCATTATCTAGCTGATCTGTCATGGAGAAGACACACAATTACAAGCATCTGCACTGCTGCTGAATTCAAGCAAAAACCTATGGACTAGCAAAATATTCAAGTGCATTATAACTGTTTAAACTAAATTTCAGTGCGCCTCAAATTCGGCACAGGCAAATATTATTCTTTCTACCAAAGATACCGTCAGTACTATCTAAAACATCAGCTAGTATTTGAAGCTCTTTTGGAAACTATTATTCATGCTTATATACCAAGTGGAAGCTTTCAGATGAACAGAAAAAACAGTGATTGAATAGTTGTGTTGTGTAAGCAGTGTCATAGTAGGTAATACCTGCATGATATAGGAGTTCATAAATTCAATGATAAAATTGCATAAAGAGGATCTAGCTAGTATTTTAACTCTAGCATTCAATGCAAAAAACATAAATAAACCCAATGATCCACTATAAAAACATATTAAAAGTATTATAGTACAACATAAAGAACACAAATAAAGACAAAGCATCTTTCTTGCCACATTTTGCGACTGAACATGAATATGTGCATTATTTGCTCATTTATCATTTCCCAGTTTTTCCAAAGGACAAACTGTAATGTAATTGTAATCCTTTTTGAGACACTGCCTCTAACTATGATATACTGTGTAATCCACTGCAGGTTCCACACACAGGTGCATCATCTGGGATCAATTTTAACAACTTATATAGGGTAAGTGTTGCCAAAGACAGGGTAGCTGCTGAGCTCAACACACTCCTCTGTGATCTGAAGAAGCAAAAGCCAGGCACTGTGAGTTTTAATGTTCCTACTGATTTGAACAGGGCAGCAACTTTTAAAACAAATGGTGGCATATCTCTGGACTCCCAGAGGATGACTCTAGAGGTCTTCTTCCTACTGTGGCTTCCTCAGGAAGGCTTGGTATGAGTTTGAACAGAATGTCATCTGTAATGTATGGAAGTTCTGCATTATTTCACCAAAAATGAAGCAGTTTAAACTTCCCTAAATTTCACAAAATATTACAGGCATGGTGGTCAGACCATGTGGTGACTCTTTTGCTGATTTAGCCTTATTAAGCAGGAACTGAAATTAAATGTTAATAAATAATAATAAATAAGATTGACAGCAGCTTTCTGTTATGTATTTTGAATAATGGTGATTGGGTGCCCTTTCATATTCAAATTGATGCACCTTTAAAATTATATGGAAAAACCAGAAGGATTGTTAGCAACAGTACAACTGTAGTGGTGTAAGACCACCACCCCCTTCCCTGCCCACACATAAAGACACACACACACACACACACACACACACACACTCCCTCCAAGCCCACAATCACATTTCACTCAACATCTGAAAAACATTCTCAGGAGGCCTGAAATGTACATTAGCCTGGGGAAATCTATACAACAGGCTCACCTCACCAGTTTTAGTTTCATTCTGAAGTTACAGTATGTTGTTTTCCAAGAGGTGGCACAACACCTCTAACAAACCAGCCTGCTCTACTTAAAATCCCACTGTTTTTGTCCAAGTAAACCATAAATCATCCATGGTTCATTATGACAGTTCCAGCTATGGTCCACCACCTTATTCTGGGAAAACATTACATGACCAGATATCCAGCGTCCTAGCTATTTGGTTTTATTAGTGTTGTTTCTCCCCAGTGCTGGGTTGATTCGGTCATGGTTTTAATTGTGGTTGGTTGGTTGACTGGAAGAGAGAGAGGGTGACAAGTGCACATGCTGATGCCAATTCAAATTTTTGATGTTCAATTTTCAGAGGCAGACACAAATCATCTTGATGTCATGTTTTTTCTCTTCTTTTTTTGTCTTTTTCTAAATTCTGTTATAATGCCATTCCAGTTTTTCTGTGTAGAACAAATATCCTATTCCCACTATTATATCACATATTGTAAATGAAATTTGCTTTAAAAGTAGCTTTCTAATTTATGTCCAAGTGTTTCCAATCTGCATTTGAAACAACTATTATGAATATTTATTTTCTGATCAGTTTTCAGCAAACTCATACATATCTGTATCACTGCATCTCACCACTGTCAGCAACTATAAACCAGACAATAAATGCATGACAGTGAACCAATAAATTTGAGACATGCCAAATAAAATGGCCACAACTCATTTTTCACAAAACCTGACACAGATATTTATGAGCAGGCACTAACTGTAGTGCCACACTGTTAGACTAGAGCTAGGCTACTGTTCCCATTAATTTTCCTGTAGGGGTAACAAACCCTTCATCTAGAGTATGGCAGAGGATGACAGGCTGGAGCACAGCAGGCATATCAGTGAACTCTTAGCTCAGATGGATGGAAAATTGCTGTGTGATAGTTAATCAAATCTAGAGCTCTGTCATTTATTTTAAACAAATATGAATACCATTACCTCATTTTACTTCTAAATTAGAACTACAGTCATATGCGCTGCCTGAAGTAATCTGTTTGAACTGAGAAACTAAAGTGCAACAACAATACAAACTGGTAGTAAAATGCACTGTGATTTATGATGATAGATTCTACCACATGCAAGAACTCATTGTGGGAGACATCAGTGGCACCTGACACCCTTGCCGCATTCAGCCTGGCAGAACCATAGGCCAAACAAACCATTTGCATATTTCCTCACAAGGGGTGCCATAAATTATGTATGCAACTTCACAAAAGGGTCACATAATAGATACATTTTATCTTGTCCAAGAATTTAATTGCTTTCATTTTGATTTTCAGTGATTTGTGCCATCTAAGGATGGGAATATGACTAACGTTACGGATTAGAAGCAAGTAAACAACCATTTTCAGCTGCACATAAAGCCATCAGGATAAACATCTGATATCTTTCCTACACACAAGTCTATGGCAAGGCAGAAAATAAGCAGTATGCAGTTATTGTGCTGTAGCACAGAGGTGTTGCTAAAGATTTTCCATGGTTTACACACATGGTTTATTTGCTTAACCTCTGGCACCTCTGCAGCTATTGCCCCTCTCTCCACAGAGCAGATTACTTTGTTTTAATCCAGCTCAGAATGCCCCCGCACTACATGCAATAGTCCTCCGTCACCATAACAGGCCAGGTATCGACACAAGGGCCCTGTTTACTTCCACAGGGCAGAGGGATTAGAAGTGCAAGCTTTGATGTCAGATTCATAGACAGTAGTGGAGCAAAGCTAAAACCTCTCAGGATTATTATGATATCTACGCCCATTTCTTTACCAGACCTTATGAAGCAACAAGAGAGCCAGGAAAGACAGGAAGAAAAGGAAAATATGGAGGATCAACAGCAGTATACTTTTCTAATCTTACTTTTTTCTTTCATTCCATTTATTTATGTTCTATTGCTCATTTGTACTCAATGCATAACTTGGAAATTCTATCAATGGTGTCCATCAGGGCCTTTATGTAAAAGAAGTGTCCATTCTGTCTTTGCACAGCTAATGAACAATAAAGTTCATTAAATATCAGCACCTCGGTAAATGCTGTTCTATTGTTTAAACCTTGCTGTTGCACTCGGATTCAAGCTATTGTCTTTGTAATTGACTAGAGCAAATACAAAGGATATGTATATGTTAGTATCTAGTTTACAGCATTACAGTCTTAAAGGGCATGTTTCGTTTTGATTTTCTCGTAATTTACCTCTTGGCCTCCGGCAGAAACAACTCCATCCTCTGTTCTTGACTTTTGGAGTCTTTAAATATTGCCGATGTGTTTCCCCATTGACATAATCAGGTTGAGTGGTGCTGCTGCAGTGACATTTGCAGTAATATGAGATAATCCCACACAATTTCTCCTCTACTTTTGCTCTATAGGGGAGGCCATAGGGGACACATTGTGCTTTTGCAGAATATCTGTTGCTTACCAAGTGACCGTGAACATGATAGCCTAGCCCTCACTCTTTAATGCTTATTACCCTGTGGAAAATGGGAGTTCAGCAGGATCAAACTGTCTGTGCTGACTGGTGAATGGGGAGTAGTGGGCCTGACAAATATAAAAGCAACAAGAGCTCTCTCAAGTGGTAAAAAAGAAAAGTTCTCTCTACCCAACAATCAAAAAGCTCTTTTCTAATCCATTTGGATTTTTATCATGCAGGCAAATAACTATTCTGCAGGTTTTTAATTGCCTGTTTAAAACCATGCAGTGATTTGTCCAGATCAGATTTTCTTCTCACAGCTATATTAAATTTTGAAATGGCCTTAGAATACAAAACTGCAGCAGTACAGACACTTAAAGTAGATACTTAAAAGCTGTAACAGTCAAGAAGGTGTTATTAAGGCTTTTGATTTTCTTGCAAGATGAACCTCTAAAGTGTAATATTCAAATATTTTGCTGCATGCACAATAAAGCAGCCTACATCTATAAGGCAACAATCATATCTCTACTGATGACATGCACTTTTTTGTTACTCTTTGCAACTATAGATTATACCATATAGCCCAGAAATTAGAATTTTTATGTATACTATATATACAATATCTAACAAAAAATTATGTGCCTGGAAGTTAGAAAAACCTAGAACTAAATGAGAACTGAAGAAAAACATCAACCACCAAATAATGCTAAAAATAAAAATTTAGAAAGCCACACAGATAAAAAGCTACCAGAAATCCCAATTTATCCCAATTGAGGAAACTTTCTTAACAAACCTTTGTTTCAGCTACAACACTTCAACATCAGATCTGCCTCGTCCTTGTATAAGTCCCAAAAGCCTGTACCTCCATGAGCTCTCTCTTGTTCCAGATCACTGCTGCCAGTAATTGGAAACAACTGAACAAGGCTTTGAGCTGGAACCATTTTGATTTCTGTGACTCACTTACACATATTTGCTGGAGATACTTGCAGTTACTTTTTAAGCCAGTGAGAAAGATGACAAGCCACTGTACTGCCATGTCCAATGGTACTGTTTTCATCAGTCTCACCTGTATTTATATCATTTACTATCTGCTGCTCCTCACTGCTGATATCTGCCATTCGTTACATGCAACAATACCACTTTTTAAAGCAATTATTTTCTGCTTCTGTACCCAGGTCTGCTGCTGTTGAGATTACCTAGAAGCAGATGCTCTTTATTTCACCACTGTAACTTAACTCTGACATGCACTGATTTCCTGCTGATTCTGTTCTGCATGATTCTCATGTCATCTGTCTGATCTCTCAGAAATGTACACAGTTTTTACTGCATCTTGTTTGCTTATAGTTAACATGTATGAGTTCAAACCAAAAGTAAGCCTGGATCAACACAAGCTGGAGGGCTAGCAATGTGCATACAAACGTGCACAAAAGAAAATAAGTACCATAGTATCACCTGTGCCTTGGTATGAATCCTGACATGTGCTGCACACATTTTCTGTACATTCACAATAAACGGTGGTTTGCAATATAGCACAGGCTGTGAATACTGTCCAAATACTGCTGTTTATGCCAGAGATTTGCTGCACATAGAATTAAAATACTATAGTTTACACCAGAGGTACCCAACTGTTTTGGATTTTGATCAAACAAAGCAGCATCTATTTGAGGTTCCTCATTACACTGTGAAATGTGAGCTGTTTAACCAAAGAGGGAATTTTCCTCCAAAGACAATTTCATCTGAGTAGTTTTTGGGCTTGAAGATATAAAGCTATCCAATACTTCACAGGGAGAAGAACCAAAAGTCTGAGAAAAATGTCCCTTGTACATACTAATAATTTATCATATCTGTGTGTATCCTTTAGAAATACAGTTTTCCCTTAAGATGTGCTATGTTAACTATTAAAGTACTGTATTAAGATTTGCACAGTCAATCTTTATATACATCACTATATACACCAATTCTGTGGTAGAGTACATACAAATAACATACACTGCACACCATAGGCCTACATATGGCAGAAATGTAAAATTGGTGCAGAGAACAAGCAGACCACCAACACTTTAACATGATGAACAGTGCTGCTCCAACCATAGCAACTACACATGTAACCAGACCAATCATTGTCCTGCTGGTTTTCCAACTATCCCTGCCCTTGCATCTTCTGAATGGATGAACACACCTGATCCAGGTAATCAGCAGTGGGTAGGGCAGGGATAGTTGGAAAACAAGCAGGACAGCGGCCCTCGAGGACTGGAGTTTGAGACCCCTCTCATAGTGTTTCCACCTCCAGGCCAGCAGCGAGAAGGTTATTTCATGTGGATGTCTTCTGTTGCAGAATCCTGTTATAAAACCTATTCTGATGCAAGCAATGCACAAGAAAAACAGTGTTTCAAACCTGATGATGGTAAGAACATGAGCAATTTTAGTTGCTCTGGAGGCAGCAACGCAACAGCTCAGAAGCAGGACGGCAATTTTTCTCCCACAGATCTGTTGGCCTTATTTTGAAAGGCTATTAAGAAACAACTGCTTCCTGGAGTTGCTGGGCAATGTTTCCACATTGTTTAGGATGTTTCTATACAAGTATGAAGAGTAAAAGTCATTAAACTCAGCCACCTGCTCTGTCAAGATAACACTGATGCTAAATGCAACTTTGGCCCGTAACAATTTTTAACCACAAAAAATAAACTGGTGTTACAAAAGTTGTTTACTAGACAAAATGTGTCAAATACAAACACTTTGGAGAGACACTATGGAAAGTCAGATCTGTCCTTGTCAAAATGTGTTTCTTCTCATCTTTATCTGAGCCTAACGTTCCCCCCAAACCTTAAGAGTAGCCTACATTAGAATTAGAGTAATTAAAGTGACAATCGGGTGCAGATATCTATCTCAGAGAAAATTATAGGTTCTTCAGGTTAAGGCAGGATAATTTAATTGAATCAGTGGGTGACATTTTAGCTCATCCGCGCATCTCTAATGCTCAGCGACAGTACTGCCACCCGTGGCCGGAAGCAGTACTGCAATAACACAGAGGTAGTTGAGCAAAAACAGGTTTTCTGTGACCCTGATTAAGGAATAAGAGGGTATAGAAAATGGGTGGATGGATTTTCTATTAATTATGTGTATCTTGTACTGTACTCAAAAACATAGTTTACACCATCTGTCGCTGACATCTTACTCACTAACCGTACTATTGATTCTCACATGTACATCACTTTTTGTGTGACTGCTATTGTTATGTGTGTTTTTCCAAGCTCATTTTTAATATGATTACTTACTGTGGCACCTGAATGACCCTGACTATGGAACAAATCAAAAAGTCTAATCCAGTCTAATCTAATCTAATCTAATCTAATCTAATCTAATCTAATCTAATCTAATCTAAAAACCATTCAGAGGTTCTTATACTTATGTATTTCCATGTTATGCAACTTTATACACTTTTTTTTTAATACTTAAGCCTTAGGTCTGTAGTAAACTTCAAATTGCATGTCACAAAACTCTCTATATAACTATTAATAGTGATTAAAGTGGTGTGGGTGTGCGTAGGCTTTCAAAAATTAGGCACAAATACCTATTTTACATCCAAAATACTATGTGATCAGAAAAATTGTGATGCATTATTAGTAATTTAAATAGCAAATACTATAATAAGCAGTCACAATATACCTTGAAGAATGCCCACAACTCCATGGAATATTTAAAATACACCAGTAGAAACAAAATGATAATGTATACATATTTTACATTGACAGGGTGGGGTGTACTCTGAGTAATGAATACTTTTAGTATTTTAAATAAATCTTCTGGTAATCAATATATGATTTGATTTAAGTCATTTTCTGAATGCAGAGTATTTACATACTATAGTAATGCTTCTTTTATTGAAGTAATTACTCTGAATGCTTCCTTTATTGCTGTATTTTTGAAAATTCAGTAACTCCTAATCCCAGGAGCTTTGGACACTATGCTAAAAGCTTTTTCATCACTATGCACTGCACAAATCATTATATAGAATATCTCTGAAAGCATTTTCACCCTGTGTTATTTTACCCCTATAACAGGATCTCTGCATCTTGCAGTTATCCTGGCCTGCATTTCTGAGTTAACCAAGTACAGATGTGCTTTAGTGCAGGCAGATCTCAAAGTCCACCTCTGCTTCCACCCCCTTTTTTGATTGGCTGGGGGAAAATGGTGAAGTTAGGCAAGAAAAAGAATTTCCCACCCAGCTGTAATTTTGGTGTCATGAGTTTTCTTTTTTGCCGTCTTTCTCACTGTCTTTACGGATACTGGTAAAATGGCCTCGGAACATGACAGAGCTGTACTCCAGGCTATATTCAATCCCACCACCCCCTTTGGAGACATCCCTGGCCTGAACCAAGAGGAAGAATTAATTGATTATGGTGAGCACAACCTGATGTGTCTCTACATATCATGTCATGGCTTTTTATGTTTATCATTTCATAGCATATTGAATTTATTTGAATGCATTCCATTCCTGGACTAAAAAAACATGACATTTTAATCCAAGTTGAGTTTTGGGTGACATTTCTGTGTTTTCCTTGCCACGGTACCTGTCAATTGAGTTTGAGTGCTTTTTCAACCTGTTTATCTTCTCCTTCCAGACAGTGGCTTCAACACAGAGTTGCTGAAGCAAGTGAAAGAGTTGGAGATGCGGGGTGTCTCGGCAGCAGAGGCTGGGGATTTGCAAACTGCACTTCAACTGTTCAGCCAGGCAATCCAGATCCTGCCTCAGCGAGCCTCAGCCTATAATAACCGGGCACAGGCCCTGCGGCTAAAGGGAAACACAGCAGGTACATGCCACAAATTCAATAATGCCCCTTTCCATAGACTACAAGGTGTGCCGACATATTAGACTGCTGCGTCTGAGGCCAGCATGACACAATATCAGAGCTTTGTCTAGCTGAGGCACTGTTGTTAACATTGCTACCATACATGCTCTGAGTTAACCTGGTGTTAGGTTCTTTTACCTGCTGTCTGTCCCAAGGATGGCAGGGTTATATACAGGTACATAACAGAATAACATTGTTTTGCTCAAATCATATCTGACTTGTCATTTCAAAATGTAAGAATTCCTTTAAAAATTCCTTGTGATCTTCTTTTCATTTGCACTTTTGATTTGGTCAACTTAAATTAATGACTTTTACAACAGTGCTAGCCACTCATCCACCAGGCTGCCCTTTATAGATTCCATGTTTTATAATTACCATTACAAAAATTATAAATGCAACAGGCCTAATACCTGTTACTTAAATTGGATTTTTATTTTTTTTTTGCCTTATGGAACCTCTTTGGACTATGTGGTATTGCTGTGGAGTTTTACACAGGAAAATACTTTGCCAATAACATCATGTTCCTTATACTGTATATATTGTGTATATTGTTCCATCCTGTGTGACTAAAATTTGAGTTTCGCTTCATATGTGATGCTTTGCAGTTTGTTGGCAAATAATGGCAAATAATTTTGAGTACTGCAGTATTTTTTTGATAATATTATGTATTACATGTATAGGCACTGAGATTATTAATAGCTTTCAGATTGCTGTACTTTTTGAATTAATAAAGAACTTCAGATTGGCATTTTAGTCTTGTCAATTTAGATTACACAATACTGACTGAGTTTAAGACCAGATGTAGTAGCCTATAAAAAATGACAAACTGAAGCTAAACTTCCTGGACATATGTGTCTGACAGAGTTTTCTCTCCTCTCAGGAGCCCTTGAGGACCTGAACCAGGCCATCTCTCTGAGCGGCAGCACTGGAAGAGCTGCTTGCCAGGCACTGGTGCAAAGAGGCCTTTTATGTAGATTAGCAGGCCAGGACGATGAAGCCAGAGCAGATTTTGAGAAAGCAGCTGCACTTGGAAGTGAATTTGCTCGACAACAGGCTGTGCTTCTTAATCCATATGCAGCCCTGTGCAACAAAATGCTGTCAAAGGTGATCAACAAACTACGTAATCCAGAAGTGTCTGATATGCAATAGTTATTGTAAACAATCCTCTATTAAAAATGTCTGTCATTGATAAAAGAGTATTTCTAATTATTATTGCCTTTTTTATTCTTTTAAGAGTGCTGCTGTAAAATAAATTGTCAACTGCATGTCAGGTTTTTTTATATAACATGTAATGTTTGTGACCCACATACATAGATCACAGTTGTCAAAGTTGACAAAAACAAAGACAGTCTAAATTGGAAACAAAGATGTCAGCGTTCTCATCACAAAGCATGCACTGCTGCATTTAATCAAATATGGCACAGAGGACATGTGATATCATGTTCAGCATTCAAACACCAAGATTTTACAGTGTGTGAAGACACCATTACAGACAGATCAGGTACTTCAGCTTTTATCCAGCAGATGTCAGTCATGTCATGTCAGTTAACATTAGCAACATCTGCTGCCCTTATTTCACTGAAGTGAGGCTTTTCAGCACACCAATGAAAGAACTGAAAGAAGCTGTCTAATCTGCTATGAAAAATCAACAAAATATCACAGATATCAGAGAATACAAATATCATATCACGAAATTTGCAAATTTTGTGCCCTTATGTAAGTTTCATCTTTTTCCAATAAACTCTAAAAACACCACATGAAGAGATTTAAGAAAATGAAACAAGAAAGTAGAGTAGACCATCAATCTACAGGGCCTGAGCACAGAGCACCTGAATTCCTTTTTTTACTTTTCTGTATATGCAGAGTCTGAGTAATTCTTGACATGGCATTGCTCATACTGTAATTTATCCACTGAGCTCCGGGACTTTGAGCATCATCTTTTATGCTTTACTTCTCCAAGTTTGTCTCTGACCTCTCCAAGGCAAGCTAAAGCCACCGGCTCGGTGCGTTCCTCTCTCTGGTAGAAGGAGCACGTTTTCAGGTGAGCTGACATGGAAGGTGCATTGCTGAAGCTCCATCTGTCCACATAGGAAAACAGTGAGCTGAACTCCCAAACCTGCAGAAAACAGAGACAGAGCTAAAGTGTAGGAGGCTGCTGTCATGGCATCTATCAGCTGTTCTGCAGCTACACAGCCATGAGGATAAATATATTTTTAATATCCATGGAATCTAGATCACATAGCTTTTTTATCATGTCAGGACATGATGATATTTTTGTTTTCATCCATTACAAATTTATACAAAAATATGCCTTACATTTGGAAAGCAAATCGTCAGCTGTCACACACTGTCTTATCAATATCCCATGTTCCCATGAATGATCACATATCTGACTTGATATGGTAGCACTCAGTTTACTGGCAGTGAGGCCTCGGGCCATTCCACACAACTGATATCATCAGCACACCCTTTGTCCCATGATCATGTCAGTACTGAAATAGTAATTGTAAAAATACACTTAGGTGTTTGTATTGTAACCGTTATAACCTCCAGTGTTTTTCCCCATGTTTATTCGCATTTATTGCAAGTTGGTAAAAAGATTTTGGCATGGGCTGTCAAAATATTTATTTTACTACTATTTTATTTGTTTATTGTTTCCCTGTGATTGTCAGAAATATCATAGGTGTGTTCATTTGACATAAACGACCTTAACTTCTTAATACATTGTGCACTTGCTGTTAAAATTAGCCGACATGCATTTATCCTGCATTTGATGACATTTCAGGGATAAGTTTTATTAGAGAAAAACTGAATTTAAATGCTTAAAATTCACCAGTTGTGAGTCAACTGTTGTTGACTTGAAATTTCGACCTTGAACATAATTCTCATAACTCCAGTCACAGACAACACTTACCAGATACTAAAGGGGAACTGACACAGGAGTTTGTCTTGTGTTTACTTATCTTTTACTGTGTAAAAATTGAGAGGAAAGCAACATACAAGTTGGAATGGTAGCACTCAATCAGTATAAATATCATATGAATCAGTAGATAAAACTGATATGATAAAAAGTTATTCTGCCTTTCAGTTAACAGAACAAGCAATTAGTCCAAAGTCATAGATTTAATTTTGAAACAATGTTAAGAATACTTGCTTTCTTTCGACATCTCCAGGAGGTTCCTCCATGGGAATATGTCTTTTTCTCCCACTTGAGGGAGACCATCCCTCTCTCCTGCAACAATGTGGCACACACCTGTCTCATCAGATGAGAGACCTGGGACAGCTGAGATAAAGTAAAACTGTCAAGGTAACCAGCAATGTGCTGAAGGATCTCCAGTGGCAACCTGCTCAGGAGATCCAGATTATGTGAACCATTTCTCTGAGGGATCTTTTTCCCGCCTTCAAAGAGGGATGACAGGACTTGTGGCTGGAGAACAAAGGTGCTGACATCTTGGCAGAATTTGATTGTAGCTTGTTGACCTGCAGGTTGCAACCTTGTCTGTGCGAAAGTACACCCGAGGTATGCTAAGGGGCAACGTTGTTGTAACCAGCCACTTAGAGAGGCCTGGATGTCAGAGTGGACATTTCTGAAATGAGAGCGGTATTCATCACGGCGAAAGAAGTGGCCACACATGTAGCTGAAGGCTGAACTTGTTTTGTTATGTCTTCTAGTGACAGGTTCAGTTTCAATGTCTACATAAAGTCCCCAAGGTTTGTCTGCTATGACATCAGCCAGGGATGCATCTATTTTGAATGGAGCAGAGGAAAAGCTGTATGTTTGTGTTCCTATATCGACATAAATTCCATCTATTCCAACACTTTCTGAAATTAAATGTCCTTTCAGTTCCTTTTCCAGGGAGCACAGGAGTGTGGCACTGACCACATCACAATTTGGAAGATCCTCAACTGAGACGCCCAAATCTGCAGTGTCAGTACTTTGGTGTGTGGTCTTGGCCTTGTGTGTCGGGTCTTTCAGATGACTCCGCTTTGCTCGATAGCTGGTGGGAACATTAAACGAACGGACAGTTTTAACCTCGATGGGCTCCAGATTCCCATAAACAAAGTCCTTTTCTCTTGGGGTGCAAGCAGCAAGTTGGCCAAAGTTAATCAACATTGTCCCATTGTGCACTAGATACATGTTATATTCTGCAATGTTCACCTCTTTTCCTAATCTCTCAAGGACCCCGTCTTGCCATGGTGCAAGGCCAGTTGCACCATCCACTCTCTGAGCAGCAGAAGAACTCTCCTGGTTCAGGTGTGAGTCTCTTATCTCTCCCTGACAGTTTGATGGTTCTTGTGCCTCCTCTTTTCCTTTTTTCTCCCTCCTATTCAGGTTTTTGACAGTTTGCTTGCATCCATCCATCTCTTTTGTGAAAATCTTCTCCCAGGAGCTATAGTTCTGAATACTCTCCACATCTATGCTTTGTGCCAAATCATCCCTCTCCCCTTGACACGGCTGTTTTTCCTCCACCATTGCAAAGCCATTTTTTGCAAATTCACTGCAATCCAAAGAACAGGCCGCTTCTTCTGCTGGGCAGTTGACCCCGACAGCAATATCCTGAAGGACAGGATCCTCCTTCATCAGCTCAGGAAAAATGTTCTTCATTTTGATAGATTGGAACAGCAGGTCTTGGTCCCTGAGAGCCATAGCAACATCGAGGTGCAGCTCAGTTTGAGGTTTTTCTGAAACATTTCTGTAGAAAGTCTGATCAGTTTCTAAAATAGGCCAACGGTTCCACTCCTGAGAGCAGCAGACCACGCTGGCAGGACAGACCTCCAGGTGTCTGGCCAGCCTATGGCGCAGCATGGTGAGAGGACAGCCATAGCTGGCATTGAGACACGGTACTGTCTCATTGGGGCAGAGACGCTGGTGCTCCTCTTGCTTGCACATATGGAGTATGGCACCACAGGTTTTAGGACACTTGATGACCATGCATGATATGGAGATCTGCACCGGGACTTGACAGTGTACATTGTAGCACTTTTCACAATGCTTATGATGCCCAACAGACATTTTTGTGCTCTTCACCTTTAGAAAAAAAAAAATCTGATTTGAAACCCTGTTTTAAAAATGTTGTCTTCAAATAATGAAAACAAATGCACTTTGCACCATTTTACCGTAGCAACAGAAGAAAATAACAGTCTGAGAAAAGTGGCACAAAAAACATGATTTTCATGTATTATCTGTATGTAGAAATGTATCACTTAGAAATAGAGTTCCATCCATCCATCCATCCATTTTCTACACCCGCTTATTCTTTAACCAGGGTCACAGGGATCTGCTGGAGCCTATCCCAGCTCTCTCTGGGTGAAAGGCAGGGGTCCACCCTGGACAGGTCCCCAGTCCATCACAGGGCCACATAGAGACAAACAACCTCACACACTCACACTCACTCCTATGGGCAATTTAGAGTCACCAATCAACCTGACATACATGTTTCTGGACTGTGGGAGGAAACCAGAGTACCTGGAGAAAACCCACACAAGCACAGGGAGAACATGCAGACTCCACACAGAAAGGCTCCTGCCGGGTTTCAAACGGGGTACCGTCTTACTGTGAGGCAACAGTGCTAACCACTCAACCACAATCCCTCAGTGTGACTTCATGCAGCCACTTGGATATATAAACACCTCCCAGCATGATGATACCAATAATGAAAAGAATCAGTGTACCAACCAAATTATAATTTACCCCCTCAGTCTAGTCAACATCTGCTGAGCAAGTACCTGGAGAAAACCCACACAAGCACAGGAACAACATGCAAACTCCACACCGAAAGACTGAACTCCAGACCTTCGTGCTGTGAGGCAGCAGTGCTAACCACTCAGCCACCATGCTGTCCCAAAAACAGAGTTACTTCCACAAATCATTATAAAACACTTCCAATAAGGCACTTTTAATAATAATTTAATAATTTAAATTTAATTTTAAAATAGATGTAAAAAATAAAAAACATACAATATATAATTTACACAAAGTAGCTACATATTCAGGTCAACAAAAAACTTTCCGAAAACAACGAAATCCAAGTTTTGGTAGATAAAATGTGAACAAAAGGAACAACAACAGTGAAATTTCTCACCTTTTGTTCCTCTGTGGCTGTCACCTTGTGTTTGCTGGCACCTCTGAATAACCCCTGCACTGTGTCTGGGCGTTATAAATAGACACAACAGCAGGGCAGACAGGGCAGTGGGACGGGGCACCATTGTCACACAGCCATTAAGAGTCAAGGTCAAGTTACAGCCTAGCCCACTGCTTCACTGTGAGAGGTTGGTGATGACAGCAGATAATCAACATTTTCAACTGCTTAACTACTGTATGGTCAAAACCACCATCTTAACATGATCAATGCATCTTCTGTGTATGCATTATATTGGAGACCTTTTACATTTTATTTGAGTCATAATATTTGTATTTAGTTTTTAGAAATATGAAATTATTATTAAATGTGATTATGTTTTTTATATACACAGTAAAAACAATATACACGGGAGTGTTACACAGTATTACAAACTGATTTGTCTTGATCAGTTTTATCCACTAGATGTCAGCGACACACTTTTGAAAATGCAACATTACCCCAGGAGCTGTCAGACAAAATTCAAAGATTTGTTCAGGAATCAGTTTGTTCATGATGATTTGCACTGATTGAAAACTACATACCTGTCCTTCAGTGTTAGTCATTCATGTCCTCTTGTTCAACCAGATGTAGATACTGTGTTGTGCAGCATAATGGGGCACTGATCCAGTCTAACTAGCTTTAACTAATTACACTCATTTACATTAAGGCTGGCTGAACTATCACTGCCTTCACTCCCCCACATTGCCCTGACAACACCTCCTGACACATATTTCCTCCTCCTGTGGTAAATGTGCTCGGTCCACAATCTGCAGCTGCAAGTCTTCAACTTTTTTTTCACCTGGCAGGGATTACAATGAAGAGCTTATCAGAGGCTGCTGCTTCGCTCTCTATAGATTCTGTAATCAGCATACATTTCATCAAGAGAGAGACAGAGAGAGCGAGAGACTTCAATGTAGAAAAATGCTTTCTATTTCTGTCTTGTTGCTATACAACAGCAGCAAAGTTGAGGCTGGAGAGTTCTATTGTTGGCATTAGATTAGTCAAAAACAATTTTACAAGGGATTTGAAACATGTAGGAACAATTAATTAGTTCTGTATTTTTGTACCACTGCAAATGACTAATTTAAAATAAGTTTTGATTTGAAGTTGAAACTTTAATGTGCACTGTTGCTTTTGAACTTCAGCAAAGATTGCTGAGTGTTAACAATAAGCAGCTTTGCTTGTTGCTTTGCTCTCCTCAGGCATTGGTGAATGGCCATTTAACCATAGACTGACCAGGTCCAGCAATTTATGTTAAGGTTAAGATTTAGTATGCTTATTAACCAGAATAACCCACAAAATCCTGATCAGCAACAGTCAGTGAATAATAAATAAAAAGGCCAGTTACTGCATGCGCCACAGGGGAGACTTGGCAGATTTTGTCTTCATGGGTACAGTAACCGTTTCTCCTGTTTTTACTATTCTGCTACACTAGATTTAAAGGATTTTTGACAAAGAGATGTGAGAGTGGAATCAATCATCTCCTGTAATTGTTGTAAATAACTAAGCTTTACTGGGCCATAAGTTGTTGTGCATTGTTATGTTTGAAGCACGTTGTTATCTGACTTTTCTCTTAGTTGTCATTTTGGCCAGCTCTTGCTTGCAAAATCTTAATGTACCTCAAGACTTTGTGGTTAAATAATGAAATATTTTATCCCCAGAAAAGAAATTTTGATGTGCCCCTCCCCCACTCCCCCAATCTTCCTTCATTGGAAAAAAATCTGAGTTTTATGTTTTACTAATCAGCTGTAAAGTAACAACATTTTTACCAGAACATAGAAGTCTCATTTAATAAAATTCCTTTTAACACTCAGAATGAGCTTTTATGCAACCTGGCAGCTCAAAGAGGGGATAATTACAGCTTGTCCCTTTTTAGTAGCACAGATTTTAGCCATTCTGATGCTACGGGTTAATGATTCATGCAAGCTCCCTGTCATTTAACTCTAATTTAATGTTCTGCAATGACTGGACAGTTTTAGATGGCAGAAGAAAAAAAAAGTAAAACTTGATTAATATTCAAGCCATTTAAAACTTTCTGCACACAGCAGGTCTAATGAAAGCCTCACTAATTTCAAGTTTTATATTGAAGGGCTTCCTGCCTTCACCAACACACTGAGTACAGTACATCCCTTATATTGGCTGCAGAGCTTCCTACAAATCTCACCCAATTCTCTGAGATATTCCTCTTATTGCCATTCCTTTTAAAGATTGCCTCCACTTTGGGATTTCCATCTAGTTTATTATACAGTACCTGGCAAAACATATTAATAAGCCGAAATCATTGGGACAACATAGAGAAATGTGCTACTGCTGAATAGCCAAAGACCCAGGAAACTGTGCTGGTACTGTGTTTATTACACATCTCGACCCAGCAGAGGCCTATAAATAAGCTGTTGACAAATATGGAAATGTATAATGAAAATGAAAATGTACCAACTCAAAGCTGAGCACAGTTTGGACTTTTAGACTGAAAAACAAAAGACTGTATGCTAAGAAATGACTGAATGTTTGGGTCACGTGAAACACATAAATTCAGCTGAAGCATGAATAGACTTTTAATTTGCAGATAACACTCCATAAAACTACGTGGAGCATGCAGAGGTGAAATATATACATATATATATATAAAAAAAATTTCCCTTCTCACCCCTATGGGTGGTGTGTGTGTGTCTTCCTCAATCTCGGGTCCTCTACCAGAGGCCTGGGAGTTTGAGGGTTCTTCGCAGTATCTTAGCTGTTCCTAGCACTGAGCTCTTCTGGACTGAGATCTCTGATGTTGTTCCTGGGATCTGTTGGAGCCACTCTCCCAGTTTGGGGGTCACAGCCCTGAGACTGCCAATTACCTTCCACATCTTTTCTAGCTCTTCTTTCAGCCCTTGGTATTTCTCCAGCTTCTCGTGTTCCTTGTTTCTGATGTTGCTATCTCTTGGGATTGCTACATCTACCACTACGGCTTTCTTCTGCTGTTTGTCCACCACTACTATGTCTGGTTGGTTAGCCATCACCTGTTTGTCGGTCTGTATCTGGAAGTCCCACAGGATCTTAGCTCGGTCATTCTCCATCACCTTTGGAGGTGTGTCCCATTTTGACCTTGGGACCTCCAGCCCATACTCGGCACAGATGTTCCTGTACACTATGCCGGCCACTTGGTTATGGCGTTCCAAGTATGCTCTGCCTGCTAGCATCTTACAACCTGCTGTTATGTGCTGGATGGTCTCAGGGGCATCTTTGCACAGCCTGCCCCTGGGGTCCTGCCTGGTGTGGTAGATCACGGCCTCTATCGATCTTGTGCTCAGGGCCTGTTCTTGTCCTGCTACAATTAGTGCCTCTGTGTTGTCGTTCAGTCCAGCTTTTTCCAGCCACCGGTAGGACTTTTCGATATCAGCCACTTCTTCTATCTGTCGGTGGTACATGCCGTGCAGGGGTTTGTCCTGCCATGATGGTTCTTGCTCTTCTTCCTCTGCATCGGGCTTCTGTTGCCTGAGATATTCACTAAGTATTCCATCGCTTGGGGCCATCTTCCTGATGTACCCATGGATCTTTGTTGTTTCATCTTGGATGGTGGCTCTGACGCTCACCAGTCCCTGGCCTCCTTCCTTCCTCTTAGCGTACAGTCTCAGGATGCTGGATTAGGGGGGAGAAGACATCAGTGGCTTCTACATCCTCTCTTGACCAGCTTATTATGTCATCAGATACTCTGCTGGCATAATAAGCTGGTATATATATATATATATATATGTATGTATGTATATTGAGCTCCTTTTGGACAACATATTGTAGCATATGGACAGCAAAAATAGGAAAGAAAACTTAGATAACCTAACTTCACACCTAGTTTTCACCTTCTCATTATACAGCCACCCACCTCCCTTTCCATTTAATTAAAAAGGTGTCATACATGTTTTCTCTTAAATCCCTCCACAATTTAAATCTCCAGCTGCTTGTTGGACATGACTGAGAAAAAACTGGTTTGCTAACCCTGACCAATAACCATGCAAATGTTTGTGGGCATATACATTTTGCTTCCAGCCTTTCTGCACCCAATATTCTGCTTTTAATTACAATAACTAATTAAAGGTACCTTGTAATGAAGTCTGTGCAGTTTCCCCTCTGGGCAGGGTACTTTGTGTCATTTTGCATCATTATTGATGAATATGTGGAAGAATCACACAATCTTAAAAGTTGTAAATGAGACATTTCGGTCCACCTGTTTTTCTAATGTCTGCCTAATAAGAAGGACACAGTGTAAGGGAAGCTTACAACACGAAATCATCTCATGCCCAATATTCAGTTATAATAAACGACAGATCATATAAAATTCATGAAAGTAGCAGTTTGGTGAAGACAAGTTAAATAAAGTGCACTGAAGCCATTTATCATTTATGTGGTGTCCCTGCAGAGGGAACTTTTAAATGTGAAACTTTGCCAGACATCCACATTTTTGTCACTGCTAGCATGATGTCCAGTCAGTTGCCTGGTTGCATGTGAATGTGTTTATACATTTTTGTGCCTTTGTGTTAAGCTTGGCATATGTCTGGGTCTGACAGTTCCTTGGCACACAAATGTCAAGAGAGCATAAAGCTTTCATTCCTCTTCAGTTTTTATTTATTTATTTATTTATTTCCCCACATCTACTGTATGTCCATATTGTTACACATCTGTGACACTGCTTTACTTATGTGACTGGCCAGAAGCAAATACAAAAACCATTAACAGCTACTTTATAGTGATATGGACATTAGGTTTAAAATAAAACATGTATTGTTATTTTTTTTGGCCAAATGGCTTCCGTATAAATGGATTGCATGTGTTCATTATGGTCATTTTTCTGTCCACATGATGAATCTAATTTTGATTTTGTTTTTTAGCTTTGTTTTGGCTCAAACTCTTGAGAAAGTGTCTTTAGTTGGTTGTTAGCAAGTAGCTTACCTTTCAGAGGTTTATCAAAGCTTATTGGCTGGAAATGAGTTCTGACAGAAGGTTAATGAGGCTGAAACTTAATATAAACATAAACAAGCTGTAATTCAAGGCTTTAGTGATAATTCAAGCAGTTCCTATACACTTGATGCACTCTTGAAACAAAAATATTTTAATATAAATGCTTGGTTAGTATTTGTTTCTTTTTTACCATAGATACTCCTGAAGCACATCATAATTGCTATGTTTTCTAGAGCTCACCTGACAATAGACACTAACTATGGCTCATAAGAAGCTGCTTGCACAGATGACCTGTATATTTTTTTGGCCTAGGACAGAATCAATATGGCAATACTTGTCCCAAACATTTTATTATGAACGAAGGGGACATCATTATTGAGCGGATGCAGCAAAATTCAAGCAGACAAAGAAGACAAGAGAGACGATACAAAAATATGCTGAGGGTAACTGTAAGTCAAAGTATCTCTACACAAATAATTTTTTCTACTATTTTCACTCAGTTTTTAATGTTTGCCTGCTATAATTTTATCTGGGATCCACACTGAAAATAGAGAGGAATGTCATGCAACAGATATTGATAAAGATAATTTCTTCTCAGGTGGTGCAGCCAAAATAGCCCCTGTGTGTTTCTGCTGTTGTGGGGCTGAGTGATACGAAGCAGACACTGATAAGAAACCTCAGCAGAACCACAGGATGCCACTGCCACTCCCACCATTAACCTTGTACTTTCCCAACAAGTTTAGTAGTGTACCTTAAAGGTGTGTGTGCGTGTGTGTGTGTGTGTGAGGGTGTGTGTGTGTGTGTGTTCATATATACACATTTTGATGTATTCATACTGGAAGCTCAAATAATGCGTATGTTTCATTTTCAGTATTCTTGTGCTGGTCCCTGCTGTGATTGCTGCACTCTGTAGGCAGTGGTTATGCATTTGCATTATACTATCATGCTTTGTGTTATTTTGTGTCCCACCCCTAACTCCACTGCACAACACATTGCAAAAAAAGACGATAACAGCACAAACTATGGCTCAAAATTACCATAATGTAGGTTCATCTCTATAAAAGAGCCTAGAAAAGTGAATATTGTAAACTTCACAAAGGCTGTATTCAGGACTATATTATTGAATTGTTACATTTTATCATGTTCTGCTTTTACAGGCCAAACAGGAGAAGTAGGAGAAATGGATAGATTGAAAAGAGGTTCCTTAAACACCTGTAATGGATGATTAAAGATATTGATTCAATCTAATTATAAATACAGTACTAATAGCTCCACTGGAGCTCTACTAAATTAGAGAAATAAAGTGATAGGCAGAAACAGTCTGGTGTTTAATAGCCAAACAAGGTCTTTATCTACGCTTGTATTCACATGTACTGCAACTACTGCATTAAAACATACTCAGCATCTCGATCAGAGGAAATTCTTCTGAGCCAGTGAGTTTTCTTCTCATTTAATCAATGAAATCTTGACCTATAAAATATATGCCGACTATGTATCATGGGGAGTTCTGCACAGTCTCTGCAAAAACTGAAAAGACCTTTGGCATACAGACAATCACTACTTATCAACTCAAAAAGTCCATAGTCAGGATATTTTCAAGTGAGCCCCATGGATCAGAAATGTTTGAAATTCCCTGCTGTGCTGTTCTCCAATTACTGCCACTGATGTTTACCCCTGAATTGCCCCAGACTCTCACAGCATGCCCTCTTGGTCTCAGTCTCACACAACTGCTGCCTGCAGCTCCTCTCCAAATGGGGGCGTGACTCAGCTACACAGCTCAGGGGGAACTGCCACTCTCATGCTCCATTAGCCCCTGCATTCCCAGTGGATGAAGAAAAATGTATTCACTCCTGGGATGCTGCTGCCTCAGATATCTAAATAGCAACCATTCGTCCTTTCTGCTTTGTCCTCGACACGTCAGATGACCTCATGACTAGTTATTGTGGTTAAATCGGTGGAGGGGAAAGTTTATAATCACAGCATGTGCAGATCAGGAGGTTGACAGTGATTGTTTTATCCTGAAATTGCACTGAAAGATGAAGCACAAGTAGTTCATGTAAACAGATTTGACTGAAAAGGTGCACCAATTCTGTAGCATGTCAAGCTGACTTTTACAAGCATAACAGTGACTTTCAGACAAGGTTTTTGAGGATTCACTGCAGGAGGTGGGGCGATGGCAGGCATTAGGTATTAGTGACTATCTGGACGTGGAAGTGGCCACATGGGTGGATTTGCCATGACTAATTCCTGAGGGAAATCATGGAGTTGTCTCTGTAAGACAGCTAACTCTGTAGCTCTAAATGGCATGAATCACAGAGCAAATGCTCAGGTCACTGCTGCAGTATTGATTACCAATAGAGGATGTCTGATTTTCTTTCTCAAGTCTCACTCTTTCACCCTACCATGCACACTCAGCCACACCCAGGCACCCAAATAAATTATACTGTGCTCTTAGATTGAACTCATCTAGAGTTGGACTGCATGTTAAAAATGTTTATTCACAAGCTGTAAAACCAGTCAACAGCACATTCTGTACATGGTGATTGCTTTAGAGCCCATTTTTTGGAAGTGCTCTGCAATGGGTGTTTGTTGAGCATACAGTATCATTCGTTGGGCAGACATTAAATCTGAAAGCTTGGTATGGTGTTTACTGAAGTCTTGACCCCGTCCTTTGCTCATTAAATTGATTCATGGATTCAATAAGTGGAGCACAGGAGGCAGGTGTGCATGTCGGTGTGCACACAAGGCTCATAGGCATCCATCACACTGATCAGGTATCTTCAGCTGTTTCTCTATGCAGCACTCTCACAAGACTCTTGCAGATGTTGCTGGCTTACAGCCCAGCCTGACCCAAGACTAGACTGTATTCTGACACATACACATACACACACATACACGAGATGTTACAAGATGCAAACACAGGCAAGTTCATTACACTGTGTGTCATTCAGGCCAAATGCCAAATGAGGTTAAACTGTCTTTTGGAAAGAGATTGTTCATGTTTCACTGGACATTAGGGGCCTAGGTCAAAGCTTCATGACTAAAAATAGAAAGTATGATTCAAGACATTTTCAGTCTTCAAATCAAGTCTAATTTGATTTATATAGCACTTTACGCACAACAAGCATCAATCAAAGGGCTAGACACAGAATAAAACAAACCAGCAGAATAAATATAAGACAAAAAAGAGCACAGTTTGTCATTGTACCGCTAAAAATCAAAAGCCTGTCTAAAAAAAGCCAAGATCAGCAATAGAGCAAATGTCCAGTGGCAAAGAATTTCACAACCTTGGAGCAGGCACAGGAAACGCATATTTGCCTCAACAATGTACTGTACTGATGCCAGCGAGCTCCAATACAATTACTACAAAATACACAATGCAGCATCCCACAAGTGAAAACAAAATTCACTGTCCTGCCTATTTACAGAGCCACACCGCATGAAAACATTACCATCACAAAATAAACCCACAATATACTGCTAAATAAAGAGTGTGTAATCTTAAATCTCTTTGGGTAATAAAATGCTTGGCTCAGTGTTCATTAGAGAGTGCACAGTCAGGGATTTGAGTCTGAGAACATTCACTGAACAATTACCTGACCTGCAGCATCTCTGAACCTCGGACATTTTGCTACTCTGACCCAGCAATGAAAACATTCTAAAAAAAAAAAAACATACCTGGGAAATTAATCAAATTGCAAAGATGTTACAAGATTTATGTGACGCTATGGGTCAATAGAAATTTTACTAAATGGCGGTAAACATGATGAGCCTTATTAACACTAATTATCACTGAATTTGTTTTCCAGCCCATTCCAGAAAATAATTATTTCAAGAAATATTTTTACGTGTCAGTATTATACTTTAATACCAGAGAATTAAGAAATCTCATAGAATCTCATAAACTTCAACATTTTAATACTAATTGCATTTAATAAAAATCAGGCTAGAAAGAAAAAAACTGCTGAGGTATGTTTCCAGATAATATATCTTCTCATCACTTTTTCCCTTAAAAAATAACAAACTAATTCAGTTCACCATTGCAGATCTCCTGGATGTTAGCTAGCTACTATAGGTAGCTTCACTGCTGTCATGCTTCCAGCTCATCCTGTGCTAATGGCTTATAGGATTGGCCCAAGAATGTCTATTGTACTTCTTAAGCTTAAGACCACAAACACAAGGAATTTAAGCTCTTTTAGATCCCATTCTTCTCTGCTGTCCCAAGTGCAAAGACATGTTTAAGGTCTCAAAAATAAGGTTTATTTATAGCAGCAGGGGCAGTCACTTCTGTAAGACAAAAGAGGACAAAAAAGAGAAAATCTTTCTCCTTAACCAGTAAATCCAGTCTCATACACTGTATGTTGGACCACTGGTGTTGCTAAAGGTCACAGTTAGTTCTCTGCCAAAGGCTGTCCACGCTGCTCAGGAAGGGCTGCAGACAGGAAAACCCACTGGTGTCCATCACTTCTCCAAACACCAACTGGAACTGAAATTTTAGGCATGAAAGCACAATTAAAGGGAAGTGCATGTTCCCTGGTGTACTCTGAGCATCACATCTCTCTCTCTCTGTCTGCTTGCCCATGCTGGTGCTCTGTGTCCATGTTGGCACAGCACTGTGCTTAGAGCTGTGTGCACTCAGCATTACTGACTCTTTTTACTCCTAGTTAGAGGTAAGGAGCCATGTCATGTTCTTCACTCAGCCCTGCATATGTAACTTCAGACTAACTCTCTGCACATTCAATCTACAGCAAAGATGATGGAGCATCTGTCAAGTTTTTTCATTCTGAAGTGTAAATGTCACCGACCAACCAGATGATGTGAAAGTGAATACATTTCTTACTGAAGTGATGTAGTTAGATGGCAGTCATCTTTTCAGTAGGAAATGTGTGATTCTTAAAACCTTCATAACGTTTTTTAAGAAGACCGTGGAACAACAGCTTCAAACAAATAACTCTTTGGAAATCCTTTTTCACTTTGACATCTCCTAATTTAAATTCAGTAGTGAGAGTGTAGTGTGAACTCCTGATTCATATCAGTGCATTATGGAACAGACCCTTAATTCAGAACATGCATGCAATTTAATCAGAATATCTGTGGTTTGAAGTTTCTCAGTAATAGGATGTTTGTAGAATGAGTATACAAAGGATGCATGGACAAAAATGTAATACTTCAAGTTGACGGTATCTGATTCAATGTACGTGGTGACAGACATGAACACAGAACAGCAACAACAAAGCTGAAGAAAATTAAGAAGCAAAAAAATTAAGTTACTAAAGCAGCTGCAATGGGGTTTCATGCAACTAAAGCCACACAAGCTCACATCTGTTCATATTATATCACTTATGCAGGGTTAGTTAGTCACCTGTTCCAAAGCGGTAATGCTACTATCCACTGACTAATTTGGTATTTGACTGACAACTATAATAACCAAAACACCCCCTTTCTCAGCTAATTTATGAAAAAAACCCCAGCTTGGAGAAAGTTCATAAAAGATGGAAAAGAAATGAATACAAGCTCTACCATTCACATGTTTACAGCACTGACCTCAGGTCCCAGCACTGAGGCGCTGTGGTAAAAATTTGGCAGGCCTGTCTGTACCTGCTGTATTTTCTGTGGCATATGAAAAAATGACAGCTCTCATTGCCAGGGATATGGCAACCTCCCTAGAATTCAATTTTTGGGTGTGAAACAAAATCAAATAAAATCATCTCTTTAAATGCTGTATGTGTTTATTTTATATTCATTTGTTCAGAACCCCAGAGATCATGCATGCTGACATTCAACATTTAATGCAATGGCATAATACTGATGTTTGCTGCATGGCAGCGGAGCAGTTACTCTGAATTCTGCTCATCTAATCAGGGACTCATATACAACACCTCGGGCAGTAGGTGAAAACATTTAACTGGCAAATAGAGCAGGGAGCTGACCTGAGTCTGAGCGCATGTGTAACCTCAGCTCTTGATATACCTTGTGCTGAATGCTGAATTATTGTTCAGACCAGCAGAACTTCCTTTTTAAATGCAGTGTACCCTATGAAGTTTACATGCTCCAAAACTATTTCATGGTGGGTAACAATGTTGAACATGGTACTTAAACTGAATTAGATTTTGAAGAAAGTTTTGCTTATAGAAATTTTTGCTTGTAGAAAGCTAAAATACTAAAACGATATTTGACACCAACAAATGTGGTAAAGCTAAAACAGTTTGATGTTAAAAAATACTTTCAGCTTGTTATATTAACAAACCTTTTCCACTCATCACATTATAACTCCATGTTTTATTCAACAGCATTTCTAAAAATTAATCAATAAAACTGTGCATTATGTTTTTTTTAAGTTTATCAATATTAATGTACCACTGCATTCTCTGTTATTCATATTGATTACTTCACAGGTAGAAAAAAAGATAAATGCATCTTTAATATTATACTGATAAATCTGATGAACTAATAATGACACATAATAATTAAAGGACAGGTTCAAAGAAAAAGTAAAAGTTTTGAAATTCAAGATTATTATGAACATAACATTTAAAAAAGATGTGGGAATGCAAATGTGCCACAAAAGCAATGAGTAATTCTAGTAGTATACTGTTATAGAAACCCTTGCTTTAAAATAATGCATAAAGTTAAATTTCTACTCCATTTATATACATCTATGTCATCAAAGATATTAAATATAGAATTTTATTTTTATTTTATTTTCTGAGGGGTAGCTGAGGAGCTGGAAGTGAAGCCCAGATACACAGTTGGACTATTGGACTATTGCAGAATGTGTAAAATCAGAATTATTACACAATTAAAAAGGAATGTTTGTGCTCTTCACTATTAAAAAATGAGTGAAGTCTTTTCAAACCGATTATTTTGGAGCATTTGAGCTGGAAAACCTGAAGTCAGAGGAGTTGAAATCCTCTGTGATGTACATTATCGCTACAGTGTCTATATTAGGGTCCAATATTGTGACAATCTGCCTTTAAGGAATATGGCTGTACTGATTAAAATGTAATTTTTACAAAATTGCTGTTACTTGAAAAGGTCATTACTGTTATCCTCATTTGATATTTGATAACAAAATCATGAAAACTGAACAGGACCTTTTTAAAATCAGTGTGTACAAAGATTGCCCTCTGACTTAAATGCCTCATTCCTCATCCCAGTAACTATAACATAAATGTCTGGGCGACCATTATGGTTATTGATGGCTTTGATAGGGGTCATTATACATGCTGTGGGCAGCATATGCTCTTCGAGTGCTCTTGAAAGTCCTGCAGGGTTAAAGAACTCCTAGAAGGACATGTGTCTAGACCTCAGGGTTTACACCAAACCAATTTTGTGCCTCTATTTTCACAGCAATTTTGCAAGCATTAGTAATCTGTGTCTTTAGTCAATAAATCTAAATGCTGCATCGCTTATTATGATGGTGTTAGGTTTAGTAAAATTAGCTGCATGAGTAGCCTGAAAATATTAATGGAATTTCTATGGTTAAATGAAACTGACTCAAAAAAAGGATATTAAGAAGAATGTAAAGTAAATTTTCAGAATTTGGGCTGATGGAGAGATGCAGCTAATGCATTATTATTACACTATATGGAGTTATCACTAATATCAAAACTACACTGTAACTGCACTGTGCTGCCATGAGGTTGACAATTGCAAAATACTTTCAAACAGATTATGTACAAACATCAATGGTCCCTACAGGTTGAATTCTAATGACAATGATCTTCTAATGTCACCTACAGCACCGTCACCAGGTCATCAGGTCAAAATATTCGTTTGTCTAGTTTGGACTTAGCAACATGCTGCAAAACTCTGTTTGGTCAATGTTAGACATACACTACCCTAATATGGTAAACATGGAATAAATTATACCTAATAAACAATCAGCATGTTACCATTGCCACTGTGCAGATGTTATCATTTATCTCAGATTATTAACCCATGGCCTAATCTCCACCATACTTTGTATCTGTAATTCTTTTTGTGATATATTACACACTCAGACAAAGGTTACTGAAAACTCCTTGGCACAGGAAAAGTCATCATCACCAGGCATCAAGAGAGAATTTCACAGTGGAAGAAATCTGTCAGTCATAAAAAAATGCCCTCTATATTCAGATTCTGTTGAAACATGGATACAGCAATATGTCATAAAGCCTGTCAGTCATTACTGCATAATATGTCTATGTCTACTTTCACGGTTGCTGATTTTCAAACACTTGTCCCACTGGAGAAAAAGACAGCAATTTCAAGCTACATTTATTGCCAGTGACTTAAAAAAAAAGTGTGATGTTGTCATGAGTGATCACTGTTTAAGCAGGGACTTGCTGACATACCCAGAGCATCTGTTTCACTTTCTCAGCAATATCTCCAGTTTTGATTGAGATATCAGAGGTGAGCATTCCATTACACACTAATGGATAGAGCTGCAGTGTAGATTTGGAGAAGTATTTCAATCCAAAGTCCAATGGAGAAAAGGAAATGGCAGACATGGTCCAAACTTTTTGGGATAATGTGCTTTCCTATTACAGTGCGAGCCACATGCAGCTGTGGTTTCAGTATACATTTATTCATAGGCTTCTCACACAAACATAGACTTTATGAAAAAAACATTTTGGGAGGATTTAATTCTCTTTTCCTCTCACCCTTAGCACAGCAAGCTCACTTTCTTTGTTTGTTTTTTTTTCAGTTTCTACTGTAACATACAATGCTGATCCATGTATATAGATGGTCTAAATATAAAATAATTATTTTTTTAGTTCACCAAATATCCTACATCAGTACATATGTTTAAGGGACATTAGGAAATGAATGAAACATTTTTATATACATTTTAAACATTGTTGTGGCCTTAGCATTGGAAACACTTTAATCAATAATTTATTTATTCCTAAAAACATTCAAATTCAAATTAAAAACATGAGATAAAAATATTATACACAATTATTTTATAAACACAAAGGTCATGCCAATCATATGTACTGTAGTCCTCTCAGACAGATAATTCACTCTAACCCTAACCCTCCATAAAGCCACAAAATCTAAAAAATTAATCAAAGTTTAAGTCAGTCTGTGTTTATGTTTGAAACCTCCTAGTGAAGTGGAAGCAGCCAATTTTTGCTTATTAGCATCGTGTGACACTTTAAACACCATCACAAATGAGCCTCATTAACCAGTGCTTTCTCTGACACAGGAGAGCCATTTCAGGGTCAGTTCTTTAGGTGATATCCTGACACACACCTGGACATTAACTCTGCTGCTGATCTTAGACTGGTGTCATCTGCATATTTGATTGTCTACACTCATTAGCATCCAGTGAATGGAAATGGGGATACAGCTAATATTTCTGCAGTTGACTGCAGTATGCACACAAGTGAACAGAAAAGGCATTACACATTTCACCTTACAGTTTCACATGTTCCGTTTATCCTACAAGTATGAAGAAGGTAATCCAATCAACACTTTTGTTAGGCCTCGAGGATACACATTATGGGTTATTCTTGGTAACACAATGAAAAATATGAATATAGTTAAAATAGGAATTCAAATACAATATACAAACAATGAATGAAGCATCATTCTGGTCAGTTTGGGTCCACCCTGTTGGACTGTTGTCATGTTATTCAATACACCGTTTCGGATTCCCATCAGGCTATAGTTATTGGTAAGTAGGTCCCTACTCACCTACTGGAACCTACTGGCAGGTTCAATAGGTCGTTTTTATCCCACAGATCTTCATTGTTGTCAGTACGTACATTATGTAAGTTAGGCCCTTAAGTTTAAGCACAACAGTTTAAGCACAACAACTACTCGGTTATATTTAGGCATTAAGACATGTTGGCTAGGCCTAGGAAATAAAACGAACAAAAACATACATTTATGCTAATAAATGTATGTTGTGCTTGCTAATGCTAGTCACCATTGACTCTCTGCCTCCAGTAGGTGTAGTAGGCTCCTTCTAACCAGTCCTAATTAAATAGGACTGATGTACGCTGGTAACACCTATTCAATAGTCAACAGTCAAATCGGGTCTATCATGTCACCACAGAATAAAGTGGATGTATTTGCAGGTTCTTATGGTGAGCACCAGCTGATTGGAGTAGCGAGGACGGCAGATGAGACTCCATCAGGCTCTGAGGCTTTCCTTACATGTGCTATCACAAAGTATATACCATGGGTTACAGTGACATTAGTTTCAGACATAAATGGTCCACCCTAGAGGAATTGTAATAACTGGTGACGTGCCATAATCATGTAAAATTATAATTATATACATAATTTAGTTTATGCCAAATACCTGCAAAGCTAATGACATTCATCACATTCAGATGAATTTGTGTTTACTGCTAACTAGTGCTATCATGTTAGTATGTTAAACTAATATGACAGTATGATAAACCTACCTACTTAACATTTTTATGTTAGCATTCTTATTGTGAGCACATTAGCATGCTGATGTTAGCTTTTAGCCTAAAGCACTGCGGTGCTTATGTGAAACCTGACAGGGCCTGGCTGTAGATGCTAGTCTTATTAATTAAAAGAGTAAAGCTCTCTATCCACTGAGTCTGACTCAGGTTTAAATGCATTGGAAAATGAAGTGGTGGACAAATGCTATAAGTGGTGTTCAATGAAAAGTCATAAGAAAACCGACATGATTAACCTAAATCCTCTGTGGGCCATGAATGCCTCATTTCTAGGGCCACACGTCCAGTGGTGTTCTTATGTTCCCTCACAAGGGTGTAAAATGCTATAAATGTTAAGAAGTGTAATGCTAATACAGTAAGTGAAATTATTCTAGTATCCTATAAATGTGATAATGAAGAAAGTAAAGTTTTTCTCTTTCACACTCTCTTTCTCAAAGTGTATTTGAAAGGTAACATAATTAAAAATGTCAATAATACAGATGACCCCATGGACCTTTCTCACTGAAAACATTTTGACCTGCCAAACACAGGTGCACCCAAAATTGTTAACATCTGCAATGCACGGGGGAGTGTCAGTGTCAGGGCCCTGCTATTTTTCATGCTGGCTTACTGGGTGCTTTAATTTAGGTTATTAGTTACACCTGTGCTTTTCCTACTATGACAACACAAAATGTCAGCAACAGTTCATTGCGTTTCCCTTTACATCCACCACTATAGCTTTTACAAATGCACTTTTCTCAATATATGTCTTTATATTTTGGATCTGCTTATTCTGACACATCAGAGTAACGTCATTGATTCTGTACATTATGTTGCTTTTGGACAACATGCATTTGTAAAAGCTTATCAAAAATGATTATCAATTCTTTTTACAGTTACTTTAAAGTTTATGTCAGTTTTTGTAATATTAGATATAGTAAATGGAAGATGGAAGATAAAAGAGAGAAAACAGAGCAAATACCTAACGTGATGGATGTGATAGCTTGGGTTATTGAATTGGATGCTGTTTATGTCAGCCATTATTAGTTTATACAAATGCATTTGTTTCCTTAATTGCAGTATTAAAATAGTGGGAGTCTAGTCTGATTAATTACTTTCTAAAAAAAGGACGTACAACACTGGAGAATCTGCACAGTTTAAACACACTTAGAACCAAAGAGCCACTTTAATCCAGCACCATTGAACACAGGCTGTGAAAATACTAAACAATCCTTGACTGTGAGCATATTAGCAATCATACAGGCATGTTTTAACAATTTGCATACATTTCTAGCACTTTAATGATTTCAGAGTAAGAGTAGGTAAATTTTAATTCCAAGACAGTTTATTTATTTGTTATATTTCTGAGTTGCATGAGGACAATTTTTGTTTTTATAATATTTATCAAAGGCATAATTCATCTGCTTATAATAGGGCAGCTCTTTTGTGTTTTCCAAATCGGTCAGTGCTGTGTTCATGCAAAACAATCGTTCTGACATAAAATATATCTCCAGGATATACTATCTCCATCTTAAAAGCTTTTCTAAGAAATGTTAAGAAAAAGTCACAGGCTTGGAAGAGAAAAACAACTCTACACAAGCTGATAACACCATTAGTTCAGATGATAGTAGATAATGTCAAACACTAAATCACAACAGGCCTTTCAATATAACTTTATTATGGCTCTTTAGTCAGCTTGTTCATGGCAAAAAAAATGTGATGCAAAGCATAGGTGAAACAAAACAGATCATTTATCCATCCAGATGTCACCTAAAAAACCTGCCAGTTTTAAAACCCATCTTTAGTACTATATTTGCAATCTGTTTTAACCTGCAGTTAATTTCAACACTGGAAGCTTTTTATTGTTTTTTTTCAAGGTTTTGTGTATATACATGTATATATATATATATATATACATGTATATACACAAAATGTCATATATATGTCATGCCTCTCCTAGAGAAGAAAAAAATGGTCCATGTTTGTTTGATTACGGGACATTGACAGAAGCCAGAAAAACATGTCCAATTATGCTGAAGTCAGAAACAATTCTCTGTCATGACTTTGCTTGGTTCTATAAAGTTACTCTCACATGAGGTTTCTTGAATATTTGGAAGCTCTCAGTTTAACAGAGCACTGCCTTACCTGTCCCTTGAGGCAGCTTTAATCTGTTTTCTTGTGCCATTATTTTATACAGTCAATGATTACTGTTTTTTAATCTGTCTGGAATTGTATATGTTGAACAATGCTTTATTAAAGCTGTAACCTATGGTATACTATATAGTGCTCAGTACAGTTCAGTACATATCTTAAAATATTCTTCTTCTTTTGACAACTTTGGCAGTTGGTCCACAGAAAAGGCTCCTGTTCGTCTACTGCCACATGAGCACAACAGACTGTGTGTCCATGCACATAAGGTGAATATTATGACAGTTGTTCTCACAGCTAGCAGCTCTTTCAAGGCAGTCATTAATCATAAAACGCTCTTTTGATAAGTGCATGTGTGGTAACATTTGTAGTCCAATAGAGGTGTGATGGTTCCTGAGGACTGGCAGATTTATCCTCCACTGCCAACATAACTGAAGCCCTATTTTCTTGTTCAGTGAAGTGGAAGTGGGTGGTTCAGCTCTGTTTGCCAATGTAATACCAGGCAGATCTTATACAAATGCAATTAGAGCTGTGTTTGGTTCTGTTGTGCTTACAATTGATTGACAATAAGGAAGTTGCATTAGCGAGATGCATTCTGCAATTCTCTGAGCCATTGCTTCTTTCCTTTTAGAGAATAGGTATGCCTACAATGAAAGTAAAGACTTACCCTCAGAGCTGTTTGTTATTATGCTGAAAAATAATCTGTGAGCTCCCACAAGTATGAGATTTACAGAGCTGGCTGGGCCAACCAAATTTCCAGCTTTTGCTCAACTCCTACTGAATCTTGTCCAAAAATAAGCTCAAACAGAGAAAAATATAGAAATATGGTGAATTCTTGGATTCACATGTGCACTGTTTGCAAAAATACACACATTCTTAGAGAAGCATAAAAACTCATGGACATATCGTAGAGCATTTTTAGATCAATCCTCTCTGTTACTCAGTCTCTTACTGTTCCCAGCACTCTTCGCTGCACAATTTGCATTGCGCGATGCCCCCTACAGTCAGTCTCTTTGATGTCAGCCAGCAGATGGAAGTAGCCCACTGATACGTATATTGATTGCTGTGAACTGCAAGTCTACCTCCTGCTGTTCAGTGTTTCTTTCCCTTACTGTCTTTTCCACGCTGAATCTTCATATTGATGTGAACTGTCTGGGATATAAATACCAAAGACATGCTTTTAATGGTTGAATGAAAAGTCATTTGTGTTAGTGACTTTTGTTTTCTTGAATATTTTGAAAACCCTTTGTTCTCCAAACATAAATGGATGCGAGATTGAATATGTCTGTTTGTATTTTGACATCATCAATTTACTGTCAGCACTTTGTCGTTTATGTCCCTGCTTATTCCAAGGAGGAGAGTTTTTTTGGCGAGTTATTTTTCATGTCAAATTCATATTAATAGGTTATTAAGCCTTGTCAGAACTTAAACTTCTCTTCCCTGAACAACCTTGGGCTTCATTAACATTTTGAACTTGAGTATGTTTTCTTCTCGCTCCACTGACTCTCTCCTTTGGTGCCGACTCAAACTTTTATTTTTGTCCCTTTTAAGCTTCAGTGAGATGACTATCCACTGAGAGTTGGGCTGAAGTTTGCAATGTGCCTGTTTTCCCTTAGTAAAAATAGTTCTGCTTGAGTGATTATTTATGCAGTGTAATAACCTACACTGCAAGAATAAAACAAGAACTTGTCATACCTTATTGACACATCAGTTACACAGTCTGCACACAGTGTTAAAAATATATGGCTGTCTTTTTTTCTATTAACTGTCAGCCGAGCACAGTGGCAATGTTTAATTCACACTCTTAACACTGATAATGATTATATTTAAATGAAAAACTAACTCAATCATTATGTCACACATTACATCCCTGCTATTATCAGTGCTCTGTAAGCATGTTCATAGGAGAAGAGAACATATAAAGACTACAAAGGTCAACACTGGTCAGTGAAGTCTCATATAAGCACGCAGTGATGCCTGGATGTTTCAGCTCAGTTTCAGCTCCTAAAAGTTTAGGATTAACATCTGCCATTTCAGCTAACAAGTTTAGATCATGTCCCCCATAGGGGATGAGTAAAGTATCTATCTATCTATCTATCTATCTATCTATCTATCTATCTATCTATCTATCTATCTATCTATCTATCTATCTATCTATCTATCTATCTATCTATCTATCAGGAAGGGCATGTGGTATAAAACTTGTCCCAGATCAATCATGTGGATCCATTGATTTACTCTGGTGACCCTTAATGAGAGCAGCAGGAAGAAATAAAAAAGGAGATGAAGGTCTTATCTCAAGTTAAATATTTGCCGGTGGATGCTGTCAAGCGAAGTAAATAGCCAGGGTAGAATGAGAGACAGCTCTCAAGAGGCCACAGTCTGCATGGTAGTCATGGGAAGTCCTGAGACACACAAATCAATAATGGAGGATGCACCAAAGCAGATGTCTGTTCTGGGGATAATGCTGGTCTGCTTCACCCAAAGTATTTTTTTCTCTTTGTTTAGGATAGACATACCTGAGATTTCAACTTCTGCCAGGTGTAAACATTGCAGTACTGCTAAATGACTTGTACTTATTTCTAGAATGAGGGTAAACACTAGGAAGCATGGGTCCTGCACAGTAAACACAGGCAGTAAAGACAAGCATTTGTCACACCTCTGCATCACCTTCTCAGTCTTATATGAAAAGTTGATGCAGGGGTTAATGAACTACCCAGGACTTTATATCAGTTACATTAAAAAAAATATTCGTTATATACCGTTATTGTATTCAAGGCTTCAGAGGCTGGTGCAGGTAAATGAGAACAAGTTTTTTGGTAATTTGTGTGAACAGTTCTTTTAACTGTCCAATGAATATTCTTGTATTTCACTACACATTTTTTATTATAGCCACACAGTACTACATACAAAAACAGTAATTTTCATGGAGAGTAAATATCTCCAAATAAATAGGTTTAGAATATTATGCTGCATGAATAATGTTAGTCACAAAAAATGGGGCAGAGTATTTATTCAAGAATAAGTTATTGTAAAGAGAAATGCTGAATGAGGATGGAAATAATGCTCTCATGTTTTGGCTGAAGAGACACAACAGCTTTAAAATGAGCTACAAGCCATTTGATAAATCATTAATGGAGACAGACCAGTGCATTTAGTGGTAGAGCGTACAGTCCAGTAGGACCCCCCAGAGTGTGACTTAATTTGTTTGGAATGGTTTTGCTATAAAAGCTATGGCTTTCTACCGGAATAGCTATTTAAGGAGCTGAATGGCTAACAGCTGCCCAAAGGTTAGATTTTGAGATATCACTAGTTCAGGGTGTTGCTCCATCATCTTCAAAATAAGACAGGGCAAGGAGATATCTATAGGAGTATCCACCTTAAAAGAGAGGAGCAAAGAGGAGATATTGATTTATGGCCTCCTGCAGCTCTCCTGCCTCATTCATCATGCTGTACCTGTGCACAGTGCTATCACTCCCCGGCAGGGAGATTCTCTTCCTTGACGTGCAGCCGGCCACTCATCCTCATGTCTGCCTAATAAGCTGTGTGCTCTTCTCAGACCCCCAACAATCCCTGTCCCCACTTCTAAACATCAGACTTCTACATTCAGAGATGCCCCATGACAGAATTACTCACAACACGCGAGACCAGATATGTGTGAATAAATAAATACCTCCTGTCATAGCCCATCATACAGGTTTTAATTCACAATTCATTAACACAAGGCTCTATGTGTCAACTTATTTGTTTTGTCATTGAAAGGCATAATTAATGAGTTTTATAATAAAATCTTGTTAGTTCACATGAAAATAGACCTTTGAAAATATTATCCATCCATCCATCTTCTATACCCGCTTTTCCTGGCTCAGGGTCACGGGGATCTGCTGGAGCCTATCCCAGCTCTCTCTCGGGTGGAAGGCAGGGGTACACCCTGGACAGGTCACCAGTCTGTCGCAGGGCCACATATAGACACACAAAGACAGACAACCACACACACTCACACTCACTCCTACGGGCAATTTTAGAGTCTGAAAATATTATGCATAAGAAAATATTATGCATTTGCACATTTGGCCTTTCAGAGAGAAAGTCTGACTCTTCTGCACAGATCTGGGTACAAGAAGTAACAAGCCTTTGGAACAAGTGTCACCTCTTTCATTATTCAACAAAACAATATGACAATTGCACCTGTGTGATACTGGCTCATCTCATCATGCTGAAGTAGTCTGATGCTAATTAACACCATTTCTCTCAGTGGGAGGTCTAAATAATTTAATTGCTTAAGTTCATTGCTATATTCAAAGCACGATTTCTCTAAAGGGGTTTAGTATTCCCTCAAATTTTAATGACCTCCTTCAGACAGTCATACACTTTCATTGCATTTTTAGTGCTGGATTCATTTAGAAAAACATTTTCTATTTTATTAATGCATTCATACACAGACATCCCCAGAATGAGCTGTTTATGAATATTCAAATCAGGCTTTGCCCTTTAATAAGAAAAAAAAGATGGCACAGCCTTTAGTGATATGCTGTCAAGGAAAAAAACAGTTTTTTTTCAGGAATGTTATAACACTGGGCTACATGCTATTTTTGACTTCTTTTCATTGCCACAGTTCCGTTGTGTAGATAAAAGAGACAACAGGATGACATGAAACAAGGTCCCACAATGTTTCTTTTCTCTCAGGTCACTGATGAGAATGAGAGTGTCATCTCAGTTTGACGTTGCCGTTTGAATAAGATTTTCCTTTTCTTTCACAGTGATGCCAGGGGCTGGGGTCATCTGCCCTTCACCCTTACAAAGGTTTCATGAAGCCTTACCACCTCCCTCACCTAACATTACCATTGCCTCCCGTCCTCCATGAATATTTTCCTGCAGCATAGCAACAGCACATTCTCATTCCATTCCTTTTCCCTTCCTTCAAGGCCCTTACAAAGTCAACCCCAATTTATTCGCGAGGGATGGACTCATCATCTCTCCAGCCTGCCTCTCTCCAAGCCACACTCTGCATGGGGATAACAGAGCCCTACTGCTCATTCAAATGCAGCTGTTCATACTGTATTTCATACATCTTGACTGTGAGTCACAGTGATCCCTGGCCAGTCAGAGTAAATTAAAAAGAGCAGCTGCAGTTGAAGAATGGACAATTAATAATTGAAATTATGCCAAAATGTTAATTGCATACAATTCAGTAGAGTATCACATCTTGTCTGTAATACTTGGTATCATCTAATAATTAAAAAAAATCCCTTTTCTTTGTCTGGCCAAGGAGATGGATTTGGATGTATTTGCCTAAGCTGAACTAGGTTTTCAAATCTAAGCAGTGTACTGCTAGGAGTGAGATTTTTTTTTTTTTTTTTCCTTGAACTGACCCTTTAAATTATTTGATTTGTAGGGAAATCAAAATATGACTAAATCAATCAATTTTCTGCCATTCGCAGCTACAGCAGACGTTCCATACAGAATATAACAATATGTTTGAAACAGTTTATAAATAAAGTCTTGTAGTTGATGTCTAACAGGAGTTGTAGCAGAGAAACTACTGTGGCTTTTTCCCTCTGGACTATTCAGAAAGACAACAGACGAATGTCAAACATTCAGTGGGCTCAGTCCTGTCTCATCCTTTATTTACCTTCTTTAACAAGGTGGAGTTGCTTTCATCTACTATATGAATAGCTGAGCCATATGGTGTAGATGAAATGCTAGTTCTCCCCAGGGTCATCCCCTGTGGTTAGCATAAAAATGGTTCAGTTTTGTTATCTCTTCATTTTGAACCAGATTTTACATACATTTTAATATCTTTCTCTTTATCTGTGTCAAAATCTCCTCATAAGCATCAACAGAGAACAGAAGCAAACCTCTCAAACAAACCTTTTTAAGGGAAAATTCTATGTTGTATTTGAAGACAGAGAACGTCATTTTGTCCCTACATGGGTCTCACAATGTGAACATTCAGATCTTCCCTTAGATTTCACTGTACCCACATTCTGCTCGCCTCCTGAGTTTTATGTTCCTCAAGAACAATTCTAGTCTGAATAATGAAGCCAAGCTGATTCAGAGGCACCCATGCTGCACAAATTGTGCACAGCATCCTTCTTCCCCATCTCCTTCTAGGAACATCCTTCTTGTTAGAATTTACTTTGAGATTTTCTTGTGCACTAATGTGTGACCAGATGCTTAGCTTTCACAGGGTCCTGATGCCAAAATGAATATGTTTCATTACGGAGAGATACATCATCTAATGGTTTAAAGTGTGTAAAATGTAAGCTGCATCTTGCAGCAAAATAAATCTTTATCAAAGGTGTGGTTCATCCTGTCCATGCTGCAGTTGTCTCCAGGTGATGGAGAACATGTGTCTGTGGCCACGCTTGCTGTTGAGTGCTCCAGATCACCCGCTGCAGGCCTGACCTTCCCTCTCTTGCTGCTTAACCTAATCAATTATGGTTCAGAACAGAAGCCAAAAGAGAAGGGAGACAGAAACCCACGACCTTGTCAGAGCCCTGAGGAGACTGTGAATAATTCCCTTTGAGCCCCATAAAGAAGGTTTCCATGGCAGGAGGAGAGGAGTAAAGGTAGCTTGTTGAGCAGAAGAGATGGGAGCTGAAGAAAAACATGTTGAAATACAAAGGTAAGATCAGGAGCCACTCGATAAAACCACAGACCTGAACCAAGTCAGCTATTTTTTGCTCCAGGCATTTAAATTATATGAAATATTTTGCCTTCACTGCAACAGACCTCAACCAGCATTAGGTAGAGGGGAAAAGAAATGCAGAGAACAAGTGTTTTAGCAACATTCTGACCTGTTTCACATTTGTTATAATGTTAACAGTGACTGTACACAATTCATCCAATGGGGTTTTTGTGTGTTATTTTCACATGAAATGCTGACTTGATGTGACATGTATATTGTAGCTGGGGCCAGGCAGATGGACTCTGAAGATCTGTGGAACCTTTCCACTAATTAACTTATTTTTTTTGTGTCTATTCAAAAACGGATTTGCTTCATGACAATTAAAAGTCACCATTAGCTGTGCCAGACATCTGAAGATGTTTTCTGAGGAGTCCTTTGTCTAAAATAAATATAGTTTATTTCACATCTGTTTAGCTTAGCTGGGTGCCCTTAAAAATAGATTTATTGCTTTTTTAAAACACTTTTTAAAAACAATCACTGGCAACCTGTCCAGCAGAAAATATCTTCTTATCAACCCACCCAGGGTTTCCTCTGATCCCTCAGCAGAGGCTGGAAAGTTAGTTCGAGATGTCCACTCAAATTATTACAGGGTCGCACACGAGTCCCACATAAACAGACTTACAACTTGACTTGAAAATTCATGTTCTATATTAAAGTAAATTGTAAATACTGATCACTACAATTAGAAATCCTGCAATCAAATACTACTTTAGTAAAAGTTTTCACTGGACGGAAAGAGTATGAAAATTTTAATCTGAAGTAATTACAGCTATTGATACAGTAGATCTAGCAGTAAAAAGTCTAATATTTGCCTCTGGAATGTAGTGGAGCTAACATAAAATGCAAACACTTCGGTAAAGTAGAAGTACCCCAAATTTATACTTACGTACATTGTACTTTAGATGAATAAATATACTTAGTTGTATTCCACCACGTCTTGTACCTTTTCTGTAGGAGAACAGTTTTGGCTTTTATTATCCTTTGTAAAATCCTTTAACTCCTCACAGTGTGCATCAGCCAACTGCAGGCATGTGGTGTGTGACACCTAGACAACACACACAACAAACTGTGCCAACAAGGTGTTGTAAACTGGATTTAAGGATTTCAAACCCCGGTGCTTAACAGAAAAAGCTTCAGTGAGATGACTATCTCACTGAAGCTTTTCTCTAAAGAATTTAGGGAAAAGAGAAAACTCATCAGGTCCAACACATCCAGTGTGACAACTCATCCAAACTGGCCACAGGTGCAGATAGTCTGTAAGCTAATAGGTTCACCTGGAGTTTGTAATGTAATGTCAGGGGTGCTGGCTTATGTTAGACTCATTTTTGTACATGTTTAGGGTAAAAAAAACCCATCCTGTGTGCTGGACAGCTGTGGTGATGTGGTATTAATTAATACAGTCTAATCCAACAGTCCACCATACCCTCTTTCCTCAAGGTGATAATGTTCAGTTTGTTGTTGGAACTGTTTTAGAAAGGCAGTAATTCCTTCATCCTGGAAGCTGTAGTTTGTGCTGCTGTTGAATTGCACTGCATTGCAGTTGTTCCTGTTATTTACAGGACTCAGACTCCTACACCAGAGACTTCGGATTAGACTTAGACTTGAATTTTATGACTTATGAATAGCTCATAGACAATTTTCTCATTATGGGAGGTTGTCTTAGCCACTGTGTGGTTTTGTTTATTAGTGCAGGTTGATGTACAATGTGTATAGAAGGTTATTTTTATATTCATCAGACATTGGAATAATGTTTTTCTGTGCTCATCATAAATCTGACAAATGATTCCAAGCAAATCATGGTCCATTATATAACTTAGAAAAATGTGAGATGGGAACATGGGCTTCTCAGTAAAGTAGAAGACATTTTGAAACAATTACATATTCATGAGTGATGTAATTGTAAGAATTTCTAGCAAGTTAAACTTTTTGTGGAAAAAACATATCAGAAAGACATTGTATTCAAAGCAGAATATTTTTATATCTTAAACACATCTGGAGGTGATATTTAATGCTTGAGTGTACATTTGAAATTTGTTATTGTCATTTTAATGCCCCACTCCTGATTCTACATGATAAAACAATATCAATATATGACCATACATGGTGGGCACGTGCTAAATAATCTTTGTGCATTCAGAAAATGATTTTCATGCAGTCACTTTTGTTGCAATGGTTAGTTCATACTTAACCAACTCCATCTTCGCACAGTTACATCTGGAAGCTCTCCAGTGCAGTCACAGTCTCTGCTTAGATTAGCATTCAGGGCATAATAATTAATAATTTGTTTTGGGATTTCAACCAGCAACCTTTAAAGTCCTTATGTTTATCCTACATCACCAAGGGTTAACATAATCATCTGTAATGGCTGCAGTGCTCTCCTTCACAAGATTTCTGCATCCTTTTTATATGGCACTTTAGAAGCATGGGTGGTGTTATATTAGTTTATGTTTTACACAGCAGTTATTCATTTAAAATTGTTTTGCTAACGGGTCGGTGGTAATGCAACTTAGAGCTATTTCAGCAGCTTGTCTCTGCATGAGTTCTTGTCTTTAGAGCAGCTTATTACCTTTTGCTGTTGTATTATAGCCTGGGGAGACCAGGATGTTGAGTTTGCAATACTAGTTTTCAGATTTCCTACAGTCTAGTGGGTATTTTAAATCACCAAAGTGTCTTTTGAATAGACAAATGTGGTAACAGATCATACAGAGTCTCTATGAATATATAACATTTTTATGCACACACAAATATACTGTAACGAGATTTGTGTGTATTACTGTTCAACTTTTTGTTCTGCATATTTAGTTCACCAAGCCACAGGCAAAATGTGACCTGATCCCAAGTCAGACCTAAACTTAGAAGACTGAGGTGATAAAGTGTGCATGTACCCCTAACTAACCTGACCAGAAAGCTGCAAACCACTGAAAGAATGTTATTATTGAAGATTTAGGTGGGAGGTTGAAGCCTCCCTGACTGTAATAAGCTGATGCACTTTTCTGTGGTTTCTTATGAGAGTTCTGCCATCAGAGAACTAATCATAGGCTTAAATACTCAAGTGGAGTATTTGGGTTTCTGGAAAGCAAAACATCAACTCCCTGTGAAGCTTGAGCTTCACTGCCTGATCCAGTAAGAAATTCCTTAAGTTGCACAAAGGAAACTAGTGCTTAAAGAGCAAACCACATATGACTAGAAGACAATGCACACATGAAGGAGTGAATGCACCGTCTGGTCTCCACACACCACAGCAGCAGCCAGTGGTAGCTTGTTTGTTACTAACACATCAGTCATAGTCACCTCCTAATGACTTATTCATTAACTTCTCCAAAACACATATCCTGATGATGAGAATGGAAGGAGCATGTTTCAAGTCACACATCTGCTGAGTCTGGAGTCAGCATTCTGTGGAATTAAAGCCACTATTAATAAATTGTAGCTAAGCTGGAAAATATCCCAGACACATGATTCTAAAAGCAAAAGCCTGAGAAATGTGCTGTATGTGTGTGCACATCTGTGTGGTGTTAATGTGTAAAACAGAGCAGGTGGAGGGGAGGCAAATTCAAATATTAATGATGCCTTGTAGACCACAAGTAAACCATAATAACAGCAGATAGATGGATAGATACTGTAGAACTATCATTTAGAAATTTGGCTAGATGTTTGTCTGAATGACTCCCTGATGTTTGCATGCTTTCATATCTGAAATAATTATTTTCATATTGGTGATCAGGAGATTATTCCACTGTTACATCCACTGGAAATCAATCTAGATGAAAGCACCATTTGCACGCCTAAAATGTTAGCTAAATGTGAAGTGATTGGCACCCTAGGAAGCGTCATGCCTTGCAATTTATGTTTTTCCAGTTCTGGCACAGGGATATTACTGTGATCATGGATGAATTCAAAGCATAGCTCTAGGATACAGAAAGCCTTTCCTGAGCTTCCTGTGGGGAAAGGACAACAACATGTGTCCAGCTGTCAACCACAGCTGCTGGCCTCTGAAGTGCTACCCTGGGTGGGTGCAGCCTGCAGTGGGTGGTTGCAACACAACTCTTGAGGTGGCACCCATCAATTGAGTTATGACAGTGCTGCAACCTTGTTAAATATCAATGTGTCCTTGGGTTGATGCTGCTGTGCTACTTGTATTGATCTTACATAATAGAAACATGGCTTCAATATTTTCTTCTTTTAAAGAGATTCATGTTATTTGGTGTAAAACTGCAGTCAGCTTCAGCAGAACTGAATGAATACATTTGCAGAAGGCAAAAACTGCTTCTTTTGGATAAGAGCAAGTGATTTCAATGGAGCTATTATTGCTCTTGTTTGTCTGCTTTTCTTCACAGCAGGGAGAAATGGGTTTCTTGGTTGGTGGACAAATGGAATATTTTTTTTTGTTTGTTTTTGTAAGCACACAATTTACATTGTTCAGGTTCTCAGCGCAGAACATATTTTGCATTGCCTTCAACATTCGAAGACTGAGCTGAGACAACTTGACTGATATAGTCATCTCTGTGAAACACTGCCTATATGCTTGGTTTATCATCTGCGATTTGGAATTAAGTCACAGGTGGAGTGAGTAGTGCGCTCTCGCTAAGAAGGCTCTTGGCTGTGCTGTGACACATGGATAATCCAACAAGGAATCAATCATTACATAGTTATTGAGGTAATAGGTGAGCAAATATGTTTCCTGATGGCTGTCTTTATTATTCTGGGGCTAGTGGGGCCCCAGGAGACAGTGGAGCCAGATGGAATTGAGGTGCTGTCACTACTGAGTGAACAGGTAATGAATTACTGCAGGACAAATGGGCCGCCACATGGGAGATGAGGAATCCTTCCACAAAGAGTAAAGTACAGAAACCACCAACACTCCATTCCTGTATCTGCTATTTTTTCTAAATTGAAAAAGACACACTGAATGGTGGTGGTGGTGGGAGGTGGTTTAAGAGGGGTGAATGGTTAGAAGAATGAATGACTAAGGTAGGAACCCTCTGAAATGGAGATAAAGACACAAAGCAAATACCCTCCAGCCTACTTTGGTATGATAAACCCAATTTCAGAACCAACCAAAGGGATTGTGACACAGCTTTTTCAGAATTACATGAAATTAAATGACACATGATACTGAACCTTTCCAATTATAGAGTCCAACCTCTCTCCCCTCTTCTTTGTCTGGCTGCTATTCTTCAAACCAGCTGATTTGTTATGACATTAGAGTAATGGTATTTCTCTGGTGACAGTCATTGCTGAGGGATATGATTAGCTTCCTGGTAATTATGATTGTTATTTCCAATCACAGCTGAATGGAGTCTGTGTGTGTGTTATTTCAGTAACGCAGACAGCACCAGAGTGACTATCTGGACTAGATGATTCTGATGGGGGCGATTTGAGATACAAGCGTTCTGCTGGCACAAGCACTGACAAATGCATTCTGTATTTCTGCAGGGAGACAGCAGACAATCTCACTTTGTCTGCAGGTGGATTTACCAGTCGCTGGGGCAGCTGGATGACTTCAGCTGAAGAGCGAAAGAGTGGAGTGTGACTTTATAACCCAAGCAAGCATGGAAGGTTAATTCTTTAATTTTTTTATTCATGCATTTTTACTACATATTGTGAATCATATTGTGATATGATGCTGAAGAATGCTATGATCTAGGTTTATGCTGACCTATCATGCTTTAAATTATTAGTCTCACATTAACCTTTAGTTAAACCTGCAACAGTTTTGAGGACAACATAAATGAATTAATACTAACATACGACCTTTAAAGTTAAGCTGATACAGCAAACATGTTAGAGCAGCATTAGCACTGCAGCCTAGTTTGTGCCAAACTGGTGGATGTAAGTCTTGTTTTAGCTCCAGTTTTGATCTCTACCAACTCCTACAAGGACTGTCTGGCTCGATCGCAGCAAACTGCTCCACTGTTCACTAGCTAAATAACAACTTCTCTGCTGTACAATGAGATTTTTAGAACTTTTTTTTTTGGAAACAGCTGCCTGTTCTGCATTATCACATAATCATCTTAAGCTCCATTTGCTTTTTCAAGCTTTAATCCCCATCATATGGTCTTCCTGGACAGATGGTGGTGGAAAGTAACTAATTCAAATTCTGTACTTAAGTACATTATTATTTTAGTACTTTAAATAATGAGTAATCCCATGTTATAGTGTACTTGTACTTCATTGCATTTATTTAAAACTTTAGGTAAATAATACACAATATTATCCACAAATAAATCATGATGTCCATCCATCCATCCATTATCTATACCCGCTTATTCCTTAACCAGGGTCACAGGGATCTGCTGGAGCCTATCCCAGCTCTCTCTGGGTGAAAGGCAGGGGTCCACCCTGGACAGGTCACCAGTCCATCACAGGGCCACATAGAGACAAACAACCTCACACACTCACACTCACTCCTATGGGCAATTTAGAGTCACCAATCAACCTGACATACATGTTTTTGGACTGTGGGAGGAAACCAGAGTACCTGGAGAAAACCCACACAAGCACAGGGAGAACATGCAGACTCCACACAGAAAGGTCCCTGCCGGGTTTCGAACGGGGTACCTTCTTACTGTAAGGTAACAGTGCTAACCACTAAGCCACAATCCCTCAGTGTGACTTCATGCAGCCACTTGGATATATAAACACCTCCCAGCAGATGTTGATGATACCAATAATGAAAAGAATCAGTGTACCAACCAAATTATAATTTACCACCTCAATCTAGTCAACATCTGCTGAGCAATAAATATAAATTATTTTAATTTACTAAGCCTGTTAATGTATCTCACCATCTGTACTAGTATACCTTTATAGTTTCATGACATTCATATGGCAGGGGACTGAAAATACCTGCACTCAATAAATAAAGCACACACACACATGCAGCTGTACGTGCACATATGACTGCGTATGAAAATAATAAAGTTCCCTCGCTCTAGTATTTCTTCAGCCAAAGAATACTTTCATATATAAACATACATTTCATTAGGTTGTACAAAAAATATATGCTGTCTGTGATGTTTAAAAGAAAAATTGGTGCAGCAGTCTGAGCAGTGTGTGGATTGAGAAGCAGTGTAGCACAACAGCTCTCAGAGTGTGTAATGAAGATAAATTAAGACGTTTTGTTCGTGGATAGTGCTGTGTTAGCTCAATGCTGAGTGTTGCCATCTCCTTAGCCTTTTCTTGGGAAATTAGGATTCAGTCATCTGCAGCATCACACACCACCTTGCAAGCTGCAGATGTCAGATACTTGTGTCGTTAGACGTGTGAAAGTGTTCATTCCCACACTGACAGGAGAAGAGGCAGATTTGAGTGAAGGAAGATTATGTAAAGAACAGGTTCTGCCAACCGATATGACTGATCAGAGACGTGTTCCTGCCATGGCGTTGATTCCTATAAGACACAGCTACAGTAACTCAGGGGACTGGCTACTGTCACCTGTGATTTACGTGACTCTTAATTGTAAAGGATAAAACTTTAAACCCTACACTATCATTCAGAAATCTGCCAGCTTCACAACTTCTGTGTTTTTTTCTAGCATGTCCACATCAAGTTAAAATAATAAGATGCATTTACGACAGGGAGGAAATTTGTTTCTGATAGTTTCCTGAATTCTGGCAGCTTATCACAGAGTTTGCCTGCTAACATATTAAAAAGTTTGGCTTAAAAGTTCAAAAAGTCGTTGCTGTGCAACTCATGTTAGAACTTGCCATTTTTGTCAGGCCCTAATTTCTAATCATTTTCTTGCTGCAAAACACCACCTCTCTAATTATATGTGACCGCTGTCTTCTTACCACCAACAACATGTTGCCATTCCTTATGTCAGGTGTGACAGTTTTTTGAGCACCAGGCTTCACTAAATTATAACATTGAAGGTTGTGGCTTTCTTATTTACCATCCTTAGCAGCTTTAATTATTTTTCATGTAAAAATTCTGTGCAGATTCAAGTGCCAGTTAATGTTCAGCATAAGAAAGAAAAGCCACATCAGATAACAGATAATGAATAAAAAGCATAGAAGCAGCATCTGAGCTTCATAATTTGTGTCCTCTCTATGGTGTTCTACCATTGTGTATCTGCAATACACTGTAGCCTAACATGTTTATGAAGGTTGTCTTGAGTCCAGTATATTAACAACTACCTCCACATAAGTTGCACAGACACCTACTGGTCATTCAGATTTAGTTTCTTATAATAAGTACAAAAGTTTTGTGCTTGATATTTCATGCTCTTCTATATTACTGTACTCCAAACAAAACCAAAGTTGGCCTTGTATTACAGACAGTAGGCAAAACTGGCAGGTTTGTATCTAAGAGCATTGTTAGCACTGTTTCCTCACACCAATAAGGTTCCTGATTTGAATTCCATTTGAACACAGGGCTTTCTGTGTGATGTTTGCATGTTCTCTCTGTGCCTGCATAGGTTTTACTCAGCTTCCACCCACAGTCCAAAGACATGCAAGTTGGGGTTAGGCTAATTGGTGACTCTAAATTGTGGTGAATGTGAGTGGGAGTGTTTGTCTGTCTCTCTGTGTTAGCCCTGTGATAGGCCGATGATCTATCCAAAGTGTACCTCACCTCTAATCCAATGTCAACTGGGATTGGCAACCCTTAATTGGACTGAATGGTATAGAATTAGATGGGTATACCTAAGGGGTGCTGCAGTGAGGTTTGAATACCGCAGTTTACACAGACTTGCAATCTCGTTCCCATTGTTTCTTTAACAAATTTAACAGAAGCAGTTAGTTGCAAGTTTTAACATGTTGCTTTAAGGGACTTGTCTCTGTAATCTGATCCCAATATGTGCAAAGAATGTTTTTTCTTAGCACTAGTTTAAATGTTATTTTCACTGCCCAATAATTTTACTTTGTTTTCCAAACTCAGTTTGGGACAGAGCAGGTTATGTTTAATGTTGGTTATTGTTATTTGGACTGCTTCTGATTATTGCTTCAAGACCTTTTTGTTATATTTTCGCATGTAGGAAGAGATTTCTCTGCAGAATGGATGCCACTAAATTAGAAACAATAACACACTTTAAATTCAGTGATCACATCGAACAGTTTAGTGCCATGCTGTTTAGAGCACAGGACAAAACAGAGAAAAATATATGCTTTGAATCTAACATATTATTTCCTATTGAGAGACACAGTCCATAACTACTGGGCTTAAAGTAACAGACATTAAAAATAATATGCCTGTCCTCTGAATATATTTCTCAGTGTATACTATAAGCAAGGCCCTGCAAACAATATCAGGGCCAGCAATGCTCTTCAAAAGATGGCATCTAAAAACTGATAAGAGCTACAAGCATTGGAATGGATCAGTTGTGCAATAGGAAGAGCACTCAGTCATGGGTACTGTTTAATTAATGATGGGAGATAGAGATAGGCTGTTAGCTCCATATTGTCAGTCAAACACTCAGCAGAGGGTGGCAATTTGAGCTATGTAACTGATATGTGAAACAGAAGCAACTAATCTATATCCTCCAGTCTAGTACCATTAATGTTCAGTTAAGAGGCCATGGGTACCACTGCATGATATGCATACACTTTTGTAATTTCTTGTGAATGCGAAAGACCAAAACTAATGAAATACGTAGTATCAAGAACTGAGTTGTGGTGCAGCTTTGTGGTAGAAAAAGAAAGCAAAAGAAATAATCACACTGGAGTGAACATATATGTTTTTATGTTGTCCCGTCTGGCAGAACTACTGTATATACCCTTATTCACTGTTCTCGTGTTCCCAGTGTCTAAATGAAGATATGGTATGCTGAATCAGAGGAAAGGCCCCTCTGAGAGAAATGCTTTAAAACACACAAATAATTTGATACAGAGGCTGGAAAAAAAGGACCACATTATTTCAAGCTTTTCCTTTCCAGTGAGGCACGCTCCAAAACTGATTTTGAAGCTTAGCGAGGTAGTAAAGTGGCCTATTGAATGGTGAAGACTATTTATTGATGGCCAATTGTGACCATCAGTAGACACCTATCCTTACATGAGGAGTGAAACCTTTCAGCCTCAGACTAATAAAAGTCAGTTTGCGATAAACAACTAAATTGTGACAGGAAACCACGAAATGGAAATTGGAGAAATGTTACATTGTCACACAAAACTGAAAGTTAACTGGCAGTTTGGCAAATGTATCTGCAAAAATATAGTTACTGTAATTTACCATTGTTTGTGGAAACAAAAGGTTTAGCTGGAAAATTAAAATGAAATGTATGTTTAGGTCTTTTTAGTGGTCACATTGTTTAACTATATCTCTCTGTTCATGGGTCAGTGCTGATGTCAGTGCTGTCCCCTCACAGCAAGGAGGTTCCAGTTTTTATTCCTGCTTGGACCCAGGGTCTTTCGGTGTGGTGTTTGCATGTTCTTCCTGTGTCTGCATGGGTTTTCTCCAAGTATTCAGGTTCCTCCCACAGTCCAAATACATACAAGTTGGGGTTAGAGTAATTGGTGACTAGATTGCCCATAGGGGTGAATGTAAGTGTTTGTCTCTGTGTCAGCCCTGGAATAGACTGGTGATCTGTCCACGGTGTACCGCACCTCTTACCCTATGTCAGCCTATTATGTCAAAGTACAACCCCCTCCCCTCCTGCAATGGAGATAATGGAAGGATGGATGGATGAATATTTGAAAGTATTATGTATTAGAGAAGTATATGAAATATATTTAGGTTTTAATGGTCACAGACAACAATCATCTTCAATGTAGCATTAGCCTAGTTTGTCTACCAGAAACTAGCTTAGCAAATCTCTCATCTGCCTTTATGCACTAGTTGATGGTAGGCTTGAGTGTGTTTACTTCCCTCTAGTGACACAGTTAGGAACTACAATGTTAAACACTAGCATGAATGGGCACATATTTTGATTACTTTTTTTTTACAGGTAATGGTATGTTTGAGTGTACACCTCAGTTTTTCTGTAAAAATAATAGAGATCAATACAGATTACTAATTTTCTTAGAGCAAATTATAATGTTAATAATGTGGTTTGCAGGATGGGGATGGGGAGGGGGGCTGAGTTGTCCCTCATGTTTTTTAATCCCTCTTGTGTGGCAGCTGGATTGTGTCTACACCTCGGGTCAGAAGTGCTGTTGTATTTGTGGCCCTCCCTTGTTTCTGCTTGGTTTGGGTGTTTTCAGTGGCATTTATAAATGTTGTTTGTTGCCCTCTTGTTGTGTTGTGTTGTGTTGTGTTGTGTTGTGGTATTATGGACACTAGAAGCGACCGGTCAGTAATAACAGGCTGGTGTTAGAATTAGGATGTTTCCTTGTGCCAGTAAACTCAGTCAAACCTTTGTCACTATCACTGATCATTAGAGGTTGTGAGAGTGTAAGCCCACTGACTGCTCTCTAATGGTCACGCTAAGTGAATGCAGCTGTGCTCCACATGGGTCAAAGCAGACACAACATTAATATACTTCAGATTAATATAGTCAAAATAAGTACTGTACAGCACTGTGGCCGGCAGAGGGCACTGAACGGGCTTTATTAGAAATTCATCAGGAAGAATGGAAAAGCTATGTGGCTAATAGTGGTGTGGCGGCTGAGTCTGCTGTTATTTAGAAGTAACTTCACCAAAGAATGTAAGAAAAATATCTATTTTTTACTCCTTAGGTTAAATTATTGAAAAGCTTTTTCAAAAATTAAATAATAATTAAAATCAGCCTTAGCTAAGCATGCTAATTGAGCTGCGCTAGGGCGCTAGCAGTTAAGCGAAGTGTTAGCTAACGAGGTGAATGAGCACAAATGGCAAATATAATTTAGATGTAATTAATAATTTACATGTAGTTAATAAATTACATCGCGTTCATAAGTTGGGAATTTGTTCAGAGGACGAAGGTATAGTTAGCAGGTGGGCCTGCACACTGTGTAGACATTAGCTAAGTTAATGTGAAATAATTTTATTTTCGTAAGGAAGAGTCAGTGGAACATTGTCTGAGGTAATTCATTTGAGCTAAATGTCCATTTCTTCCATTTCCCAACTTATGTCTTTGAAATATATATATACATACATAAAATATATATAAATACACACACACACACACACACACACACACACACACACACACACATTTATTTTGTTTACTCCTATAATTAAACTTTACAGTTTTACATGTTTCAACCTGCAAATGTGGCTGTCAGACATCAGATTTTATGGGGATTACCATTCGCGGTGTCAGGAACTGGATGCCACTCCTTGTAACAAAGTGAGGGCCACCTATTTTTCCTCAGCACCAGTGAGACTGGATGCAGCGCTGCAGAGAGCCTCGGCCGGCTGCAGCGGTGGAGGCGGACTGAGAGGAGACCAGGACGCACGGCGCCGCCAGAAAGCTCCCCGAAGTGGAAGAAGCGGTTACGCGCTCGGGGGGTAAAAGAGCAGGACGCAGACATAAATAAATGTATTTATTTTTGTTGTTTTACTTGAGGATGTACAGTTCAGGCTGGCAGAGCAGATAGAGCGACAGAGACGAGGACCCGGACTTCAGTGGATTTTCTTGACACCGCTGCCATTCCGCCGTTTGGGTCGGGAGGGAAAGGCACTACGGCGGTCACCTCGACTGGTTTTGCCTTGGAGAGGAAAGAAAAAGTGAAACGAGGGACGAGTTTTTGTATTTCCGTGAGTAAACTATTGTACTTTCTGGTTTCCATTTGTTTTTGTTCGGCTTGTAACGGAGCCATCGCTGTGATTGGTATGATGATGAAGGCATGCTGTGTTTAGAGAGAGGGAGAGGGATACATAAGTTCTGCCGATAATGCTAGAGATAAAAAATAGGCAAATGGAGCTGAATAGTTTTAAATGGTGTCACTTACCTAGATAGTCAAGTTGTTGTGGTTTTGACTGACATCGTCCTGCTCTCCAGTCTGGATTACATCTCTTCTTGTTTCAGTAACTTCAGCTTTTTCCTAAAGAGTGAATGGAGTGAAAATTAAGCATGTGGCTGATGAAGCCGATGAGTTAGTGAAGATGCCCAAACACACTACAGTGCCAAAATGAAACCAGTGGTTTATTTGTTATGCCATGAGCATGTTGAAGTAATATTTTCAGGTTTGAGCTCAAATTAATCGTGTCATACCCTGAACACTCAACAGTCTGGAAAACAGAGATACTTTGAAATGTGTTTACATTGAAGTGGTTTTGATGTGTAGCTGCTTTTGATAGGGGCTCAGAGGGCTCCATGAAAATATTTTGTGAAAGGAAAGAGGTCCCCTGTAAGGGCAGAGGCAGGTCTATCAGGTCTATTTTGTTTTGGGGAGTGCGTTTTTAGGTTAGCAGAGCAGGAGGCTTCTAACACACCACTTACCACACAAGTAGACCCAGAGGAATTATCTAATGGAGATATTCAAATTTCCCACACTCTAATTTTGCAGCATCGCTGCAGTTAAATGTTTCGTGTAATACTGTCATCTGATTGTGTTGGTGATGGTTGTGCAATGTGGCTGGGGGGGGGGGTCACAGATTCTTATTTGATCGTATGGATTTGGCTTTTTTATCACTGTTTGAAAATTGCAGAGGGAGCAAGGGTTATTATTAAGGCAATACTCAATTAGGAATATTATTTTCTTTTAGGTTTGTGTAGCTTTCTTTTCAGTGACAGCGATTAGCAAAGTGGTGACAGACAGAATAAAGTCTGCCAGAGGAAAGTACAACCTTTAAACATGTCTGCTGTCAGTAAATCATTAAACTGCTGTGGCTTTTTTTTTTTTTTTTAATGCAGGTCCATTCAGAGATGCTACAACACAGCTGCAAACTATTTTAATAGTAGGTTCTATTTTAAAATCACAAAGTATGTCACT